>NC_090935.1:630935233-631238263 GCF_040938575.1 Ambystoma mexicanum
GTCTCCACTTCGCTATTCAAACATAGTGAATTAATTCAGTGAAATGTATTGGCTGTTTACGATCCGTCGTTACCACTTTCATTGGGATTTTCCCATAGAAAAATACTTCTGTAAACCAGGCACTGGGTCTGCAACGTTTTGTAAGTGGTTTACAAGTGGGCCGTACCAGGGCCGGCCTTAAGGCCAGCAGCGCCCTGGGCGAACTGGAGCCCCCCTCGCCCATCGCGCCCCCCCGGCTAACAGGGCGTGGAAGGGGGCGGGGCCAGGATGGGCAACTTTTTTTTTTTTAACCTCCTTGCTTCGGCGAGGAGGTTAAATAGGTGACGTTAGCACCCGATTGTTGGCGGTCTCCGGATGCCGCCGTCCGTGAGCCCCCCACCCCCGTGACACAGAGACACGGAGACAGCGGTGTTGCTAGTGTGGGCTCCCAGGTGATTGTGTCGTCACCGGGAACACTCCGTTTATTTAACTGCGCACGCGACGGAGTGACCCTTAAAGGGCCAACGCCACACTCCTGCTTTTCCATAACAACAAATTGGAAACAGGAGGGACTATCACACATTTATAAAGCACGCAACTCTGTAAATTCCAAAACCCCCATTTATTCACAGCCACCCTGGATCCCCCGCGGGTACCTGTCACGGCCTGACCATTGACCCCCGGTCAGCCTCCCCAGCTCAGTCCGTCACATAGTCTGTGAGACGGGCAGGTTTCCCACGCCCTGTTCTCAGGGGGTACCTCCTGCCAACGTCCCTGGCCGGTGTCTCTTGACCTGGTCTGCCTCGAGCCGGGGAGTCCACGGCGGGGCTTTCACCCCCACCTTCATCCAAGGCGCCCTCACCCTCTCGGTTGTCCAGGCTGTCCACTCTCGGGTCGCCGATTCTCCTGAAGAATGAAGCATTCCTTGTCACGGACGACGTCCCATCAGAGGCTGTCACCATAGAGCCCTTGACCGCCACGACATCTAGAGGGGTGCGTTCATACGTGAGGGACAACTTGCCTTGTGGGTGGCGATTCCTCACCAGCACCTCATCCCCCAGAGCGATGTGTGGGGGTCTCAGGCCCCTCCGGATGTTTTCCATCTGCGTCCTGGTTCGTCTGTCCTCCTCGACCTGTTCATTGTCAATGACGGCAGGGTCCATGTCCCCCACCTCCGGTATGATGTCTCTCGGGCATCTTTGGAAGAGACCCTCCGCCGGTGCCACACCCGTTGAGGAGTGAGGTGTGGTCCGATATCCCTGCAGGAAGACATACAGGGCCCTCTGCAAGCACTCGCCTTTTCCGTGGGCAATCCTGAATACTTTGTTGAGGGTGCGCATCATGCGCTCTGCCTCCCTGCTGGCCCAGGGCCACAGTGGGGTTACCCGCCGGTGTTGAATGCCATACTCCCTCATGAGCTCCGCAAAACTCTCGCCTTGGAATGGTGCCCCGTTGTCGGAGCACAGCACAGAGGGCAGGCCATGGGTGGAGAAAATCTTCTCCAGCGCCACCACCACGTTCTCAAATGCGACGGACTCTATGAACTCGACCTCCGGGTACCGAGACCACTCGTCCACCACAACTAGGAAGTGAGTGCCTCTCGACGTGGACCCGGAGTCTGCGTGCACTACTTCCCATGGCCTGGACCCTCTGGGCATCGCTTCAATGGACGGTTCCCGCTGGGCCGGTGCCGCAGCCTGGCACCATACGCAAGACGCCACAAATGCTTCCACCTTCCGCTCGAGCTCCGGGAACCACACCTTCTGGCGGAGGCGAGCTTTGGTTTTGGGCGCCCCTTGGTGGCCCAGGTGCGCCAAGGCGATGATTTGTGCAACTTTGGCCTGGGGCACCACGATCCTCTCACCCCTTAGTAGCAGCCCCGACTCCGAGAATGTCAGTTCTTCTCTCACTCTCCATAACTGCTCGAGGGCCCCTCTGGCTTCACATGTCCTGCGTTCCACCGCCTCCAGCACCATCTTCCAGGTACCCCTCTGCATGGCTTCCCTCAGGATGGCAAAACATTCGTCGCCCTTTGATGCAAGCTCGAGCTCTTCCACCTGCATGGAGTTTGGGGTGGCCGTCTCCACGACCAGGCGGACATGTTCGTCGGCCTCTTCAGCCGACGCAGACTCCTGCGAGTCCCTTCTTGGGTGTCGAGAGAGGTAGTCCGCCGCGTTGTTAGCCCCTGGACGATATGTCAACGACACTCGATACTCGAGCAGGCCGAGCATCCAGCGCTCTAGTCTCACTGGTGGACGGGATGATGAGCCCGCCATGATCGGCAACAATGGCTTGTGGTCCGTGACCACAGTCACGGGGCGCCCCAGAATGTAGAGGCGAAAATGTCTGCAACCCCACAGCACCGCCAGGGCTTCCCTCTCAATCTGGGAGTATCTTTGCTCGGTGTCGGAGAGCGCCTTGCTCGCGTATGCTATGGGTCGAATCTCCTGGTCACTCCCCACTTGTGTAAGCACTGCCCCCAGGCCATATGGGCTGGCGTCCACTACGATTTCTGTCTGCAGGCTCGGATGGAAGAACGCCATGGTGTCGTCCGCCGCCAAGGCACCTCTGATATCATCGAATGCCGCCTGCTCAAGGGGGCCCCACTGCCAGATGGTGTCCTTCTTCGTGAGAGATCTCAACGGCTCTGAACGGGCCGCCAGATTCCTGATGAAACGGCCACAGTAAGTGACCATGCCCAAAAAACTCCTCACCTCCGCAACATTCTCTGGCGGACGTGCCTCCTTTATGTCCCTCACTTTGCGGGGGTCCGGCGACACCCCATCCGCCTTAAACACGAATCCAAAGAACTCGATCGTTGTTTTCAGGAATTCACACTTGTCCTTGTGCAGGGTGTGTCCCAGCGAGCGAAGGCGTTCAAAGGTCTTGGCCAGGCGTGCCAGATGCTCCGTCTCCGACCTGGCAAACACCAGGATGTCGTCGCTGATATTAAGGACTCCATCCAGATCAGCTAGTGCTCCTCTTATGATGTTTTGGAACACCTCCGCCGCGGAAGACACCCCAAAACTCAACCTCTTGTATCAGTAAAGACCTCGTTGAGTGGTAAAGGTTGTGATGTAGAGGGACTTGGGGTGCAGGACCACCTGATGATAGCCTGCTCTCAGGTCCAGTTTGGAAAAGAACCTCGCCCCTTGCAGTTCTGCTATGATATCATCGATGGTAGGGGTCAAGTGTCGTTCCCTCTTTATGGCCTTATTGGGGAGTCGCATGTCCACACAGATCCTCACCGCATCGGGCTGTTTGGGCTTGCGCGCGATGACAATGGGAGACACCCATGGGGTGGGGCCCTCAACCTTTTCAATAATGTCCAGCCCCACAAGATTGTCCAGTTCTCGATCCACCAGATCCCTGAGATGAAAAGGAACTCGCCGGTGCTTCAGCGCCACTGGTTGGATCGACTCATCGATGTGGAGCCAGACTGGCTCACCCACCAACTGTCCAATGCCTTCGAACAGGGAGCTGTGTTTGGCCAGAAGTACCTGAATGTCGTCTAAGTACACTGAGTATGCGAATGTGACAATTCCCAGAGCCTCAGCCGCAGCACAGCAAAGCAGTGTGTTGTCACTCACCGGTGTGACATAGAACCTGGCCCGGATGTGTGAGTCACCATATTGAACATCAGCCACGAACACGCCGTCCAGAGGAAGGGGCTGATCGCCGCCGAAAGCGAAAATGCGTGCTCTCGGCGCGGTCAGCGTGGGCGAGGCCTGCATGGTATCATAGTGCTGTCTGGCCATCACATTCACGGACGCACCGGTGTCCACTAGCATTGGTACAGAGTCTCCATTGACAAGCACGTTGCACCTGGGCTGTCTCTTGGAGCGGGATTTCAGCATGCTCACACTGGACACAAAGAAGACGTTTTCATCGTCCTCTTCCTCCTCCTCCCCCTCCTGAGGGGCCCCTTCGTCACCCTGGTCCACCTGAGCAACGTTGGACGCCCTTTGGGGTCGGAAGAAACCGGCTCGAACAGGCCCCCTAGGCACTACCTTGGGAGCTGCAGATCGGCACATCCTGGCGAAGTGGTCCGCGCCTCCGCACCTACCACACTTCACCCCAGTCGCAGGGCATTCAGCTGGGTGCGGGAGATCGTACCCACACTTTGGGCATGAGGAAGTAGTCCCAGGCGGGTGCGGGCTCTGAGTGTTCATGGGGCGCCTCGCTCCACGGCCTATTCCAACCGCGCAGACCTCCTCCACCTTGCCTGGGCGGGCACCAGCTTCCATTCTGGTCGCCTGCAGTTCCGACACTTCGTGGCACCTTCCCAGTTCTAAGATGCAGGGAAGGGTGATGCCAGGCTCGCGCAATATCTGGCACCGCAGTTTCCCAGAGACACACCCCTGAATGAGTTGATTGCGAATCATGACTTCAGGGTCGTTCCACGCACATGGCGCCGCCAGTCTCTGCAGCCGCCCATAGAATACATCTTGAGTCTCGTCATCCTTCTGTCGAGCCGTCCCCATGAGAAAACGTTCATAATCTGCGTTGGCCATTGGCAGAAAATGATTATGGAGTGCATCCTTTGCCGCCGCAAACGACCCATCCGCCGGCTGCAGGGACAGAAATATCTCATGCACTGCTGGGCCAGCAGAGTACAGGAGAGTGGCCAGCTTGCTGTCATCGCTTGTCTCCATCGTGGCCCTGAAGTACATCTCAAGCCTATCCATCCACATCTTCCACCTCTGTCCCAGGCTTGATGGAGCGCCCGAGGTATCAAACTCAGGCATTGGCTGTAGGGACCCAGGTGGTTTCAGCGGGGGTGCAGGCGGAGGCGCAGCAGCAGCAGCTTGACTCATGGTGGATAGCGCACAGGCACCCCAGATGATGTAATTGATGGGGCCGCAACTCACCACCAGCAATCAGCCTCCAGAGATGGTCTAAATTCTGCCTCTCACCAGGTGCACCCCTCGCGGATGTACCACTCCAGCCAGCAGGCAGACAACGAAGCGTCCAAAAATTGAGCAGGGGGGAAGACCCTGAGTGCATTCAGCAGGCTTTCCATAGAGTCTCACCCATCTACTCGGTGAAAAACAGTGAAAATGTCAATGATTCATTTTAAAATTGACACGTGCTGTTTCCAGTGGCTGTCCGCCGCTGAAATGTCCAAAAATTATGTCCGGATGGCTCACCGACGCTTCGTTATGAAGCCGTGAGTATACGAGGCCTTTTCATCAAAATGGCCGCCGGCCGTGTGTGTCTCTCCCCTCTCCGCGGTCAGAATTCGCTGAAGCGCTCACGTAGGATCATCTACGCTACGAGCGAATGTCTCCGCCTGTTTCAGGAAGTGATCCCGGCACTCGTCGCCACTGTTGGCGGTCTCCGGATGCCGCCGTCCGTGAGCCCCCCACCCCGTGACACAGAGACACGGAGACAGCGGTGTTGCTAGTGTGGGCTCCCCGGTGATTTTGTCGTCACCGGGAACGCCCCGTTTATTTAACTGCGCACGCGACAGAGTGAACGTCACCCCGTCGCGTGCGTACCCTTAAAGGGCCAACGCCACACCCATTGTCATTGAATGACCCCACCATCGCGGGTTCATTCATTGACAATGAGGCGCCTGCCACACCTTCTGCCTCCACGCCAGCTCGGGGGAGCGCTTGAAAGACTCCCCGGAGCTGGCGTGGTGGGGGGCTAATGGCCCCTTTTCTTGTGAAAAGTGTCCACGGCGGAGGGGCGCATTCAAATGCACCCACCGCCGCGGGCACCTTTTACAGTAAAAGGCCGCCTGCCGCGCTTTGTCCCACAATGCCAGCTCGGGGGAGCCCTTGAAAGACTCCCCCGAGCTGGCTTGGCAGGGGCATAAGGCGCCCTGGGGGGCATGGCGCCCCGGGCGGTCGCCCGGCTCGCCCCCCCTTCTACCCCCCCAAGGCCGGCTCTGGGCCGTATTAAAGGATAGCTACGGCCTTTCTGCTAATGGCTGGAGCGAGAGCACCAGAACTTCTGACGACAGTCAACCAAGAAAAAACCCTACAAGAAAGAAAACGATACAGAGCGTTTTACCCGCTAACATATTCAGCACCCGTTGTCTTCATTCGTATAAAAGCAGATACAATGATCAGAATATAAATATGGAGAAATACATACAATTAACGAAATATAAATATGGACAAATACAGATGAAGATATTCAGTGATTGTCCTTGCTGTCTGTGTCACCATTTTTCGGCTCTGCCATTTTATTTGTTGTTGTGTACCAGAAATGTAGATTGGTAGCAATAGTGAATGCTTTTCTTGCACAATCAGGAAACGGAATATAACGAGCATCATGGCTCAGTGGGCCTCATTACAAGTCTGGTGGTATCCCGCTGGGAAACCTGGCAGATACCACTAGACGGAATTAGCGTCACGGCACTTTGAGTGCTGGAATTATCAGCAGATGCAAGTGCCAGCAAGGGTGGTTCAATTCCATGGAGTGCCAAAGGACTCCATGGGGGGATTGCTGGTATTACCGGCACCAGTAATACCGGTGCAGGTAATATCGTCTTTATTTTGCCACTGTGGTGCCTGAATTACCCCCAGCTCTTGGCTGGAGGTAAATCAGGCCCCCCACCGACAAAGCTGTAGTTTGCTTGTGCAGAAACCTGTCGGTATACGGAAATACCAAACTTTATTTCCGCACCTGCAAACCTGTAATAAGGCCAATGTGTTCATCCAATTCCTAGATGAGCCCATTGAATCACCCCGATTCCAGAATATAAAATTCCAGGGCAAAACCAACTCTTGACATTAAGCCACCATTGCAGGAGGAGTGCTCATCAAGGCTAGAACAGGGACTGGGCTAGTAGGGATTCTTAATGTAACCCAGGGTGGTACAAGCAAATTCTCCAATCACTAGCCAAAGAAGGGCGGCCAAACATAATCGAGACATAGAGCATTAGTTTAAGGAGTAACAGGTCCCAAGAAGATGATGTACCTCCCAGTGATTTGAAAAGCCCATTTGTTGTTTTCGGCAGATGGACACCTCCCCTAGTGGTGACCAAAGTGTGGCTCTTGACTTGTCCTATTGGCCTCACCTGAGGGGTACAGCTGGGAGGAGCCCTGAACATTGTTGTGTGACATGTAGTGCTGATGTTCGTAGTAGTCCTTCTGTACTTGATCTACAGAAATACTGTAGGTGATGAATAAAGCTCCCACTCTCCCATCGCCAGCAGTACTGTGCTACTGTATGAAATGCCTAATGCTGGCACCCTCCTTTGGTAAAGTTCACCACTGCTCTCCAGCTAGGTTCACCCCATAAGCAATAAACTAAATAAGTGAATGAACATCTGATGATGAGCTAACAATGATGCTAAATAAATGATAAACTGTAGCGACTAATGGTAATGATGTTGAGGTGCCTGGAGATTTGTGTGGAGACAAGGCTCACATGCCAGTGAAGACAGCATGGTCTAAATCGAGAACAACTGGTGACCCACATATAATAGAAGAGTTCTATGTGATATTTCTGCATATTGAGGACCGAACACAAAAATGTTTTCTTTTGGTAGTTTTTGTGTGGCCCTCAATATGCCGCAATATTACATTACATTACTCTCAGACCCAACCCCCCTTCCGTACCCCACTCTCCTTCCCTCCCCCACCACAACCACACTGTTGAGTTTTTTTGTCAATTAGGGGTTTCACCTCCCAAACCTCCTTACCTCTCTCTCCACTGCCTTTCCCCACCAAAAGCCTTTCTCTCATCCCACCTCCCACCACAGACACACTAACAGCCATTCAAACATGCACACTCTTACAGTTACCCGCTCCTTGCACCCTTCCCCACACACCCACACAGCACTCACAATAACAAAACACATACCTGGGCCCCAGCGACTTCACTCATCTGGCTCCACCATGCCTGCAGCCATTGCGTGCACTCGTGTGCATTGCAGGGGTTGACACTTCTAGTTTGAAAGACAGCTCAGGCATGAATTAGGTGTGAGAATATTAATGTTTTGTGGGAAAAACATTTTGGGGAAAACGATAATACAGAAAATCATTTGTTTTAGTGGCTTGTGGATAAGGCACGCGATCCCAATAACCTTGTAAAAGAGGAGCCAAATGCCTCTCCAGGAAGTCCCGCCCCCTGCTACCTGTGTGCTGGAAACCAGAGGTCGTGCCAAGTTTGATACCAGTTACTGTGACTATTCCGAGGAAGGTCTTTGAAACAAGATATCCATTAAGAAGACCTTATATGATGCACCTCCGAAGAGATGATGATCTAATGGAAGCAGTCCCCGAAGGAATATGAAAATAAGGAAGAAAGAGGCTGGTGACGTTACAAGAAATAAAGCGTGACGCACTGAGAAGAATGGCTGAAGGAGAAGACGTGTAGACTATATGTAAACTGATGTCGAAATAAAGAATCGAGTAAGCTTCTATGTGCGGAATGTAGATTGCACGTGTGAAGAGCACTGCAGAAAACACAAGCTATTTTACAATTGTACTGACAGTGCAATGCAAGTAGATTAAGTATTCTTAAGGCTGGTGATACGTAGTATATAGACTGCAGGAATTGCCGCCAACATATATGTGTATAGGGTTCTGGACATTCGATGATACAATTTTAGTAAGCGAGTCTCCAGGAAGGAAGACGCATTGAAAGCTATGTGTCTCGCAGCAAAGAAAAGGCTTGAATTCAAAGCAATCCCAAAGAGGTTTTCTGACTTGATGTCAAAACTGGAAGCAGCCAAAAACTGGCTATCAGCGTGTGATGAACAGTATAAGTGAGAAGCCAAGGCATCCCTTGTTAAGTTGCAAAGAGAGAACACCATGAGCCTCATTACACAGTAGCCGGTAAGGGTTTACCGGTACCGGTATTTTACCGGTACCAGTAAACCCTTACCGCCTTACTACGAGGTCCCTTTGCGGGTTGGGGAATTTAATGCCTGCTTTTTGGAGGTGTTAAAAACCAACCCGCAAAGGGACCAGGGAGCTAATTACGGTACCACAATTTGCGGTGCCGTAATTAGAACCTTCCCCATGGCAATGGGGGAAGGGGGAATTACCGCCCCACCAACCTTGGAATAGGGCGGTAATTTCCCATTCTACCAAGGCGGTGCCGGTATTTTACCGGCATGGACCAAGGTGCTAATAGCACCTTGGTCCACCGCCATCCCTGTAATGAGGCCCCATGAGTGCCAAGTTTCTTCATTAAAGACTATTAAATGCTATATTCCGAGCTAATTCACGGTCTCTGATCAGGTGAGCTGAGGATGAAAATAGACAGAGAGAATGGTGCACCAGATTGAAGATAGCGAGTGCCTGCACTCCTTTATATTCCCAGAGGCGAGAAGCTACTACAAGATCAAGTTCAAAGACAATGTGAATGGTAGATGGCATGAGTGATGAGAGATATTGGGCTAATTGGGTGGGGAGACGCGGTCAAGTTCACCCACCAGCAACTGGGGTACCAGTTTACGTGCTGCTAGTGCATCGAATGTTCCAGAAGGGTACAAGCGTGCCAACCAATTGTAGAAGGCCGTATAACAAAGAGCCTTATTGTTTGAGAGCCAATGAAGTGTTGTATTTCTAATTACTGTTGAAGATGACTTGCACTATGACATGCACTTAGGGAGGGCATGAGTGCCCACCTGACTATAGACACCCAATCATGATCCTATCCCATATAGAAAGTATACTTAGATGTTCCCCTTGAGCCAACCATAATCTCCCGTAGGTTTTCTTAGTTTGCCACTTAGGATGACATCACGTATGATGAACCTTTAGTAAATAAATGTGATTATTTCAAGAGATACTTTGAGATTATGCTGTGCGACGTCCGTTGATGTCTGTTGTACTCCCTGTTTTAGACAAATGAAAATAAAACAGAGTTATTTGCCAACTTCCTGAGTAAGTCTTACCGCTTCGTGCAAGAAGTTATTCTCCATCCCATCCATAGTATGATGTGTTACGTTGACTAAAAGGGCCTTTGTGGTAGCATGTCGGATGGTTGACGCAAAGACCCATCAACTCATGGATAAACTGGACATCTCCCAGATTAATCTTCAGACTTAATCTGTTGGTTGTTTCCATGACCATCAGTCTGGCTTCAGAGCTGCCAGAAGCACGGAAACTGCTCTCTTGAACATCCATGAAGACCTGCTCTCCAACCTTGATTCCAACTCCCCCTGTGTCCTCATCTTACTTGATCTCTCTTCTGCCTTTGACACGGTCAACAATGCCATCTTGCTCAACCGACTCCGTAATAACCTGTGTATCACAGATCAGGCCCTGGCTTGGCTGACTTCTTTCCTCTCTGATTGACCCTCCCAGGTCCAACTTGGGTCCTTCCTCTCCTCTATCTATATCTCTACCTGTGGTGTTCCCCAGGGGTGTAACCTCTCTCCCGGACTGTTCAACCAATACCTGGCACTTCTTGCCTACTGCATTGCCGCTCTCTGCCCCAACTTTTAGTGCTATGCGGATGACACTCAACTCATGTTCAGGCTCCGTTCTGCCACCTCTTCTCCTTCTCTCAGCTCTGACTGTCTGTCTGCTATCCAAGAGTGGTGTGCCTCCAATGATCTCTGCCTTAATGCCAGTAAGACCGAGATTCTCCTCATCAGCACCCCTGCTCCCTCCTTTCCTGTCACTCTCTGGAGGGCCTTTCTTGGCCCTCTTCCTGCTCCCACTTGTGAGGCTAAAAACCTCGGGGTCATCTTCGACTCCACACTCTCCTTCTCTCCTCACATCTCTGATGTCTCAAAGAAGCGCAATACCAGCTACATCGCCTCAGAGGTATTCCTCCTTTCCTCTCCTTCCCCCAGAAGCTCACTGTCTCCAGAGCACTGGTTCTCTCTAGGTTGGACTACTGCAACAGCCTCTTTCCAAATCTGCCTGCCTCTACTCTCCGCCCTCTGCAACTCATCCAAAACAGGACTGCAAGACTTGTCCTTGGCATCAAGCCCAGGGATCGTATCTCTCCAGGACTGAAATTGCTGCACTGGCTCCCTGTGGTGGCAAGGATTAAGTTCAAAACCCTCCTAAATGCCTTCTGGGGCCTGGGGCCTCAATACCTTCAACTCTCTCTTCCTAAATATCTTCATTCTGGAGCTCTACGCTCATCCACCTCCAACTCCCTCAGGGTCAGTCGCTTCTCGAAGCAACGAGTTGGTGGTAGATCTCTTTCTTCTGTATGGGCCTCCCTCTAGAACAGCCTCTCTGCCTCTCTGAAACTTGAGGAGAACCATCTCTGGTTCCGGAAGCACCACAAGACCTTACTCTTTGCTTCTGCTTTCTCTCCTCTTCTCCCTGGCTGATCTCCTGGTGGAAACTGAAACTGCACTGGTTTTCCTTGCTACCCTCTTCACCAGTTGCACACCTGCACTACTCCCCTGGCAGCCCTTGCACTCGAAGACTGTTTCGGTATCCGTACAGCTCCCCACCAGCGATTGATACCTGATATCTGCCCTTACCCTTGCACTTGCCACCAGCTGGCCGCACTTGCAACCAGCTGGCCTCACTTTTATTTATTGTCTTTATTTATTTAATTTATTTATCTTATTTATTGTTTACGGGTATCTTGTGTACTACACTGCCCCCTCCCCCTTCACCTGCAATTCTCCCCTTCCCCCTTCCCCTGCACTTGGGCAATCTCCATGTCACCTGGCCTAGTAAGATCACTGTCTGTCTTCCCTCTGTTCCCCTTCCCTTGCCTCATCTTGCCTTGAAACACTTGTGCATAGGAGTGTTATAAATTCCATATCATATCATATCATATCCACCTATAGATCCTGTGCTTCGGACGATCGAGTGCCCTTCGCCATCTAGCCGGAAGATCACAAGGTTTCCTGTGGAGAGCGGCCGATATAGAATTCTTGCAAGAAAATAGATACAGGTGGGATGGGTTCCTCTTTGACGAAATCCCTCCTGTTTTCCACAGGTAATTTGCAGACGGAAGGCGAAATTGGTCGATTGGAGAGCGGAGCCGCTACCAAAGGTCTCAAGCTGAAAGAGTAAATGGTGAGTAGACTAAGGGTAATGGCAATTTGAGGGGATGGGATTGTGGTAGTTCTAAAAAGTAACGGGGATGTAGAAAATAGTGTAAAAAAGATAATGAGTGGTATTTTGTGTGTATATAGATAAGAGACAAAGAGATAAAAGATCCTGGGAAAGTCCTGATTCAAGGGAAGTCGAAGTAATGTAGGCGACGCAGAGGACAGGTCCCTTAAGATAATGACGTAAACCCCTATTAGTGTATATTTAGGGGCAGAGATAAGGACTAAAGTGCTGAGGATTAATTTAAAAGAGTCGACTAGTTTGCCTGTTTGTTATGTGTCTGTTTTAAATTAAGGTGTCGAAGAGCGACTAGAAAGTAAATAAAACTAAGAAAAGGTTTAGAAAATATAGCATCTGTCTAGAAAAGTTGTTGGTACTGACTTAAGTTAGACTAAGACTATTGGAAAATAGAGGGTTTGAGGAGCGATTTATTGGAGCATGCTCATATTTATTGTTTTGATAAACGTGTTCTTTTTGTATAACACCGGTAAGTATTGACAGTTATTTGAGACTTGTCACAATGGAAGATGTTACTCCTTTGAAGCACTTTTGTAAAACCCTGCCAAAACACATGCCCAAGCTCAAACAGTATAGTGCAGAATCGGTGAAAGGCATGGCAAATAAGATGTTCATGCAGTGGCCGCAAGGGGGATCTTTGGCAAAAGTGGCATTGCAACACATGACCACATACTTGCACACAGCGTACACAGGAAAGAAATTAGAGAACAGGTTAGCTATTTTAGACCTTGGAAGATGTACCAGGAAGAGAGAGAGGATCCACCACCTGAGGATTGGATGCTTAATCAGTGTAAAGAGGAAGGTGTTGAGCCTTCTGCTCCTCTTGCCTCGCTTGAAGAAAAAGCGTTAATACAGAAAGAGCAGGATTGTATCCATTGAAGGAACTGAAAGTGGCGACGGGGAATAGGAATCCAATATACGAACTGTGTGCTTATAGCAGTGATGATAGTCCAGAGGAGACTAAGAGAAAAGAGGAGACCTTTCAGGCCCTACAAAACAGGGAAGAGAAAGGTGAGCGATCGAATGTATCGACAGACATAGAACGGGAAATTAAGAGATGGAAAGGAGAAAAGGATAAATCTGACGAGGTAATGCTCGTACAGAACGAATGGATAGGAGGACAGCTATTGCTTAAGCTAGATAGTAAAAGCATTGAGGAAGTTAGGCAAAGGGAAGATCGAGACGAGCAAGATAGAAAAGACAGGGAACGTGAAAAGAGATTCAAATGAAGATGAGCAGAAAAGGAAGAGCCGACAGCAGTGAGAACAGCTGTATCAGGGGAAGCAACAAAAGAAAGAAGAAAGGGCAGAGGAACAAAGAAAGTATGATAATATGCAGAGGGCAATGGAAGCATGGGACAGACAGGACAGTAAGAGAGAAGAAGAGGAAGTGCAGCAATTAAGGGATAAGAGGATAAAGAGATGAAAGGAAGAGGAAGAAAGAACAGCGGGGGAAAGGAGAGAAGAAATGAGAAAGGAAGAAGAAAGAATTAGAAGGGAAGCAAGAAAGCGAAGAGAAGTAGATGAAGAATTAGAACGAAAGAGGAGACAGCGAGAATGCAAGATTGACCGCATTCAGAATGAATTAATGGAGCCGTGTCCAGTGATACTATGGAGTGACATAGTACAGCTCCTCCCATTACAGGGAGCAATTTCAGGGCCATCTAAAGTTACATTAGATGAGGAATTCGATATAATGAGCATCAGAGATAGGATTTAAAAGCCTATCAGGATTTAAGAGAAAGAGGTGAATCGGGAAGCCGAGGAAAGGAAGATCGATTTATAATCTTCCAATCGCGAGGCGAACAGGGAAGCCCACTCGGTTCTCAGCATAGAGCCCTGTCTTTAAGTAGGCTAACTTTAGACAAGGGTGAAAGAGAGGAGAGCCATACTAGTTGGGGACTAGACATGTCAGACAAAGAGAGAGAGAATCCTTTAGTGGGGATCGAAGGAGCGTGTGTGCCCCAGAGGGAGGCTTACAGGCAAAATATGGAAAAGATGGTCTGATTTAGAACAACCTAAGGACAGGACACCAGATCCTATAGCATGTCCAGAGCACCCTAAAGGATGATCGTATAGTGAAAGGGGAGAATCGTCACCATATGTAAACCGGTTTAACTCCCTGCGAGGAAGAAGGCGATCAGGAACTATTGTACCTACCATGGATAAACAGATGAAGGGAGCGGATTGTGGTACAGGGTTTATGCAGTTTCCCCTATTTGGAAAGGGAGGGACGAGACCACAGTATATTCCATGGCCACAGATGGACAAAGATAATTTAAGGTGCAAACTCCCCAGCTTAACAGCGGGTGTGGGAAAATTGATTTATGAGTTACAGAAAATAACCGGAAGAAATAGCTTGGCAATAGGGGATATTAAGGGTCTACTAGCTGCTATTTTTGGGGAAAGAGCAGATGACATTTGGATGAGAGCAGTTTATTCGAGTGTCACAGCACAAAACATGGTACACAATGGAGCGCCATTTAATAACTCTAGGGCAGATGTTTGGAGAGCCCTTAGAGTACAAAATCCTGACGTGTCAGATATGGGTGTGATTATGACACGAAAGATGAGGATCCCCTTGCTTGTATTCAAGAACATTGGTCTCCTGAAACACGCGAGCCATGGAGTAAAACAGTGGCAGTATTTTACCACATTTTGTGTCAGGGATAGCCTGAGCCAGTACAAAGACAGCTTAAGAAATTAGTGGAATGGAAGCAAAACTGTGGCCTGAGATACAGTTGACTATAGTGCATCACTGTTGGCTGTTACAGGAGAAGAATAAAAAGAAAGATGATGCTAGAAAAATTGAGGAAACTAAGTTAGTCCAGAAAAAACTTTCAAAATACACCATAGAAGGAGCGGTATTGACAAGTGAAGAAGGGATAGAAGTACAGCAAACAGTGGATGCATTGCAGGTGAATAATCAGTGCCTGATGAATCAAGTAGGAAGTGGGTTTATATCATGAGGTAAAGGCATGGGCTACAGAGAAAAGGGTTGGATTTCAAAACACTCAAAGTGTGTTTCAGAATGGGCAGAATGAAAATCAGAATTTGCAAGTAGTATTTGACCAAGAAGGCTAGTTAGACAAAAACCTCCTATTTGTTGGACGTTTGGAATGACAGGGTACATTGCGTGCACATGTTGGAGCCAAGGGTATATACAGAATGGTCAGTACTCAAGAGGGGGGACAACTTATCCTCCACAATATAGCTTAAAACCCTGGGGAAGGATTTGCCCAGATCAGACAGTGTATCAGGCACAATCACCACAAGTGCAACAGGTACAACAACCATAGCTATCACAACAAGCACCATTGAATTTACCACAAGGGCAGTCGCAGCACGACCCCATGCAGATACAGCAGAATGCAAATACAGCACAGTTATTGACACCTAGAATAGGGAGTGTCACAATGGCAGGAGAGAATCCTTTCACAGGTACAGGGGTATGTATGTACCCACAATAGGACAGCTCACAGGGTGATTTGATGTGTTCAGTACTATCTGTGACACCAGACCCCAAGAGGAACCAAGGTATGATGTGATGATAGGAGTCAAATCCTTTTCATTTTTAGTAGATACTGGGGCTACTCGTTCGTGTATACTAGAAGGAAAATACCCAATGTTGGGAAATGCCATGAATGCTCACGGATTCTCTGGAGCTACAATGCGAGTTCCTTTAACTGATGAATTACCAGTCTCTATAGAAGAATGTGATATGTCTGTTCCATTCTTGTATTCATGGCAGACACCAATTAATATTCTGGGAAGAGACTTAATGACAAAGCTTAATATGATGATTTCTTTTACTGATGAAGTTATAGTGTGCTCCACTCCTGGGATACACTATATGAATGTGGGCAAGTTTATATTGCCATTCACAGGGCAAATGGCTCGGAGAGGGGTGCCGATGGAGCCAAAGGTTTTCCTTTATGGGAGGAGCATTCTGTTAACATGGCTACCTGGCTTAATGGGAAGAACTATGAGGATACCCACTTAATTTCTGTTTAGACCACAGGTACCTATGGACAAAGAAGGGACAGACTATTCCTTTAGAATTAGATGCAGCCATAGTATGAGGGGAAATGGCAATGCTCGAAGGCACAGATGATAAGGGTAGACCATGGAGAACAGTAATTGCCATTGGGGAAGAGTGCAGATTGACTGCAGTCACTGATGATGTCATCTTTAGAGATGATTCATCAGATGATGATGTGGTGTTCTTTATGAGCATTACGTATTGGATCAGAATAGAGAAAAGGGAGATCCCACAGTGCATTGCAACAATGCAACAGCGTCCAACATTGTTTGATGAAGATTTGGAAAAAGTGCCAATGGTTTTATGGACTACAGGCCCGTCTGATGTAGGCCTATTAAATTGAGTGGGAGAGGTTAAGATAAAACTGAAACCAGGAGCAATTTCACCTCGAGTGAGACAATACCCAATGTCTCGAGAGGCAGATGAGGGCATTTTTGAGACTATCTCAGCATTGATGAAGCAAGGTATTCTGGTACTATCAGAGTCATTGTGTAATACCGTGGTGTACCCTATGAAGAAATTGAAGGGAGGGTCGTGGAGATTCATACAAGACATGAGAACGATTAACCAGATTGTAGATGCCAAATTTCCTTTAGTTCCCAACCCAGCAAAGATATTATGTAGTATCCCAGTAGAATTGCGTTATATCCCAGTGATTGACTTTTAAAATGTGTTTTTCTCAATTCCGTAGCACAAAGGCTCACAAGACTTAACTTCCTTTACTTTTTGCCAAATTTGACTGAAACACACTTCTTTGCCTCAAAGGTACTGTGAGTCTCAGTAGGTCTTTAATACAGTCCTACAGATGGACCTTGGCGAAATTGATTTGAAAAGTACTGTGCTACAGTACATAGATCACATTCTAATTTGTAGCATAACAGAAGATGATTCAATTCAATTGATGACTATCCTTGCAGACAAGGGATACAAAGTAGATAAAGAAAAGTTACTGTATTGCCTCATACACAAGACCCCTTTTGCAGGCTTTAAAGAAAGCACAGGTGAATAAAGAAAAAACAGAATGGACTGAGGAAAGAGCGGAAGGTTTTGAAGGGTTAAAGAAAGCAATTTGTACAGCTCCTGTTTTAGGAATTCCCAATTATGCAGAAGAGTTTTATTTTTTATTTTCACTCACTGATGGGACAGTTATGACAGCAGTGTTAACACAGAGAACCACATTTGGGTACAAACCTCTAGCATATTATAGTGGGATGTTAGACCCAGTTATGAAAGGGCATTTTCCATGCGAACAGTCATTGGCAGCTGCCGCATTCGCAATTGAGAAGTCTACAAGTATTGTAATGGGATGTTTTATGACACTTTTTGTAGTGAGGCATAGAGTAATCAGTGAATTTGAGGTTGTAGCAAATGCAAGAATATCGTCTCACTTTTCAGCACAAGCGGCAGAATTGGTACCGCTCATTGCGGTGCTTGAAAAACATGAAGGACAGGAAGTGATGATATACAGTGACTCTGCCTATGTGACATTGTGCCTCATTACGACCCAGGCGGTAAGTTACCGCCTGGGCCGTGACTTTACCACCATGGCGTAAACTACGTTTACGCCATGGTGGTTGGCGGACTTACCGCCCCATTCCGACCTTGGCGGGGCGGTAAGTCCCCAATCCCCATTTACCCTTCCCCATTCCCATTTTTGCCCCATAGGGCATAATGGGAGTGGGGAAGGCGTTAATTACGCCACCGTAAATTACGGTGGCGTAATTAACTCCATGGTCCCTTAGCGCCATGGATTTTAACACCTGCTAAAAGCAGGTGTTAAGTCCGCCATGGCGCTAAGGGACCTCGTACTCAGGCGGTAAGGGTCGGCGCTGTTTACGGCGCCGTAAACCCCTTACCGCCTGAGTTGTAATGAGGCCCATTGACTGTATATGCAGCGCTAGCACTTTGGAAAAGGAGGGGCTACTTCCGAGCGGATGGCACTTCAGTGCAAAATGCATCACTATTGGACAGGCTTATTAAGGCAGTACAACTCCTAGTAGCCATTGCGAAAGTTAAATGTGCAGCACATACTAACCAACTGAATTTATTTCTTTCGGTAACGGAGCTGCAGACGCAGAAGCAGAAGCCAAAAGGGTAGCATATGCACCAGATATTTCAAGTTTTGATGCTCCAGATGTTAAGAAAAATGTGGTTAAGAGTATGGTGGTAAAGGAAGGATTCAACAATTTATCAAGAGCTCAGTTAATGGAAATCCAAGGCAGCGCATCACAGGAAGAGCAAGAATTATGGAAGCAAAGGTGGTGTTCTTTATCCCCCACAGAAGCTTTGTGGAGGCAGGATAATACCGGAAAGCCGGTGATGCCAGTAGCATTATTGAAAGTAGCGCTCTACCAGCTGCACTACCCTGCAAATGTAACAAGAGAAAGTCTCACTGCAGCTATTGCAGAAGACTGGTTTGTACCGAACCTGTAAGAACACGTTGCATTTTATGAAGTAAATTGCATCATATGTCAAAAGTTTACAGCTGGGCATACACTGCGAAAAATTGTCCTGTTCAGCATTTACATAATGATTATGTTGACATGCTGCAAGTATGTAGTGGATATAGGTATCTGATTGTTAGGTAAGATTTCCCCAGAGCTGGTAAATCTTCCTTTCCTGGTTCAACTCCAGAACTTTTTGCTTTTCTAGTGGGATATTTTTCACTAATACCTCAGTGAGTGGGAACCTTTTTCCACACTCACCTAATCTTTAACTCTTTTTATGGGTGTCATTTTTAAGACTCTCCATAGTGTCTTTTTAAAGTTATCATGTCTAACAACTTATTGGCAATAAGTGCCTGTTGTTGCTGAGTTGCCCTAGGGGCTCCCCATTTAACTTTCTTGTGCTAACCTTGAGTGAACTACAGTTCCCAAGGGTAGAAAGGATCTTTGGATCCCTTTTACATTTTATTCTGTGAAACCAGCACACCCCACCTTATGTGGAGTGCTGGGGAGATACAATGTATCCCCTTTCACATTAAAATTGTAATAATTCTGTTACAGTGACAAGCTTACCTTTAATGGCTGGTGGCAGTGATACCTTTTACTAATTTGGTGCACCTTTACCGTGGGCTGTAATCACAGCTGCAGTAAAGGCACCTAAGGGTGCTCATTTTACCAAAATGGCCCCTGTCTTCTTTTTCTGCCATTTTAGTGTTTCCTGTCATTTCTTGTTCCTTCCCCTGACATCCAGGGTGGGAATTTCCTTTGTTTGAGTTTTGTCTTTGGTGGGAGTCCCCTGGACACCCCGCCCAGGCTCCAGTAAGTCTGTAAGCACAGGAAGTGGGGGAGGAGTCCAAAACTTCCCCCTCCTTTGTCTTAGGCCTTCCTTCAACTGGGCCAAATCCCAGTGGGGGGGTTGGCTGTCCTGATTGGACAGCCAGACGCCCCTTCCTTGAAAAATGCGGGGAGAGAATGCAGAGGTTGTGTTGCAGTTCCTGATAAATACTGGAAACCTGGAAGCTGAAGTGATGTCAACCACTGGAACAGAAAACCGAAGAGGTCGACGAAGGAAAAGCGGTGGGAATGATTTCCAGCGACCAGAGAGCCTGCTGTGTAACTAGAGCCGGCTGCAGCCCTTCCTTCCGATCGACCTGGGGTCTCTGAAAATGATGACCCGAACCCAGAGCCTGGTGAGACCCACTAGCCTCATGAAGACCTGCATTTTGAGCTATCCCACGGGTTTCTGCAACCTTGCGTTCTTGCAATACCGAAATAACATGGGACCTCCAGCCACTGTGCGGTGCACGGTCTTGCGAATTCTGAATCTTGCTGAAACTTTGTGGGCATCCTGGTGTATCTCCAGAGATACGAATTGAGTCCAAAAAGTCCCCTCACAAGAGTGCTGGACCTTTTAAACGATGAGAATTCAACAGCAAAATTCTGTCTTCTTCTGTGCTCCTTGAAAAAGTGCCAAACCCGCAGAACCACATTCAGCCACAAGAGAAATCTTGACTAGAGCCTTCTTCATTGATCCCTGCTACAAAGTCCCTTCTGAGGTCTTGTGTTCAATCTCCAGGACAAGGAATCCACTGACTGGGTATTTGGCTGCAGTCCCTGAAGTTCTCCTGCTGCAATCTCTTCTTCATTGCTGAGGTACTGTGTTGGCTTGGGTATATACTTACCCTAAGCCTGTTGGGATTTCTGTGTAGTCCTGGGGTGTTTTCTGTGATTGGGAGGTCCCTCGTCCAGTACACCCAGTCCCACTGCTAGAATCCTGCTGGGGTGTCTTCTGTGAAGCCCCTGGACCCTCTTCTAACCCTAGAAGAGAAGTACTCACTTGTTTGCCAGTTTTCCTAAGGAAAACTGACTTTTGCTGACTTTTGCTACTAAAGAACTTATTCTAACACTGCCTGTTGGTCACTAGTCCTAGTGACCCCCCTTCTGCCACTGAGAACACTCATGCTCTAAGGGAAAGACTTTGAAGGGATTGGGACTTCTGCCTAGAAAATAAATCAAGTGTTTTACTTACTTGTAAAGAGTTGGTGGGTAACTCTAATTCTAAGAGTGAACAGTTACAAAAGTTCTTACTGATCTTGAATGTGTGATGCACTATTCTTAAAAATATGGTTAACATCCTTCGTTCCTTAGCCACTGTTTTGCCAGTCTAAAAGAAAGTAGATGTGAAGGTATTTTACTCTCCTGTGATTAGGTTGTGCCTCTTTACAAAAGTAATGTGTTGGTTTCACCAGATTATTCCTGTAGGGTAATTGTATGAGTGTCTACCAACTGTTGGTATCTCCAGGTTAGTCCTGTTAGGATAACTGTATGAGTGTCCCCCAACTGGGTCTTGCTTCCCCTGACTTGCTGCTAGCCTGTCCTTAATAAGTCTACATTAGGTTGTTGCCTACCTAGAATAACTGTTCAGTAAAGTGTGACATTGGGTTTTACTTTCCCCCTTCATTGTGAAGTTAAAGTAAGTGGGTTTTACTTACCTTGTGTTAGCTGTGTGCCATCCAAAACAAGTTACCAGAGTTATTGCTTACCTCAATCTGGGGTTCCCTGATTTCCAAAGCATCTGTAATGCATATTACATCCTTAAGTTTTACTCACCTGGTATAACTGTGTGTTATGACAAAAGTAGTTATAGGTTTTTACTGCACCTAGAATAAGTGTTTCACTATTCACCAAAAGTATATTGTCCAGTTGACTGTTTATGCGATTTGTTCCAAGAGTCACTGTACAACTGGAAGGGCCTACTGTCCTTGTATTACCAAAAGTAATGTAAAAATAACCATTGGTCTTTTACTTCAAAAGAATAGGCTTGACCTATACTAAATGTGTATAACAAGGTTTTGACTTCCCTAGAACTACTGTTAGGTGTTCCAAATAAGGTCTATACTTGGGTCTGTGTACTTTCAAGTATAGTGTTGTTTTTTATATTGTGATTTCATATAATGTGTTAGTACCTACTTAACCTCTAGATTTATCTGGGCCTACCTGTATTTAAATAAATCCTTTATTTTTACAATACATAGTGTTTCAGTGTTTCTTTGGATCATTGGTATGACAATTTCATTTGTACTGTATCTACTGCCCTCTCTCCCTCCTAAAATAAGCCTGGCTGCTCTGTCTACGCTACCCCGAACTCAGGTGGTACAGCCTTATACTAAGAGTGGAGTCTTGTACTGACTCAGTAGAATGGTTTTACTAAGCCCTTAGTTGGACTTCAGAAAAACTGCCCTAACACTGTTGGCATGCTCTGGGATAAAGGTGGATTGCATCACATTGATTATTGATATACTTTGTGTCCAAAGGAAACCATCCAGTAGGTTTGGTTTAGACAAGGTAAAGTGTACTTATTGTATTTAACACAAGAACCAACACCATGGCCTGCTTTAGGCCTGAGGACTGCTCTTATGCTGCAATGGAAAATGTGGTCACAATTTGTATAGAGAAGGGCCTCAATTGTGAAGGAAGTAAGCTTGAATTATTACAAAGGTTATGGGACCATATGCATGGTTTCAGTGAACCTGTGTCCACTTCTAGCAATATTGTTGGGAGTGAGGATGATGAGGGTTCGGACAGCTGTCCAAACTCCTCAGAGGAGGAATGTGAGGGTTCTGATGAGGAGGATGTTAGTTCACCTCCCTCTCCTTCTCTTGCCTCTACCTTACTGCCTACCATGTGCTCTGAGATATCTAAGGAACTGGATATAAGAAAATTCCTGGGGAGAAACAATATGATAATGTGGGAATATGGGAAAACGCATAACAGGTCTGTAGAAGACAGTTTTCTGCACCCCTCTTCTTTTTCCAGGTCTTCTGTGTCTACAGCTTCCAGGTTCCCAGAATTGGTGAGTCAGTATGATATGAAGTATGACATTGTTGTATGGCTGAAAACCTTTGACCTCACTTGTAAAAGGTTTGGTCTGTGTGAGAGTGATAGAATACCCTGGGTTCTTTTTAGACTTCCCCAGAGAGACTACCAAGTGCTCTTGGATTTAAGTGAAGTAGAAAAAGGTAACTGGGATAGGGTAAAAACAGCTCTCATAGATATATATAAGAAGAAAGCTTCTCCATATCTAAACCTCTTAAGGGACTCTGAGACTAGAGGTAGGTCAGAAAGTGCTGTCTCCTCATCCCTTAAGAAATCTGTCAATACTGAGTATAGCAGGAAAGCTGTGGTCTTAGACTCAACTGAGACCTCTTGTAAAAAGGCTGAGGCTCTTAACCTTGAAGTAAGAGAGGTCTCCTTAGGAGACCCCTCCTTAGAGATAAAAGGCATTAACTGTCACTCTGAAGGGCACTTTGGTGTAGCACCCATAACTTCAAATAGGGACCAAGCCCCTTGGCCCACAAAGCAAGAGGTCACTCCTCTGACCCCACCTTTAGCTGCTGCTAAGGAGATAGAGCCTCTTGAAAAACCACATGTAGTGGAAGTGGTTCAACTAGTTCCCAGAAACTTAAAAACGTCTGTCCTAGTACCAATATGGTGTAATACCATTAACCAGGTCACTGATGTGACCCCAACCTCAGTTAACACTGAGTTGATAGAACCTCTTGAAAACCCATCTAGAGTGGAAGTGGTTCGCCCTGTGTATAGAAACTCATATATTCCTGTCCAATCTATAACACGGTATAAAAACATTGTTGAACCTGACAAGAACCTTAGTGTTCATGTCACACACCCTGTGTGGTGTATGTCCTTTAGAATAAAGGCCCCTTCAGTTAAACTTGTAGTGGCTGAACCAGTTGAAAACCCACTTACAGTGGAAGTGGTTCCTAAAACTCTAAACATGGATACACCTGAAAACCCACTTACAGTGGAGGTGATCCAGATGGATGTACAAAGATTAGGTGTTTTTAACAACCCTAAGAGGGCAAGGAGTTTCCTTGACCCCAAGGTAGGAATTGAGTTTTCTCCTTTAGTTCAGAGTGCCCAGAATGTAACTTCTAGGCCTGAAAAGCTGAAAACCAAAAAGAGTTATAAGAAACCTAAGAATAGTTTTCTTACTAGGCCTTCTAATAAAAAGCCTGTGACTCCAAATACTCCTACAGGAGAGATGGATAGGTGTTCTGACAAGGCTGGGGTCTCTGTTTCAAGAGACCACTCTAAACCTGTCGGATCCTCCATAGCGAATCCTACTGAAAGTCCTAATGTTAGAAGGGAAACCTCTAAGAAAGGCAAATCAAAAGCTAGAATATTAGGGAAAGGGGAGCCCAAACCATGCTCTACCATTTCAGTTCCATTTCTAAAGTCTTTGACCCACACTGCTTCTGAGGAAGGGGTGGATAGACAATTTGGAAACCTAACTAGGCCTTTGAGGACTGGTAAACCTCAAAGCTGGTGGAAATCCAGAAAAGATATGTCTAAGGCTAAACCCCTTGAGATTGTGGGCTATTCTGCCGAAGACCCCTTGTAAATCCTAGTGTTAGAAGGGAAAACTCTTATCAAGGTATAAACAGATCTGAGAGGAAGTGGAAGGATGTACAATGCTTTGCCACAACCCCTCCAACTAGGATACCTGAGACCCAACCTGCTCATGTGAGAGAAGTGGTGAGGAATCATGGAGACCCCTCTAGGTCTAAGGGATTTCTTTATAAGAACCCTTTTAAAAAGCCTATTTTAGGTTAGGAGGTTGTCACTACTTCTGAGAGACTGTTTAATCAGATCCCCTATACCTTAGACAAGAGTAAAGTGCCCAACACTACTTGTAGGTCATATAGTTTGCAAATGATAACTAATATAAGAAAAGGTATCACAGCAAGGGTTACAAAAAGATTGCTAGTTGACTCAGCAAACAGTTTAACCGACTTGAAACCAGAGATCCATCCAGGTGAGGATTAGCTTCTCATGTTCCTTAGTCTGGGGGGGACGAGTGTTAGATAAGATTTCCGCAGAGCTGGTAAATCTTCCTTACCTGGTATAACTCCAGAACTTTTTGCTTTTCTAGTGGGATATTTTTCATTAATACCTCAGTGAGTGGGGACCTTTTTCCACACTCATCTAATCTTTAACTCTTTTTATGGGTGTCATTTTTAAGACTCTCCATAGTGTCTTTTTAAAGTTATCATGTCTAACAACTTATTGGCAATAAGTGCCTGTTGTTGCTGGGTTGCCCTAGGGGCTCCCCATTTAACTTTCTTGTGCTAACCTTGAGTGAACTACAGTTCCCAAGGGTAGAAAGGATCTTTGGATCCCTTTTACATTTTATTCTGTGAAACCAGCACACCCCACCTTATGTGGAGTGCTGGGGAGATACAATGCATCCCCTTTCACATTAAAACTGTAACAATTCTGTTACAGTGACAAGCTTACCTTTAATGGCTGGTGGCAGTGAAACCTTTTACTAATTTGGTGTACCTTTACCGCGGGCTGTAATCACAGTTACAGTAAAGGCACCTAAGGGTGCTCATTTTACCAAAATGGCCCCTGTCTTCTTTTTCTGCCATTTTAGTGTTTATTGTCGTTTCTTGTTCCTTCCCCTGACAACCAGGGTGGGAAATTCCTTTGTTTAAGTTTTGTCTTTGGCGGGAGTCCCCTGGACACCTCGCCCAGGCTCCAGTCAGTCTGTAAGCACAGGAAGTGGGGGAGGAGTCCAAAACTTCCCCCTCCTTTGTCGTAGGCCTTTCTTCAACTGGGCCAAATCCCAGTGGGGGGGTTGGCTGTCCTGATTGGACAGCCAGCCGCCCCTTTCTTGTAAAATGCGGGGAGAGAATGCAGAGGTTGTGTTGCAGTTCCTTATAAATACTGGAAACCTGGAAGCTGAAGTGATGTTGACCACTGGAACAGAAAACCGAAGAGGATGATGAAGGAAAAGTGGCGGGAATGATTTCCAGCGACCGGAGAGCCTGCTGTGTAACCAGAGCCTGCTGCAGCCCTTCCTTCTGATTGACCTGGGGTCTCCGAAAAAGACGACCTGAACCCAGAGCCTGATGAGACCCACTAGACTTAAGAAGACCTGCATTTTTAGCCATCCCACGGGTTTCTGCGACCTTGCGTTCTTGCAATACCCCAATACCCTGGGAGCTCCAGCCACTGTGCGGTGCACAATCATCTGAATTCCGAATCTCACTGAAACTTTGTGGGCATCCTGGTGTATCTCCAGAGACACGAATCGAGTCCAAAATGCCCCCTCACAAGAGTGCTGGACCTTTAAACGATGAGAATTCAACCGTGATTTTCTGTCTTGTTCTGTGCTCCTTGAAAAGGTGCCAAACCCACAGAACCACATTCAGCCGCAAGAGAAATCTTGCCTAGAGCCTTCTGCATTGATCCCTGCTGCAAAGTTCCTTCTGAGGTCTTGTGTTCAATCTCCAGGACAAGGAATCTACTGACCGGGTATTTGGCTGCAGTCCCTGAAGTTCTCCTGCTGCAATCTCTTCTTCATTGCTGAGGTACTGTGTTGGCTTGGGTATATACTTACCTTAATCCTGTTGGGATTTCTGTGTAGTCCTGCGGTGTTTTCTGTGATTGGGAGGTCCCTCGTCCAGTACACCCAGTCCCACTGCTAGAATCCTGCTGGGGTGTCTTCTGTGAAGCCTCTGGACCCTTTTCTAACCCTAGAAGTAAAGTACTCACTTGTTTGCCAGTTTTCCTAAGGAAACTCTGACTTTTGCTACTAAAGAACGTATTCTAACACTGTCTGTTGGTCACTAGTCCTAGTGACCCCCCTTTCTGCCACGTAGAACACTCATGCTCTAAGGTAAAGACTTTGAAGGGATTGGGACTTCTACCTAGAAAAGAAATCAAGTGTTTTACTTACTTGTAAAGAGTTGGTGGGTAACTGTAATTCTAAGAGTGAACAGTTACAAAAGTTCTTACTGATCTTGAATGTGTGATGCACTATTCTTAAAAGTATGGTTAACATCTTTCCTTCCTTAGCCACTGTTTTGCCAGTCTAAAAGAAAGTAGATATGAAGGTAATTTACTCTCCTGTGATTAGGTTGTGCCTCTTTACAAAAGTAATGTGTTGGTTTCACCAGATTATTCCTGTAGGGTAATTGTATGAGTGTCTACCAACTGTTGGTATCACCAGGTTAGTCCTGTTAGGATAACTGTATGAGTGTCCCCCAACTGGGTCTTGCTTCCCCTGACATGCTGCTAGCCTGTCCTTAATAAGTCTACATTAGGTTGTTGCCTACCTAGAATAACTATTCAGTAAAGTGTGACATTGGGTTTTACTTTCCCACTTCATTGTGAAGTTAAAGTAAGTGGGTTTTACTTACTTTGTGTTAGCTGTGTGCCATCCAAAACAAGTTACCAGAGTTATTGTTTACCTCAATCTGGGATTCCCTGATTTCCAAAGCATCTGTAATGCATATTACATCCTTAGGTTTTACTCACCTGGTATAACTGTGTGTTATGACAAAAGTAGTTATAGGTTTTTACTGCACCTAGAATAAGGGTTTCACTATTCACCAAAAGTATATTGTCCAGTTGACTGTTTATGTGATTTGCTCCAAGAGTCACTGTACAACTGGAAGGGCCTACTGTCATTGTATTACCAAAAGTAATCTAAAAGTAACCATTGGTCTTTTACTCCCAAAGAATGGGCTTGACCTATACTAAATGTGTATAACAAGGTGTTGACTTCCCTAGAACTACTGTTAGGTGTTCCAAATAAGGTCTATACTTGGGCCTGTGTACTTTCAAGTATAGTGTTGTGTTTTATATTGTGATTTCATATAATGTGTTAGTACTTACTTAACCCCTAGATTTATCTGGGCCTACCTGTATTTAAATAAATCCTTTATTTTTACAATGCATAGTGTTTCAGTGTTTCTTTGGATCATTTGTATGACAATTTAATTTGTACTGTATCTACTGCCCTCTCTCCCTTCTAAGATAAGCCCGGCTGCTCTGTCTACGCTACCCCGAACTCAGGTGGCACAGCCTTATACTAAGAGTGGAGTCTTGTACTGCCCCAGTAGAATGGTTTTACTAAGCCCTTATTTGGACTTCAGAAAAACTGTCCTAACACTGATAGTGGTGGTATGTCCCTTCTCCAGGTGGATAGAAGCAGGTCCTTATACACACCCTGATGCCACTTGCTCAGTGACATTTTTAGTACATGAAGCCTTTCCAAGATGGGGAGTGTGTGAAGTGCTTAGATCCGATAATGGGCCACATTGTGTTAATGAAGTATTTGAACAAATAGGATTATCAAACATACATTTTCTTCTGATTATCACTGACAAGCAAATGGGATATGTGACAGACTCAATGGCCTCGTAAAGGAGAGAGACACCAAGTTAAAATTGACACTGAAGAAGGGATGGCTATATTGCCTGCCCTTAGCGTTATATGACCTAAGGAATCAGCCTGGTTCAGACCATCACCTCACACCCCACGAACTAGTGACAGGAAGATGAATGAGAATGCCCTTGACTCATCCATCGAGGAGCAAATGTGATGCCCAGAATAATGGTAAACTGTTAGGAAATGAATTAAATGAGTACTTAACATGTATGATGGCCAGTATCTCTGTCATTTCAGATCAACTCAAGCGCCAGGGTGGTCAGTCTCAGAACACAGATGAAAACCATTCACCAGCTAGAGTTTCAAAATTATTATTGCCACCCAAGTTATTTACTGGTGACACAATATTAATCCAAAACTTTACCAGAAAGTGGTGCGACCCTTGATTTGTTGGACCATTCATAGTGGAAGACATTACTCCCTCTGCAGTAAAGGCTCAAGACAGAAGAGCATGGATCCACCTAAGCAATGTTAAAACCTGCATAGGAGAGACTGACGCACTCCTAACGAACGATACGGAAGTAAGACAAGAAGAAGAATTTCAGCCTGTGCAGACTGGATCGATGACAAGGAAGAAGGACGATAAACCAACAGATTGATTAAAAAGTGCTGATTTGCACTTGGACTGTGGCCCTCACAAACACTTCTTTATAGATATTATAGCAAGCGTACAAATCCATTTCTTGAGCCACAGAGATTTTTGAAAATTAACTTTAGAATGTTGTTGACATGTTGTGAATATGTTTGAGCAGCAACATTTAATAGGAAATTGGAAGCGTGAACAATACACTGATTCCTTTCATACAAAACAATTCTTTGGTTGAATTTATGGTTCTGACAAACGATGATGCCCATAGGCTTTAACTAGCTGTTTTCATATTCATTCTTCAAGCTTATCCTGCTTTTGTTGGGCGTAGTGTCAACATTCTTACTTTTATGCATGATCCTAAAAATGGCCCTGCAATAAGGAGGATGCTTGCGGTGATAATTGAACAGATTCTGCAGCTACCTGATTTGCCTGAATTGCCCGATTAAAACAGTGTTTTTCTTCCTTAATGTATTGTACAGGCATAATGAGGAGTCTTGAAAATGATCCAATTTTACAAAATGGGCATGGCCAAGAGATTCCAGAATGGCACAAGTGGTGGGGTTTCATATGCTGGTTTTTCATATATGTGTTCACGATCATGTTTTACGTCCTTTTATTTCTCATGATTCGCCTTTTTTATTATTTCTCGCAAAGCAGAACTGCCTTTGATTCTCCCCTCTCCAGGAACTACTGTTGATGTACCAATTAATAAAGAGGCAAGACCTTTTGTGTTATCCCCCCATAGCAAGGTTGCTTTAGAGTTGTTTCCATGGGTTGCTGATAAATTGAGAGGGAGACACAGGAGGAGTGCGGAGGAGGACAATGAGGGCATCAATAATTATTTGTACAGCACATTTGGGTCATAACATGTGGTACCAGCACATTAAACATGTAGGAGAGAGAACATCCAAGTCCGTTTGTTACGTTTGTGCTCTCATACCGTATGCCTTGAGTGCTGCCCGAACTTTCATTGCCAGAGAAATTCCAGAATATGATGCCAGATGCCTTGTTCACCTTTCTGCATGTATGACTCGAGGACAGTTCCAAGGAACTTGGGCCACTTTGCGATGGAGATCGAAATGGTTATTTCCGTTTCAAGATGATTATAGAAAGACTACACAGATGGAGAGGAAGCCTGCATGGAAAAGCATGTATCCTAGGGCAGGACAAGATGAAGTGGTCATAAAAGAAATGAGGAAGATGGACTGTACTGATAAAATAGAGACTCCTTGGGCACCTGGACGTTGAGAACGGTCTCAAATGCTAGTCTATGGATGAGTGAAAACCAAGAAGGGATGGGAAGAAGGGCTGATGTCCTGTGCAGCTCACTTGTTGAAGTTAGACTATGTGTGAGAAGTACAAAAAGTGAATGAAGAATGTTTAAAGTCATCGGCTGAACACACCAAGCTGCTGATGTGCGTAGAAGATGAATCAGGTCCACTGCTTGTGATCCCATTGACAAATGCAACACTGTGCTTCCGTAGAGAGGGAAAGAGGCATGTGGGAACTAATATAGGTTGCAAGACTACAGTTGATGTCTCCAAAATGGGAGCAGGAATGGCTGTCTTGATGGATCTATACTGGGCCTGTGGACCCAGAGCTTACATGAAGCTGCCTAACGATTAGGGAGGAACTTGTTCCTTAGTGATTATTCATGTTCCAGCATTAGTGATTACTCAAAGTGACCTGAACATTGGCGAATTTCCAAAAGCGGACACCCATTTTAGGAAGAGAAGATCACTTGAGTTTCTCAATCCAACAAGGAGAGAGAATAACTTTTCAGCTTAATCAATAGAAGCCTCTGATGCTATTTCATATGAGCACAGACTGTTGAGCAAAACTGCTTCAATCTTTATGGTTATCTTCATGCCTGGGATCCAGACGATGGAGAATGAAAAGTGGTTGCAAATCACTAGCTGGGAGCTCCTGCAGACGATCAATACTACCAGAAAGGGATTCTAAGCTATCAGAGAATAATTGAGAGCCATAAGACTGATGACTCTCCAGAACAGACATGTTCTTGATATGGTCACTGCGATGGAAGGAGGAGTTTGTGCCAAAATCGGGCCATCATGTTTCACGTTCACACCTTCTCATTATGATGAGAATGGCACCTTGACAGAGGCCATAACTACAAACACTTGAAATTGTCACCTCTAAATGATTGCGCAGCCCTGAGCAAATGGTAAATGTCCTATTCAAATTGAGTGTGTAACTGGACAACAGATACGGTGAAACAAAGAGTCCAAAGCAAGTAGATTCTTCAGTCAAAATACGCTGTTGAAACAGATTTTATGAAATGATGCAAAAACAAGACACGTGTTTCGACCCAGAACAACGGGTCCTTTTCAAGGCAAGACGTATGTTATTCAAACTGCGTTGGAAAACCCAAAGCCCTCCTGGGGGGGCAGATATATGGGCCAATTCTAAAGTAGTTGATTCTCCTCAAGAAAATAAGCGGCAAATAACTGAAGCAGTCTCTGTTACTGATACAGTGTGGTACATTCCCAGAACATGGGAGTTTGTTCAAACGTTGCAACTGTGAGTTCAGGGGCTGGTTCCCCACTGTGGCCAAAGGCCATAACTAGGCTGACGAACTTGCATAATAAAATGGAATATGAGATGGAAGACATTGCAGACGACAGTTGGTTTGCATCCATCTTCTCATGGATTCCACACTGGATGGCAATTATGTTCAAAGTTCAGGGGCTGGTTCCCCACTGTGGCCAAAGGCCATAACTAGGCTGACGAACTTGCATAATAAAATGGAATATGAGATGGAAGACATTGCAGACGACAGTTGGTTTGCATCCATCTTCTCATGGATTCCACACTGGATGGCAATTATCTTCAAGTTTCTTGGAGCAATCTTGGTGATGATCATGTTTGGATTCTGTATGATAAGGATAATAATCACAGTGTAAGAAGACAATGAAGAAGGCAGTAGGAATGAAGATCATGATCGATGTCGAATCAGGAGTCAGACCCAAGGAGTTGACAGATGAAGAAATCAGAGAATACACAAAGGCCAGTATTGTAGCACCAGAGGGAACAAAGTTCCTGCATCCAAGAAACCGCAAAAAGAATGTGGGACGATGGGGCTATTGTAATCCGAATGACCAGTGCAGCTATATGACCTGGAGTATCGATTAACATGTAAAATCAGCAGGATCCCTGAAAGGAGTAGTAAAGGGTTGGGGCCAGATTACAGAATCTTTGCACCGGTGCAAGTGCAAGGTTTACACAGTATTAGCACTAGGGCAAAATTTGCCCTTTTTTTTAAAAACACTGGGACACATTAAAAATCCATTGCAAATCATTGCACCACGACAATTTAGCCCTGGTGCTTTTAATATGCCAAACTGCACTTGTGGAGGTGCAATGGTTTTTTAATGTGCCTCAGTGCTTTTATAAATAGCACAAACTTTGCCCTAGTGCTAATACTGTGCAAACCTTGCACTTGCACTGGTGCAAGGTTTCTGAAATCTGGCCCCTGGATCCCAAATAAGCACTTCTTCAAGGGAGGATGTCTAGATGTAGATACCGGTGAAGGTGTGGTTGATGAATCAACTAGAGGGGGGAGTGCAGAGGAGGAGCCAAATGCCTCTACAGGAAGTCCCCCCCCCTGCTACCTGTGGGCTGGAAACCATAGGTTGTGCCAAGATTGATACCAGTAACAGTGACTATTCTGAGGAAGGTCTTTGAAACAAGGTATCCATTAAGAAGATCTTATATGATGTACCCCGGAAGAGATGATGATCTAATGGAAGCAGTCCCCAAAGGAATATGAAAATAAGCAAGAAAGAGGCTTGTGACATCACAAGAAATAAGCGTGACACACTGAGAAGAATGGTCGAAGGAGAAGACGTGTAGACTAAATGGAAACTGATGTAGAAATAAAGAATCGAGTAAGCTTTATCTACGGAATGAAGATTGCACATACAAATAAAATAAATACAAATACAAATGCATGTGTCAAGAGCACTGCAGAAAACACAAGCAATTTTACAATTGTACAGATGTGCAACGCAAGTAGTCTAAGTATTCTTAAGGCTGGCTATACGTAGTATATAGCCTGCAGGCGGTGCTGCCAACATAGATGTATATAGACTTCTGGACATTCAATGATACAATTTTAGTGAGCGAGTCTCCATGAAGAAAGACAGATTGAAAGCTATGTCACAGCAAAGAATAGGCTTCAATTCAAAGCATGACCAAACAGGTTGTCTGGCTTGATGTCAAACTGGAAGCAGCCAAGAACAGTTGTGAAGAACAGTATACGTGAGAAGCCAAGGTATCCCTTGTTAAGTTCCAAAGAGAGAACACATGAGTGCCAAGTTTCTTCATTAAAGACTATTACATGCTATAACACGAGAGAATTCATGTTCTCTGATCACGTTAGCTGAGGATGAAAATAGACAGAGAGCATGGTGCACCAGATGGAAGTTAGTGAGTGCCTGCACTCCCTTATATTCCAGGAGGTGAGAAGCTACTACAAGGCCAAGTTCAAAGACAATGTGAATGGCAGACGTCATGAGTGGTGAGAGATATTGGGCTAATTGGGTGGGAGACATAGTCAAGTTCACCCACCACCACCTGGCGTTCCAGCTTACGTGCTGCTGTAACACTCACCTGGTATCCACAGGGACATCACTCAGCCTGTTCTGACCTCTTACGACGTAGAACACTTCCCTGGAGGCTATTCGACTGGAGACTGGGCCTGAAACACAGGATTGGTAGAGTTTAACTCCCTATTGTCTCTGTGTGCTTGTACCCCTTCTTCCCTGGGGTCCAACCCTGCCCTTTGATCCACAGCTCACCTTGCTTTCTTGGATAGTGTGTTCTCAGTCCTGCCTTCAGCGCAGGGGCGCGTTGATTGATGCGGGCTCGTTGCTGCCTAGTTACTTCACTGGCAAGAGTCTGACAGGTAAGTATAATGAGTCTTTTGAACAGTTCTCTAAGCTCGTTCCTTTCCTTCCTTAGATGAAGGCCGGCGTCCGGGGATGGCGGCGTGCTGCTGAGATGAGTACCGCTGAAGGTGAGTGAGAGAGCGATGCGCGATGCACCCCTTTCGTATTTGCATTGAACTGAGTTCTTTTTCTGTGTCTTTTAGGTGCGGCGACGTTTTCAGCATGGATGCCGGTTATGAAGAACAAATGCGGTGGGTAAGCGCGGTATGCAGCGCCTCTAGATGTTTCCACGCTAACCTGAAGTGTCTTTTCCCTCTTGCAGATGGAGGAGAAGTTCCGGAGACAAAGTTCCCCCAGACCGGCTGGGATTCAGGTAAGCGTTTGAAGCTCGTACAGTATTTAAAAATAAGCAAAGGTTTGCAGAATGCTTACTAATGCCTTTTTTCTGTTCTTTTCCCTTTTCCTTAGGAAGCGGCGTGCCGGGATGGAAATGACTCCGCTGAAGATGCCTGCAGAACAGAAGGAGCGACGACTTATGAGCAGAAGCGCTGCAAGGTAAGGCTGTTCCTAACGGTGTTCTTGTTCTTGCAGGAGCTGAGCGCAGAAGAAAGATGCAGGCCTACTGGAGACCGATCCGAACACGGTGAGTGTCACACTGCAGGTGCAGAAAACGCAAAGCATGTTTCTCAGCCTGGGTGTGGCTTAAATAGTCTCCGGGTATGCCAGGTGCCTCTGGGCTGAACCACACCCAAAAGACTAGACCGCACATGCAGTTCTGGGAACCTAAATATGTGGGGGCATCCATCTTGTCCCCATCAATGCACTACAAGTCCAATCCCTAATGTTATCCTATGGGAGTGAGTGAGGTTGGTGCCACAAGTGCCAAGTCTGACTACAAGTGGGTCTTTGGAGGGATGGAGAGGCTCTTGAGGGTCATGTAGGTGATTGTGGCCTGGCTCCAGCCGGACATCTTGGAGGGCTGGGGACGTGAGGCGCTGAAATCATGACAGCTGCTAGAGCATCAAATGTTCCAGAACGGTACAAGCATGCCAACCAATTGTACAAGTCTGTATAACAAAGAGCCTTATAGTTTGAGAGCCAATGAAGTGTTATGTTTCTAATTACTGTCGAAGATGACTTGCACTATGACTTGCACTAAGGGAGGGCATGAGTACCCACCTGACTATAGAGACACAATCATGATCCTATCCCATTTAGAAAGTATACTGAGACGTTCCCCTTGAGCCAACCACAATCTCCCGTAGGTTTTCTTAGTTTGCCACGTAGGATGACATCACGTATGACGAACCTTTACTATAATAAATGTGATAAAGAGATACTTTGAGTTTATGCTGTGTGATGTCTGTTGATGTTCGTTGTACTCCCTGTTTTAGACAATTGAAAATAAAACAGAGTTATTTGCCAACTTCCTGAGTCAGTCTTACTACTTCGTGTAAGAAGTTATTCTCCATCCCATCCATAGTATGATTTGTTACCTGGACTAAAAGGGTCTTCAGGGTTCAACCTGGAAACGAGTTCAGGGTCGTCATTTCACCATAATATCAGGGGTTGCGGAAGTGACATCACAGGACCCTTGACATCTGATGACATCACAGGAAGTGATGTGATTTGACCCCACCTTGAAAGTGATATCACTGGAAGCGATGGAACACAACCTTTCACCCCTTGACAAAACAGGAATTGGCATCACATAGAATTGTTCCTAAGTACACCACGAAACACTTGGTTACGATATCACTATAATGTGATATACATTTCATACAAGAATGGATCGCCATATGTATCATTAAGATCAGTGTGTATAGGCCCATATTACCAAATAACTGTGAATGCAAGCAGACGTCTGTAGCAAAATGATAATGGTGTGTTATTATATAGCACTTACGCTTAAGCGCTTTATATAGAACAAATATACATACAATACCACCCAACCTTTGTCGGTACTCATTTATCGACCTGAGACGGATGAAAGTATGAGTTGAGGTGTTAAGGAAGAGACTCTGAGGGTAATTCATAGAATTTCGCAGAAAAGTGTCGCAAGCGGCTGGCGCAGAGTGTCCGCGTGCGATTGACTGCGCCAGGCACGTGCGCTAAAACCGATTTCCGCGCACAGCGTATTCATGGATTTCATGCTCCCAAACCAGCCGTGGCTCAGAGTATCGCAGCGACCCTGCAGCAGCGCCAGTAACGCCCCCAAGAACGCCCTCGCGCAAGGAAAAGCCAGCAAAATCGCTAAATCATCGCAAAGGGCTGCGCTAACCCTGGACCAGTTTACAGGGCAGCCAAACAAGGAACGCAAAGCGGGTAACGTGCATATCAGGGGTACACGTGAAGTCATACACGCGATTAGCCAGGGTAAGTGTATTACAGGGGTACACGTGAAGTCATACACGCGATTAGCCAGGGTACGTGTATTACAGGGGTACGCGGGAAGTTTAACATGCGATTGGCCAGGGTATGTGTATTACAGGGGTACGCGGGAAGTTTAACACGCGATTGGCCAGGGTACGTGTATTACAGGGGTACGCGGGAAGTTTAACACGCGATTAGCCAGGGTAAGTGTATTACAGGGGTACACGTGAAGTCATACACGCGATTAGGCAGGGTACGTGTATTACAGGGGTACGCGGGAAGTTTAACACGCGATTGGCCAGGGTACGTGTATTACAGGGGTACGCGGGAAGTTTAACACGCGATTGGCCAGGGTACGTGTATTACAGGGGTACGCGGGAAGTTTAACACGCGATTGGCCAGGGTACGTGTATCACAGGGGTACGCGGGAAGTTTAACACGCGATTAGCCAGTGTAAGTGTATTACAGGGGTACGCGGGAAGTTTAACACGCGATTAGCCAGGGTACGTGTATTACAGGGGTACGCGGGAAGTTTAACACGCGATTGGCCAGGGTACATGTATTACAGGGGTACGCGGGAAGTTTAACACGCGATTGGCCAGGGTACGTGTATTACAGGGGTACGCGTGAAGTTATACACGCGATTAGCCAGGGTACGTGTATTACAGGGGTACGCGGGAAGTTTAACACGCGATTGGCCAGGGTACGTGTATTACAGGGGTACGCGGGAAGTTCAACACGCGATTGGCCAGGGTACGTGTATTACAGGGGTACGCGGGAAGTTTCACATGCGATTTGGCCAGGTACGTGTATTACAGGGGTGCGTGGGAATTATCACACGCGATTTGGCTTGGTACGTGTATTACAGGGGTGTGCGGGAATTATCACACGCAATTAGGCTGGGTGGGTCCTCACAGGTGTTCCCTGTACACCCTCCACAGCCCCTGCAGGCAGCCCACAAAACAGGGGACTACCCTGCACACCTGCTCATGTCCCCCTGCACCCCCACCCCCCAGCAGTGCAGGGGCACCCTCCACCAGGCCCCCACTCATGTCTCCCACCACCCCCACCCCCCAGCCACCAGGGTCACCCTCCACCAGGCCCCCACTCATGTCTCCCACCACCCCCACCCCCCAGCAGTGCAGGGGCAGCCTCCACCAGGCCCCCACTCATGTCCCCTATCACCCCCACCCCCCCGCCACCAGGGTCACCCTCCACCAGGCCCCCACTCATGTCTCCCACCACCCCCACCCCCCAGCAGTGCAGGGGCAGCCTCCACCAGACCCCCACTCATGTCTCCCACCACCCCCACCCCCCAGCAGTGCAGGGGCAGCCTCCACCAGGCCCCCACTCATGTCTCCCACCACCCCCACCCCCCAGCAGTGCAGGGGCAGCCTCCACCAGGCCCCCACTCATGTCCCCTATCACCCCCACCCCCCCGCCACCAGGGGCACCCTCCACCAGGCCCCCACTCATGTCTCCCACCACCCCCACCCCCCAGCAGTGCAGGGGCAGCCTCCACCAGGCCCCCACTCATGTCTCCCACCACCCCCACCCCCCAGCAGTGCAGGGGCAGCCTCCACCAGGCCCCCACTCATGTCCCCTATCACCCCCACCCCCCGCCACCAGGGGCACCCTCCACCAGGCCCCCACTCATGTCTCCCACCACCCCCACCCCCCAGCAGTGCAGGGTCACCCTCCACCAGGCCCCCACTCATGTCTCCCACCACCCCCACCCCCCAGCCACCAGGGGCACCCTCCACCAGGCCCCCACTCATGTCTCCCACCACCCCCACCCCCCAGCAGTGCAGGGGCACCCTCCACCAGGCCCCCACTCATGTCTCCCACCACCCCCACCCCCCAGCCACCAGGGGCACCCTCCACCAGGCCCCCACTCATGTCTCCCACCACCCCCACCCCCCAGCAGTGCAGGGGCAGCCTCCACCAGGCCCCCACTCATGTCTCCCACCACCCCCACCCCCCAGCAGTGCAGGGGCACCCTCCACCAGGCCCCCACTCATGTCTCCCACCACCCCCACCCCCCAGCCACCAGGGTCACCCTCCACCAGGGCCCCACTCATGTCTCCCACCACCCCCACCCCCCAGCAGTGCAGGGTCACCCTCCACCAGGGCCCCACTCATGTCTCCCACCACCCCCACCCCGCAGCACTGTGGGGCACCTGCCAGCAGGCCCCCACCCATGTCCAACTCATGTCCCCCACCACCCCCACCCCCCAGCACTGTGGGGCACCTGCCAGTAGGCCCACACCCATGTCCAACTCATGTCTCCCACCACCCCCACCCCCCAGCAGTGCAGGGGCAGCCTCCACCAGGCCCCCACTCATGTCCCCTATCACCCCCACCCCCCCGCCACCAGGGGCACCCTCCACCAGGCCCCCACTCATGTCTCCCACCACCCCCACCCCCCAGCAGTGCAGGGGCAGCCTCCACCAGACCCCCACTCATGTCTCCCACCACCCCCACCCCCCAGCAGTGCAGGGGCAGCCTCCACCAGGCCCCCACTCATGTCTCCCACCACCCCCACCCCCCAGCAGTGCAGGGGCAGCCTCCACCAGGCCCCCACTCATGTCCCCTATCACCCCCACCCCCCCGCCACCAGGGGCACCCTCCACCAGGCCCCCACTCATGTCTCCCACCACCCCCACCCCCCAGCAGTGCAGGGGCAGCCTCCACCAGGCCCCCACTCATGTCTCCCACCACCCCCACCCCCCAGCAGTGCAGGGGCAGCCTCCACCAGGCCCCCACTCATGTCCCCTATCACCCCCACCCCCCGCCACCAGGGGCACCCTCCACCAGGCCCCCACTCATGTCTCCCACCACCCCCACCCCCCAGCAGTGCAGGGTCACCCTCCACCAGGCCCCCACTCATGTCTCCCACCACCCCCACCCCCCAGCCACCAGGGGCACCCTCCACCAGGCCCCCACTCATGTCTCCCACCACCCCCACCCCCCAGCAGTGCAGGGGCACCCTCCACCAGGCCCCCACTCATGTCTCCCACCACCCCCACCCCCCAGCCACCAGGGGCACCCTCCACCAGGCCCCCACTCATGTCTCCCACCACCCCCACCCCCCAGCAGTGCAGGGGCAGCCTCCACCAGGCCCCCACTCATGTCTCCCACCACCCCCACCCCCCAGCAGTGCAGGGGCAGCCTCCACCAGGCCCCCACTCATGTCCCCTATCACCCCCACCCCCCGCCACCAGGGGCACCCTCCACCAGGCCCCCACTCATGTCTCCCACCACCCCCACCCCCCAGCAGTGCAGGGGCACCCTCCACCAGGCCCCCACTCATGTCTCCCACCACCCCCACCCCCCAGCCACCAGGGGCACCCTCCACCAGGCCCCCACTCATGTCTCCCACCACCCCCACCCCCCAGCAGTGCAGGGGCACCCTCCACCAGGCCCCCACTCATGTCTCCCACCACCCCCACCCCCCAGCAGTGCAGGGGCAGCCTCCACCAGGCCCCCACTCATGTCCCCTATCACCCCCACCCCCCCGCCACCAGGGGCACCCTCCACCAGGCCCCCACTCATGTCTCCCACCACCCCCACCCCCCAGCAGTGCAGGGGCAGCCTCCACCAGGCCCCCACTCATGTCTCCCACCACCCCCACACCCCAGCACTGTGGGGCACCTGCCAGCAGGCCCCCACCCATGTCCAACTCATGTCTCCCACCACCCCCACCCCCCAGCCACCAGGGTCACCCTCCACCAGGCCCCCACTCATGTCCCCTATCACCCCCACCCCCCTGCCACCATGTGCAGCCCCCACCAGGTCCTCACAATCCCCAATCATGTGCGTAATGGTCATCCTCCACAGCCAAAAAGACCTACCAAGTAACCCATTCACCCACATGGAAATGGAAATCACATGTTACACCCCCAATGTACATGAAGCAAATGAACCCATGTCCGTCACACACATATTTTCAAATTGAATGGGAAAACACACAACATGACATGCATGAAACCAATGAGATGAAACCACACAGTGAACAATGGAAAAAAAAATGTATTGAAAAAAATACAAATGCCAAAGAAAGAAAACTAACTACAATGTAAATGTGAAAAAATAAGCTGCATGTCCGCATAAAAACACAAAACTAGAAAATCAATTCCAAAAAATTATGTCCAAAGTGAAATGTAAAAACTCTCCATGCAACAAAGAACTATGTACAAAAATAACAAGGGTCCATCATCACAACTGAACTAAGGAAACCTCCTAAAAAACCTACCTAAATATCAACTATATACAAAAAGTGGAGCAGTGTCCGTCGACTCCAAATAATAATAAGAACGAAAGGAAACCTAAAACTAAAGAACTATATACAAAGGCGGCGGGCAAGTCCAGCGGCTCACTCTGTGGTGTTCCGGGCCAGGGCATCATCGAACTCCTGTTCGATGTCCCGGAGGCGGTCCAGTTCCATGGCCCCGAGGGTCCGCAGGGACGACGCCGTGTCCTCCTCCAACCCCCTGCGGATTGCCTCGAGGCACTCGGCCCGCCTCAGGGCCCTCCGCATGGAGTTCTCCGCCCTGACCATTGTGAGCCGCGCCTCTTCTGCCCGCCGCCGCTCCGCACCTATGGCGTGGCCCAACCGCTGCCACACGGAAGACACTCTCTGTCCTGGGTCCTCCTGCCCTCCGGCCGATGCCTGCCCCTCCGATGTCGAAGGCCCCGAGCCTTCATGGCTCCCACCATCTTGCTGCTGCTGCTGCTCTGCCTCTGCCCGTGCACTGCCTCCTGCTGCCTGCACATCCTCCGCCGGCTGGGGTGCAGTTGTTGATGTGGCCACCCCTGCTGGACGTCCGACTCCCGACTGTGGCAGGGATGCCTCCTCCACCAGCCTGGCCGCACTGTCAGAGGCAGCTCCACAGGGCACCCAGGTGACTGATGGGTGGGAAGATGGCACAGAGGACGACTGGCGCGTAGGGGGTCCAGTTGAGGAGGGGGTCGGAACAAGCCCCATCAGACGGAGGAATCCGGTCTGGGTGACCTGTCCCAGCAGGCTGACGTGGTCAACGAGCCATTCGAGATGACGTGCAGTCTCTCCATGAAAAGACTGCAGGTCACCTCGCATGGCCCGTTGACGCAACGCCACACCAGCCAGGACAGGCTCAACCCGGACCTGGATAGCCACGTCCGCAGGCAGAGGAAGGCCAGTTGACGTCAGCTCATCCCCTGCCTGAAAACGGGTCTGGACGTAGGCATCCCTGCTGGTGCAAGATGATGCAGGGACAGGATCGGGGACAGGATTGCACACAGGCACCTCCGCGGCCGCCTGTGCTGCCTCCTGTCCCTGGTCCTGGACTGCACCACTAGCACCAGTGGGATCCCCACCTCCAGACCCCGTCTCTGGTGCTTGCGCGGCCCCCTCCTCCACCAAACCCCCCACCAACCTGGATGACTCTGTGCCATCTTCCCCTGTTGGGCCCTGTGGGGTCCCAGCTGCCCCTTCTGCTGCCGAGGAGTCCAACTGCAACCTCCGCCTCTTGGACCTCCCCCCGGCAGCTGCGGCCTGGGACGCGGCACCGGACTCCTCACTCCCCGACGAGATGACAACACGGGAGGGGAGCCGGGCCTTGCGTCTCCGGCTGGCGGTCGGATCCCCGCCGCTGTGCTCCACAGCACCTTCTCCGCCCTCTTCATCAGTTGACGCTGCAGACAGGGAGAAACAAAACACAGGCATCAGGGCACTGTACAATGGACACATACACGCATGACAGTTGCACATGAGTGGCATTGGCAAACCTCAGACATGTCATCACAATCCCCAACACACATGTCATTGCAACTGGCACACATGAGCCATACCACAGCCATATCGCAACTGCCACCACCATCCCTACACATACAACAGCATCAGCAGCCAAAGGGGAGCCATACATCACATGCAACACAGGAAGTGCACCACACATGTACACACACCACCACACTTGCATGCATGTCTACACCTCTGCCAAGTGTCGCACTGTTCAGACGGGCATCCATGTCACATCTGCCAATCAGGCTTCCACATACCGCTGTCACATGCATCCATGTAGCATCACTGTTGCACCTTTGACAAATACACACACATGCACATGTACACAGTGCTCATACATGCAGCCGAAAACAACATACATGCCTGACATCACGGACATGTCTACTTACATATACATTCATCCAAACATGTGTGCACGCACAACTGCATTTGCCATGCAAGCCCACACACACAAGCACCATCCATGTCTCACACATTACAGCCCTCGCATGTGTCAGCCCCACGGCCCTGTACACCCCCACCCATACTCCACCCCATACAAACAGATGTGCAACCGGCACAATGGGGAATGATCACCACACGCCCTGCTCACAACCAGGATGCATGTACACTCACCGCTCGACTCCAGACGGCTCTGCTTCTCTAGGACCTGGACGTGGAGCGCTGGGGATATGCGTTCCAGGACCCCCATCTGTTCTTCCGACAAGTGGCCCCGGCGCCCCTTGGCATCCGCTGCCTTCAAGAGGCGCCGGGCCTTGTTCAGGGTCCTGGACCTGAAGTCCTCCCAGCGCTTCCTGACATGTTGTAAGTCCCGGACTGCCACCCCCTCCGCGTTGATGGCAGTCACGATGTCTGTCCAGATCCGAGTCCGTCCTTCCTTGTCGGCGCGGGAACTTCCAAAGAGGGCATCATACTGCCCCAGGACTTGCTCCACCAGGACACCAACTTCGGTGGCACTGAAGCTGGTGCCCCTCTGCCTCTCTGGCCGGGGGTTGTCAGTGGTCACAGATGGTGTTAGCCCCGACATGACAACCCCAGAGGCAGGAGTGGGTGGGCAACTGGGTCCTGGGGCTGGGCTGTGGAGCGATGGAATTCCAGTCGGGAGTCTTCTGTTCCAGCAGGGGTGGTCACAGCAACAGCACCCCTGGCTGATGTGCAGGCAGCAAATGGCAGTGCACGTGGGCAGCAGGCAGTCAGGCAGCAGCAGATAGCAGGTGGGAGCGTGCTCGGGGCTCTGGGGGGCAGTAATTCGGCCTTCTGGGCAGGAGCGTGGTCTCCCGTGTGCTCACGCGTGGCCAGCTTGGTACGGAGTGAATTGGCACGTGAAAATCCTGCACGTCAGCGTGAAAACCGAGGAAAGGCCCTTAGCGCGTAAGCGCGTCAGCACGCATACGCGATTCCATTGGACCAAAGGCCCTCAGCGCGTAAGCGCGTCTGTGACGTGACCCGCACGGGTGTTTCCCACACAGCACGTGATGACAGAGCACACGTGGAAAGACTGCACGTCAGAGTCTCATCGCGTGTAATTGGACAAAAGTGCGTGTACACGCGATTGGCCTATGTACGTGTATATGAGGTGTGCGCGGACACTTACACACGCAAGTACGTCAGCGCACCTGTATCCCGGTGTACGGCCATTTCCACCAATCACACGCAATGAGACTCTGACGTGCAGTCTTTCCACGTGTGCTCTGTCATCACGTGCTGTGTGGGAAACACCCGTGCGGGTCACGTCACAGACGCGCTTACGCGCTGAGGGCCTTTGGTCCAATGGAATCGCGTATGCGTGCTGACGCGCTTACGCGCTAAGGGCCTTTCCTCGGTTTTCACGCTGACGTGCAGGATTTTCACGTGCCAATTCACTCCGTACCAAGCTGGCCACGCGTGAGCACACGGGAGACCACGCTCCTGCCCAGAAGGCCGAATTACTGCCCCCCAGAGCCCCGAGCACGCTCCCACCTGCTATCTGCTGCTGCCTGACTGCCTGCTGCCCACGTGCACTGCCATTTGCTGCCTGCACATCAGCCAGGGGTGCTGTTGCTGTGACCACCCCTGCTGGAACAGAAGACTCCCGACTGGAATTCCATCGCTCCACAGCCCAGCCCCAGGACCCAGTTGCCCACCCACTCCTGCCTCTGGGGTTGTCATGTCGGGGCTAACACCATCTGTGACCACTGACAACCCCCGGCCAGAGAGGCAGAGGGGCACCAGCTTCAGTGCCACCGAAGTTGGTGTCCTGGTGGAGCAAGTCCTGGGGCAGTATGATGCCCTCTTTGGAAGTTCCCGCGCCGACAAGGAAGGACGGACTCGGATCTGGACAGACATCGTGACTGCCATCAACGCGGAGGGGGTGGCAGTCCGGGACTTACAACATGTCAGGAAGCGCTGGGAGGACTTCAGGTCCAGGACCCTGAACAAGGCCCGGCGCCTCTTGAAGGCAGCGGATGCCAAGGGGCGCCGGGGCCACTTGTTGGAAGAACAGATGGGGGTCCTGGAACGCATATCCCCAGTGCTCCACGTCCAGGTCCTAGAGAAGCAGAGCCGTCTGGAGTCGAGCGGTGAGTGTACATGCATCCTGGTTGTGAGCAGGGCGTGTGGTGATCATTCCCCATTGTGCCGGTTGCACATCTGTTTGTATGGGGTGGAGTATGGGTGGGGGTGTACAGGGCCGTGGGGCTGACACATGCGAGGGCTGTAATGTGTGAGACATGGATGGTGCTTGTGTGTGTGGGCTTGCATGGCAAATGCAGTTGTGCGTGCACACATGTTTGGATGAATGTGTATGTAAGTAGACATGTCCGTGATGTCAGGCATGTATGTTGTTTTCGGCTGCATGTATGAGCACTGTGTACATGTGCATGTGTGTGTATTTGTCAAAGGTGCAACAGTGATGCTACATGGATGCATGTGACAGCGGTATGTGGAAGCCTGATTGGCAGATGTGACATGGATGCCCGTCTGAACAGTGCGACACTTGGCAGAGGTGTAGACATGCATGCAAGTGTGGTGGTGTGTGTACATGTGTGGTGCACTTCCTGTGTTGCATGTGATGTATGGCTCCCCTTTGGCTGCTGATGCTGTTGTATGTGTAGGGATGGTGGTGGCAGTTGCGATATGGCTGTGGTATGGCTCATGTGTGCCAGTTGCAATGACATGTGTGTTGGGGATTGTGATGACATGTCTGAGGTTTGCCAATGCCACTCATGTGCAACTGTCATGCGTGTATGTGTCCATTGTACAGTGCCCTGATGCCTGTGTTTTGTTTCTCCCTGTCTGCAGCGTCAACTGATGAAGAGGGCGGAGAAGGTGCTGTGGAGCACAGCGGCGGGGATCCGACCGCCAGCCGGAGACGCAAGGCCCGGCTCCCCTCCCGTGTTGTCATCTCGTCGGGGAGTGAGGAGTCCGGTGCCGCGTCCCAGGCCGCAGCTGCCGGGGGGAGGTCCAAGAGGCGGAGGTTGCAGTTGGACTCCTCGGCAGCAGAAGGGGCAGCTGGGACCCCACAGGGCCCAACAGGGGAAGATGGCACAGAGTCATCCAGGTTGGTGGGGGGTTTGGTGGAGGAGGGGGCCGCGCAAGCACCAGAGACGGGGTCTGGAGGTGGGGATCCCACTGGTGCTAGTGGTGCAGTCCAGGACCAGGGACAGGAGGCAGCACAGGCGGCCACGGAGGTGCCTGTGTGCAATCCTGTCCCCGATCCTGTCCCTGCATCATCTTGCACCAGCAGGGATGCCTACGTCCAGACCCGTTTTCAGGCAGGGGATGAGCTGACGTCAACTGGCCTTCCTCTGCCTGCGGACATGGCTATCCAGGTCCGGGTTGAGCCTGTCCTGGCTGGTGTGGCGTTGCGTCAACGGGCCATGCGAGGTGACCTGCAGTCTTTTCATGGAGAGACTGCACGTCATCTCGAATGGCTCGTTGACCACGTCAGCCTGCTGGGACAGGTCACCCAGACCGGATTCCTCCGTCTGATGGGGCTTGTTCCGACCCCCTCCTCAACTGGACCCCCTACGCGCCAGTCGTCCTCTGTGCCATCTTCCCACCCATCAGTCACCTGGGTGCCCTGTGGAGCTGCCTCTGACAGTGCGGCCAGGCTGGTGGAGGAGGCATCCCTGCCACAGTCGGGAGTCGGACGTCCAGCAGGGGTGGCCACATCAACAACTGCACCCCAGCCGGCGGAGGATGTGCAGGCAGCAGGAGGCAGTGCACGGGCAGAGGCAGAGCAGCAGCAGCAGCAAGATGGTGGGAGCCATGAAGGCTCGGGGCCTTCGACATCGGAGGGGCAGGCATCGGCCGGAGGGCAGGAGGACCCAGGACAGAGAGTGTCTTCCGTGTGGCAGCGGTTGGGCCACGCCATAGGTGCGGAGCGGCGGCGGGCGGAAGAGGCGCGGCTCACAATGGTCAGGGCGGAGAACTCCATGCGGAGGGCCCTGAGGCGGGCCGAGTGCCTCGAGGCAATCCGCAGGGGGTTGGAGGAGGACACGGCGTCGTCCCTGCGGACCCTCGGGGCCATGGAACTGGACCGCCTCCGGGACATCGAACAGGAGTTCGATGATGCCCTGGCCCGGAACACCACAGAGTGAGCCGCTGGACTTGCCCGCCGCCTTTGTATATAGTTCTTTAGTTTTAGGTTTCCTTTCGTTCTTATTATTATTTGGAGTCGACGGACACTGCTCCACTTTTTGTATATAGTTGATATTTAGGTAGGTTTTTTAGGAGGTTTCCTTAGTTCAGTTGTGATGATGGACCCTTGTTATTTTTGTACATAGTTCTTTGTTGCATGGAGAGTTTTTACATTTCACTTTGGACATAATTTTTTGGATTTGATTTTCTAGTTTTGTGTTTTTATGCGGACATGCAGCTTATTTTTTCACATTTACATTGTAGTTAGTTTTCTTTCTTTGGCATTTGTATTTTTTTCAATACATTTTTTTTTCCATTGTTCACTGTGTGGTTTCATCTCATTGGTTTCATGCATGTCATGTTGTGTGTTTTCCCATTCAATTTGAAAATATGTGTGTGACGGACATGGGTTCATTTGCTTCATGTACATTGGGGGTGTAACATGTGATTTCCATTTCCATGTGGGTGAATGGGTTACTTGGTAGGTCTTTTTGGCTGTGGAGGATGACCATTACGCACATGATTGGGGATTGTGAGGACCTGGTGGGGGCTGCACATGGTGGCAGGGGGGTGGGGGTGCAGGGGGACATGAGTGGGGGCCTGGTGGAGGGTGACCCTGCACTGCTGGGGGGTGGGGGTGGTGGGAGACATGAGTGGGGGCCTGGTGGAGGGTGACCCTGCACTGCTGGGGTGTGGGGGTGATGGGAGACATGAGTGGGGGCCTGGTGGAGGGTGACCCTGGTGGCTGGGGGGTGGGGGTGATAGGGGACATGAGTGGGGGCCTGGTGGAGGGTGACCCTGGTGGCTGGGGGGTGGGGGTGGTGACAGACATGAGTGGGGGCCTGGTGGAGGGTGACCCTGCACTGCTGGGGTGTGGGGGTGGTGGGAGACATGAGTTGGACATGGGTGGGGGCCTGCTGGCAGGTGCCCCACAGTGCTGGGGGGTGGGGGTGGTGGGAGACATGAGTTGGACATGGGTGGGGGACTGCTGGAAGGTGCCCCACAGTGCTGGGGGGTGGGGGTGGTGGGAGACATGAGTTGGACATGGGTGGGGGCCTGCTGGCAGGTGCCCCACAGTGCTGGGGGGTGGGGGTGGTGGGAGACATGAGTGGGGCCCTGGTGGAGGGTGACCCTGGTGGCTGATGGGTGGGGGTGGTGGGAGACATGAGTTGGACATGGGTGGGGGCCTGCTGGCAGGTGCCCCACAGTGCTGCGGGGTGGGGGTGGTGGGAGACATGAGTGGGGCCCTGGTGGAGGGTGACCCTGCACTGCTGGGGGGTGGGGGTGGTGGGAGACATGAGTGGGGCCCTGGTGGAGGGTGACCCTGGTGGCTGGGGGGTGGGGGTGGTGGGAGACATGAGTTGGACATGGGTGGGGGCCTGCTGGCAGGTGCCCCACAGTGCTGGGGTGTGGGGGTGGTGGGAGACATGAGTTGGACATGGGTGGGGGCCTGCTGGCAGGTGCCCCACAGTGCTGGGGGGTGGGGGTGGTGGGAGACATGAGTTGGACATGGGTGGGGGCCCACTGGCAGGTGCCCCACAGTGCTGGGGGTTGGGGGTGGTGGGAGACATGAGTTGGACATGGGTGGGGGCCTGCTGGCAGGTGCCCCACAGTGCTGGGGGGTGGGGGTGGTGGGAGACATGAGTTGGACATGGGTGGGGGCCTACTGGCAGGTGCCCCACAGTGCTGGGGGGTGGGGGTGGTGGGAGACATGAGTGGGGCCCTGGTGGAGGGTGACCCTGGTGGCTGGGGGGTGGGGGTGGTGGGAGACATGAGTTGGACATGGGTGGGGGCCTGCTGGCAGGTGCCCCACAGTGCTGGGGGGTGGGGGTGGTGGGAGACATGAGTTGGACATGGGTGGGGGCCTACTGGCAGGTGCCCCACAGTGCTGGGGGGTGGGGGTGGTGGGAGACATGAGTTGGACATGGGTGGGGGCCTACTGGCAGGTGCCCCACAGTGCTGGGGGGTGGGGGTGCAAGGGGACATGTGTTGGTGTTCAAGGAGACATGTGCCTTTGCTGGGGGGCATGCCCATGTTGGGTGGGCTGCCTGCGGGACATGACCAGGGATGCAGGGTAGTCCCCTGTGGTGTGGGCTGCCTGCAGGGGCCGTGGAGGGTGTACAGGGTACACCTGGGAGGACCCACACTGTCAAATCACATGTGGGACTCCCCGGCACCCCTGAAATACACGTACCGTGCAGAAATCGCGTGTAAAACTTCCCGCGCACCCCTGAAATACACGCGCCCAGGCTATTCGCGTGTAAAACTTCCCGCGCACCCCTGAAATACACGCGCCCAGGCTATTCGCGTGTAAAACTTCCCGCGCACCCCTGAAATACACGCGCCCAGGCTATTCGCGTGTAAAACTTCCCGCGCACCCCTGAAATACACGCGCCCAGGCTATTCGTGTGTGGAACTTCCCGCGCACCCCTGAAATACACGGGCCCAGGCTATTCGCGTGTGGAACTCCCCGCGCACCCCTGAAATACACGCGCCCAGGCTATTCGCGTGTGGAACTTCCCGCGCACCCCTCAAATTCACGCGCCCAGGCTATTCGCGTGTGGAACTTCCCGCGAACCCCTGAAATACACGCGCCCAGCCTATTCGCGTGTGGAACTTCCCGCGAACCCCTGTAATACACGTAGCCCGCTCCCCCAGGCCCGATCGCGTGAGGAACTTCCCGCGCACCCCTCAAATTCACGCGCCCAGGCTATTCGCGTGTGAAACTTCACGCGAACCCCTGAAATACACGTAGCCCGCTCCCCCAGGCCCGATCGCGTGAGGAACTTCACGCGAACCCCTGTAATACACGTAGCCCGCTCCCCCAGGCCCGATCGCGTGTAAAACTTCCCGCGCACCCCTGAAATACACGCGCCCAGGCTATTCGCGTGTGGAACTTCCCGCGCACCCCTGAAATACACGGGCCCAGGCTATTCGCGTGTGGAACTCCCCGCGCACCCCTGAAATACACCCGCCCAGGCTATTCGCGTGTGGAACTTCCCGCGCACCCCTCAAATTCACGCGCCCAGGCTATTCGCGTGTGGAACTTCCCGCGAACCCCTGAAATACACGCGCCCAGCCTATTCGCGTGTGGAACTTCCCGCGAACCCCTGTAATACACGTAGCCCGCTCCTCCAGGCCCGATCGCGTGAGGAACTTCCCGCGCACCCCTCAAATTCACGCGCCCAGGCTATTCGCGTGTGAAACTTCAAGCGAACCCCTGAAATACACGTAGCCCGCTCCCCCAGGCCCGATCGCGTGAGGAACTTCACGCGAACCCCTGTAATACACGTAGCCCGCTCCCCCAGGCCCGATCGCGTGTAAAACTTCCCGCGCACCCCTGAAATACACGCGCCCAGGCTATTCGCGTGTGGAACTTCCCGCGCACCCCTGAAATACACGGGCCCAGGCTATTCGCGTGTGGAACTCCCCGCGCACCCCTGAAATACACGCGCCCAGGCTATTCGCGTGTGGAACTTCCCGCGCACCCCTCAAATTCACGCGCCCAGGCTATTCGCGTGTGGAACTTCCCGCGAACCCCTGAAATACACGCGCCCAGCCTATTCGCGTGTGGAACTTCCCGCGCACCCCTGAAATACACGCGCCCAGCCTATTCGCGTGTGGAACTTCCCGCGCACCCCTGAAATACACGCGCCCAGGCTATTCGCGTGTGGAACTTCCCGCGAACCCCTGAAATACATGCGCCCAGGCTATTCGCGTGTGGAACTTCCCGCGAACCCCTGTAATACACGCGCCCAGGCTATTCGCGTGTGGAACTTCCCGCGAACCCCTGTAATACACGTAGCCCGCTCCCCCAGGCCCGATCGCGTGAGGAACTTCCCGCGCACCCCTCAAATTCACGCGCCCAGGCTATTCGCGTGTGAAACTTCACGCGAACCCCTGAAATACACGTAGCCCGCTCCCCCAGGCCCGATCGCGTGAGGAACTTCACGCGAACCCCTGTAATACACGTAGCCCGCTCCCCCAGGCCCGATCGCGTGTGGAACTTCCCGCGCACCCCTCAAATTCACGCGCCCAGGCTATTCGCGTGTGAAACTTCACGCGAACCCCTGAAATACACGTAGCACGCTCCCCCAGGCCCGATCGCGTGAGGAACTTCACGCGAACCCCTGTAATACACGTAGCCCACTCCCCCAGGCCCGATCGCGTGTGGAACTTCACGCGAACCCCTGTAATACACGTAGCCCGCTCCCCCAGGCCCGATCGCGTGTGGAACTTCACGCGAACCCCTGAAATACACGTAGCCCTCTCCCCCAGGCCCGATCGCGTGAGGAACTTCACGCGAACCCCTGTAATACACGTAGCCCGCTCCCCCAGGCCCGATCGCGTGAGGAACTTCACGCGAACCCCTGTAATACACGTAGCCCGCTCCCCCAGGCCCGATCGCGTGAGGAACTTCACGCGAACCCCTGTAATACACGTAGCCCGCTCCCCCAGGCCCGATCGTGTGAATAACTTCACGCGAACCCCTGTGATGCACGTACCCTGCAAATCGCGTGTGACACTTCCCGCGCACCCCGGTATACATGCACACGTATTTTTTGTCAGCGGGTGTCCGTGTTTGTGGGTACCCCTTTGCACGTCATTTTTCCTGGAGGGCCACAGTATGGGACATTCATCATGGCAGTATATAGGTGCTATTTGTTGGCGCACCTTTTGGCGCACATTTCTTACAGCCGCAGAGACGCTACCGCCTCCTTTCTTGTGGCGGTCGTGTTTGTGCCTGTGCGCTGGTTTGAGCGTGCGCTTTTTTCCCCTATTCTATTCCATGAATACGTGTTGTAGGCGAGCGTGTGGGCGTTCCGCGCACTTGTGCCCTGTACTTCCCCCGTGACGCCCACGTTTTGGCAAGTTGTTCCCCATTCCGAGTGTTACGCCCGTGTTCCGCCTACTTTTATTGCGTGCGCCGCGCTATGTGCGAATTTCGCTGTGGCCTGTGCGATTTTCGCTGTGACCTGGCGCACGCTGTTAGATGGCCTGTGCGCCAACGTGCACCAACGTGCGCCGCGCACTTTTTTTTCGCACATCCGCTGGTTTTCTCGCGCACGGCCTTCCATGAATCGACGTGCGCTGCTTTTCGTGCGATTTTCGCACGTTCACTGCGATTTTCGCTATTCCACTGCGATTCGCACGTTTTTGCCCACTTGCGCCGCGCTAATTATTCCATGAATTGGCCTGTAAATCAGTGACTCACACTCCCAAGTGTGCCTGAAATAAGCCTTTAATGAGTATAACAATTATTGTATAGAATTCCAGGAAGACAAAATATTTGGTATTCCTGTCAGTTCTTATTTAGGATCACTATCGCTGCTGAAAGTGTTAGACTTGTGGAACCCCAGTTCTTTTTTAAGAGGCCTGAACAAGAAAGCCAGTCACTCCAGAAGCAAAGAGCCACACGATGATGGCCAGAGCCAAGGAGCTTGCATTTTAAAAAAAAGGGGTAGTAAGGGAGACCACAGGGGTAGCAAGGGAGACCGCAGGGGTCGCAGTTGTGACCCCTGGTGACCCTTAAATGATGTCCCTGCCTAGCCCTCTTCTCTTCCCCCCAAGACTCATCCTTTCAACCGACGCACTTTCATTCACAATCTAGATTTCTATCATTACTGTGGTTATCCCACTGGATAACCCTGGTTATGCGAAAACATTTCAGCTCTGATCCCCGATCCCTTCCGCCAAACTCCCCAATTTCATATGGTGTCCTCTTCCCCCTTCCCACCGCTAGCCTGATGCCATTTCATAATTGTTCTTCCTCCAAATAGCATTTTTCCACTTTTCTTTTTTGGCTAACTCCGGTTGTACCCGTTATAACCATGGTTATCTCTTGCATCGAGCAAAGTAAATAAACAAATGCTGGCTTTTTCATCTCTGAAAAGCCTCGCTGATGCACTGTGGGGCACATATATAGCTATCATTTTGGGAGAGTTGTGCACAGCTTTCTCCGTCAAATATTTTAACAACTACTAGATAGAATAACCTGAGACACCTCTGGGAAATTTTATTAGCCTCTCTCAGCTTCTCTGCCGCTGTTCAAAAACTGGACTTTTTGTCTATGGAAAAGTAAATGGAAGTAGGATAAAAACTGCGTTTTAATCTTTTCTTAATACAGTTTTCATTTTTTGAATGTATAGTTACCAGAATTTCCCATTTGGGAGCTAGGGGTTTGACAATGACCTGGATTAGAAAATGTCATCCAAATCCATCAAGCAAGTCAAAGGTTATTAGCCTCTCTCAGCCTCTCTGCTGCAAATCAACAAAACTGATATAAAGGTTTTAAAGCACAGGGGGCACCACCTACTCTGTAGAATATTTAAAAAAACGACTGGTTGGATTTATCCCACACCATTCAAGAAATTTAAGTCAATGTTTTGTGCACAGGTTGTTTCTTACTTGATCCAAATCCGCCCATCGGTTTTTGTACTATGGCTGTTCAAAAACTGCACTTTAAATCTATGGGAAAATTAATGGGCTGAACACTGTGAAACTGTGGAGTTTTGCTTTCTTAATAACTCTTTCATTTTATGATGTATTGTTTCACAAATGTGCAGTTTGGGGGGATGGGTGCCTTGACAATCCTTTGGTTTAGAACATTTAATCCAAATACATTCACTAAATCAAATGTCATTAGCCTCGCTCCTCCGCTCTACTGATTATTTGATTATGCAATTTATTGTTAATATATCTCTACAGTTGCATATATCATTAAGTAGTAGTGGTCACAAGTATGCATTGCTGCTTGCTCTATGTGCATATCTCAATGCTTTTTGGCCATGCCATCCAAACATGCAAGCATTGCGCACTTGCAATTTATTGTTCTTTTTGTATTTGCAAAGATGTCTAGTCGGTATACAGTATTCAATGGCCCATCCAGTATTAATGCATTTGCACTTTATACTTTTGTGAATTTTAACTGTTTCTGTGTAATTATACATTTGCACTTTGTTTGTTTAATAGCAGTACAACTGAGACAGTATTCAATGCATAATAGGCCTTGTATTACACTTACAAACCCATCTATATATGCATATTAAGATACGTATTTATATACTCTGTGACGGTCATTCAGATGGTGTCACTTCTCCCCAGGGGAGAAACCCTCTCCATAAGGCTAGGGAGGTGAGGCCGCAAACCATTAATTCCCCTAGCGGTGGTAATATGCAGGAGGATCTCATGAAGATGGACTCCTCTCCTGGGGATAAGGATGCGATCGGGAGGCACAGCCCCTTTACACCCCAACCCGGTAGGCTGACGGTAGGATATGAACCTTATGGGTCTAAACTCACGTCTTAGACTTTGTGTTACTGTGAAACATTGAACTATCCTGATGGTTTAGGTACTGAGATGAAGAAGCACCCGAGAACAATAGAAGCGAGCAGGAAAACACCAGGACAGCTTTAGCCAATGAAATGAACATTAAGTCAGGGCGGCCCCTACTATATGATGGCATCCAAAAGAAATGAAGGTGGAAGGGTACCGGGAAGGACACTGGAGAGAGTACAAGAGAGAGAACCAGAGAGAGAGTATTCAAGGTGGAGAGAAAAATCGAGAATCAGAGAGAGATCGAAGCTGAGAGAACACCCAAAGGCAGGCTGGAGAAGCTCGACGAAGAGACGTGGAGGGTGTGATTCAAGGGAATTCACAAGGACGTCTTGCAGGCCATCGGGGTGTTGGCAATGGAGAAAGCAGAGACAAAGAAGGGAATAGGCATCCTGCATGAATGCAGAATGCCAAACGTTATACAACTGAAAGCTGGTGGGTGAGAGGCAAGCTGAACAAGATAAAGAGTGAAGAGCACCGAGGTTGACCAGAAGTACATTGTTTGTAACACGCGGGGAAAGCATCAAACCAGTCGGCCATAAGTTGGCCCTACAGAAGTATGGATATTGGGTCATGGTGGTGTGACCTGTAGCGGGCAGACCGGGCGGTCCAAAAACTGCGCAGAAACCGCTAACCCTATCCGTTCACACAGCTACCTACACAGACCTGAACAGTATCCAGAGAGGTGATGGCTGGATGTTCTGTACCGGGAAGGAAGGTCGAGCTCCTGGTCCACTTCCGAAGATCCATCAGTATAGGGCCTATGAAGTGAACCCTGGTGATTGATCATCATCCAAAATCCAACCGACCCAGGGATGCATCCCAACTCCAATATGGGTAACGGGAGTTAATGAAAGTGCGGAGGGAGTGGACAAGCTCTTTAAGGCACTCTTTAGACATTCCATTAAACTTAATGCAACAAGGGTGAACAGTGATTAGTATGAACTGAGAGAACCTACCTCAGCAATTGAGAGGACACGTTGTCTGTGAACCCAAGATTCTAACTCCCTGAATCACCATAAAAAGGCGGTTATCTTATCAACCCTGCAAAGTACAGCAGAGGGGCCTCTCAAAGGGGTGGAGACCGGGGATAGTGTATGCTCTTCTTCTCTATCTGGACATTGTAATAGCTGGGGAAAACCCTGCCAAAGGAGAGATCACAGTACACACCCTGGAATCGTCTAAGGCTGGTCCATCGAGCCAAACCCCAATAATTTTCTGTCAACACCACGGTTACACATTGCTGATTGGTGAACAACAGATCCTGCCAAGAGTCCTGTCATGTTAGCTCATGACCTTAGCCCTGTCTTCATCAAAGATAAGAATAAAACTGTTAACATTGTAATTTTCCTCAAGCATAAAATGCCAGAAAAATAGAAAACCCTTTGTGACTGTCAATTATAAAGAAACAGAGAAAAATCGTAAACCAATTTGTGATACACTACCCAGTGTAGTTCGACAGGAGTGTGGTGCTGGAGAGTCGGTAGGGACTCTGGGGGACAGCTTCATCATCCCAGTTGGGCGGATCGGGAATTGTGGAAAAAATGAAGCAGAGAGACTGGGAAAACCTCCATAAGGGCGCAATAAATCTTATTCAAAACTGTGAAAGATATTGGGGAACCAGCTAGGTGCAGGAAGTCATTCTCCTAGCCCCACAAGAACTTTATGTGACTATTTATTTTAGGTTGTTTTATTGGAGAACCCAGATGTTTTGTGGAACTTTTGATTTGAACAAGCTGAGAGGCATTTGAATGCTTTACATCCAGGAAAAGAGAGTCAATCTCCAGGATGACGAACAGTAGCTGGACTTGTGGTGTTTCGTTGTGGTGACAGGGATAGAATAGGAGTCTTTGTGAACGGGATGGTGCATTTTTGTTTTTACTCACACAGACTTCCTGATGAGCACCCAAGTTTTTTTTAGTTTAGGTAGGGAAACCCCCTTCGAGTTAAGGATAGATAGGTTTGGTTTTCATTTAATACAAGTTTATAGCAACCGCTATAGCACCACTTGGTCAATCTCTTCATTCCTTGTCACCATAACCCATACATCTACATATTGTCGTTCATGTAAATATGTGCTACAATTGTGATCTATTTCATGTATTTACTGAACATGTTTGTTTGTAATATGGAGCATTTTAGCTGTTGAACGAATACGAGCATGTGCCAGAATTCCATTCCAACATGGCACCCAGTTTAGCATAATGTTTACAGATATCGATATTCACAGATATAAAGGACTATAGCCGAGGAGATATTTAGTTCAGAACCCATGTACAAAATGTTTTTTTTTAGAACAATATTTTTACAGCTATAGTGATGTTAGGGGTGAAAAATCTCTGCTCATGGCCAGTGACACGATTGCTATCCAGGCCTCCCATCCATGTAGTAACCAGGACAGACCCTGCTTAGCTTCAAAGCAAGAATGGGGACAGCCTCCTCAGACCATGGCACATGATAAAACAGTCAAAGTTACAAGACCACTTAGAGAAACAGGCCAGCCCTTTCCTTGCTTTCAAGCTAAGCAAGGTCAGTCCCAATTTGAACCTACACAGCATTTGTCCCGGTTACTGCATGGATGGGTGACCGAATGGGCATCCAAATAATTTTATTTTTTAAACCGTGTTACTATCAGTCCTTGAAAGTTTTGCACTCAGAGACTATTTTTTGCCTTTTGCTGAATTGCATTCTGGTATTTGTAGTCTCTGAGTCAATAATAAAAGAAAATTATATTTTTACAGCAACAAAGGGTTTCCCATCCTGGCAGTAACTGAGACGAACCCTGCTTAACTTCAAAGCAAGAAAGGGGTCAGCCCGTAAGGCAATGTTCCCTAATAAATTAACCCACCTTACAAGAACACTTAGAGAAACATGACCTAAGGAGGAGGCTGGAGCCTTCATCGGTTTGAAAGTAAGCAGTGTAAGTGATTTCAATCCAGCACTCCAACTAAGCCAATGCCTAGTATGGGATGCCTAATGGAAACCCTTATTTATATATTTTTATGTCAAAGGTTTGTTTAATTCTGGATGATGTACCCTTATATAACGCCCCTCTCTTTGAATTCCCCCGGTCTCACTGAACCAAGAAGGAGGTTTGTTTTGCAAATTAAAAGATTTATTTGAATAATTGAACAATATATATATCACACTTTTATAAATATGGATAATATCTGAATATCACACTTATGAATATGAACAATGATCAGCAATGGGTAATCTTACAATATCAACAATCTCTTTAATCAATTAGGAGTAGGAATGGGAAGAATAATGTCGCAGAGAATACCTTGTATGGGTTCAAGAAAATGCAACGATAGGAAGAATGCAACACAGAAATAAAACTTGATATGACTTCAATCAAAAGACAATATGATCACTCTTTCCCCCTGTTATTACTCACTCCCCCCAATATGCAATATGAAGATATGGAATGAGGGCACACAGGTATCAGGAATAACCATCAACAATGCAGTTCAATCCCACTTCCCCCCAGCAAGCAGAGAGAAACACGGCTGATTTTAAACAGGTCAAAGTGCTTTTAAATGTGGTTAGGTTTGAATTGAATGGAAAAATGCAAAAAATGATTTTACTTTGCTAAATGAGATTCAGAACTAGTGAGGGTTGCTTCGGATGGGTTCAGATCAACACTAGCAATGATTATAGATTGATTAGTAGATGGAAAACGAAATTCAGAAGTTGAAAACAAGAAATAGCTGTTTTTCTATGGAGTAAAATTTAGCCAAATTGCAAATCACGGCAACTTTTCTGCGTGCGGGAAACGCGATTGCGAAAAAACTATAAGGAATTGTTATGTCCTTTTGGGTTTGTTTAAAAGCTGAGGATGTTAGCTTTAAAAGTTACATAGGTTTTTGTGAAGGTAGATTTTTCAGAAACAGAGACAAGATTTGAAAAGGAAAGATGCGTTTTAAAGATTTAGGAACCAATATGGACTTATGCTAAGGGGCTATGAAAGTACAAGATACCCAACGGGACAACCACCAGAACAAGGCACCTTCCACTCTGATTGTTTTGCGCCAGGACAATTGACTTTCTTCAGAAAATATCAGTGCACAGATGATTATCACTACAATTATCACAGACTATATAATGAGATGAATTCAGGATGGACACAACATTCTATAATGCAGTTCTGGATAGGTTGAAATGGATAGAACAGAATTACCTTAAACTAAGAGATGACTATAGACAGTTGTAGACTAAATACTAACCCCTATGGCTTTGGAATGGAATGGACCCATCAAAAATCTGGTCAAGGTTTTGGCTGGGATTCGCTTGCCACCGGACTGGTCTCAGGCACTGGGTTCTGCTCTCAGCACGGCACTCTGGTCTGCGCGGCCTCTTGGACTGGATCTGATGGGTTCTGGATACAGCTCTGCTCTATGGGTCTGGATCTGGTTCTAGTGTGGGGTACTGAGCTAGAACAGCAAAACAGCACAGCCAGGCTGTTGGATTTTGTGGGGTGCCCCTTGGAAGTTTAGGCGTTAGAATCAGGTTGCTAAAGGTTCTGAAGGCCAGCTGAAAGAGTTCAGCTTTTGGGTTGGGCCCTTCTGCTTCAAAGTTCTAGAGTCTGGTTTCTGGATCTCTGTCTGGAGCCTGGATCTTCCTGCAGGGTGCTTCGCCAAGAAATCAGTTGATGAGTGGAAAGTATGTGTGTCCCTGCCTGTCCTCAGCAGTCCCTATCTATGTATTTCCAAAGTGGGTGGGGAGGCTGATTCTACTATGCCCAACACTCTAAGGATCTAATAGGTCAGAGAATTTCCCCTCTCCTGATTTGAGACAGGAGCAGTGTGTCATCAGGTGTCAGAGTGATGCTGTGTTTATGACCCAAAGGAAATCCCTCCCCTTTGCTTTTTCTTAGGAAATCTATTTTCCCCACAAAACATATTTCCAAGATACACACATTGTTCATAATACATAATTACATGACAGATTGCCTAAGGTACATTTCTGTTCAACTCCCATCTTCCTGTGAGCTACGGTTCATAAATGACAACTGTTTTGCACATTCTGGTGGATTTCTCAATGTTAGTTCTGCACCAATGTTTATACATGCATGCACGTCCCCTCTGGGCACATTCCTGTAATTTTTCATGTTCCTAACATAAACACCATGGCTACAATATGAATAAATTCCGGGATTCAGTCTCAGAACATCGCACAGATTCCAACTTAGTCTTAAACTGTGAGCAAATTTTTCATTTTAACAATCTCTAAGTTTCATATTTTTGTCAGGTCAGTACATTTTGCTACAAGCATTTTTCTAAAACATACATTTACACCAACTTCAGTCAACAATTTCAGTCTGGCCCGCCTCCAGAGCTGGGCTGAGTCAGAGGGTCACATGGCCTGCCTTCCTGCCAGAGCAGTTTGTTGTCAGTCAGTAGATTCTATGTGTCTTTATACAGCATTAAAACTCCAGCACAGTTTTAATGCTGTATAAAGACACATAGATTCTATGTGTCTTTTTACAGCATTAAAACTCCAGTGCTGTGCATTTCAAGCATGTCCCCCTGAATATAACAAGACAATCAATGTTTTGAAAATTAATTTGTCAAGGTGATTTATTATATCTGTCACTTTACTAACTTTAGACACTACGAGTAAAATATGTGTTTTTCCTGGACATTTTAATTTTTGTGTGATTTTAACCTGCTTTAAATATTTTTAGGTGTCTTGTGGAAAGCACCAACTATATACATTTGTATGTTTTTTAATTGAATTCATTATTAAAATATGTGTTTATACTTTGTTTATCCTTAGTACAATAATATGTGTTCTATGTGACCTCTAGATAGAAAAAATAGATAATCTATCATTTTGCTCTCCTTGTCCCTGACCCCATGTTAGGTGGACTAACAGAGGGGTAATTGAGTTTTGCTTTCTTTTGTTACCTCTTGGAAGTTTTAACTGAATCAGGTTACCTTCTGGTAAATTGCAACATAGTTCCTTGTGAAAGAAATACATTTATACATTTAAAATAAGCAAACCCATCTTTACTTCCAGTCCTTTTTCAACATGAAAATCAATGTGTGGCACTCTTATATGGCATTTTGATGGAAATCTCTTCTTTGGCATAGTTTGAGTTCAATTTTCAACTTACACATGATAGGTTTTAAATCGCTGGCTTCTGACAGAGGTGAGTAACGGTACTACACCCATTTTTGACAGCTTTCTTTCCATCCAGTGTCTTTAAAATAGGATTTTGTTCTGATAACATATGATTCTTGCTGACATTGTATTTATGTGGATTCTTGCAGTAGAATAATGTGGAACACCCAACAAGGAGGTTGGATCTTTTAGGTGGTTTGTAAACCATGTTTCTGCACATTTTTGACAATCAAGAAAGCGGATTTCCAAACAGCTCTGTGTTTATTTTTGGCAATCAGCATTGCTTTTTTAATTGATTTCAGGCTACTTTGTGAGTAGCCCAATGGTGGGTTTTGGCAGTGGTCTCCTGTGTTACCACTGACATAGGCAAAAGTGGATGGCGGCCTATTTGTCAGATTTTTACTGTGCACTTTCTGGTGATTTTCAGCGAGCAGCATGCTTTCCGGCGGCTATTATGATGTTTCTGCTTCAAGCAATGCACAGTAATGTTGCAGGGCTTGGACTAGTGGGTTGAGACATCCCACAAGCCCCCCTCTTGAGATTGGCGTTGTACGTTCATCAATGGAAACTCGCAAGACTGTGATGTCAGCCTCATCTCTTCTGATTCCACAAATGGCAAAGTTCAGCTTTTCCTCCTTCAGGGGTGGATCGATTGGTTCTCCTCGCCAGTTCTGATGGGAGTATTGAGCGATACTCCGGTCCCCTCGGATCTTTGCTCCCGGTCCCCGGGTAATCCTCCTTGGTTTCTCCATGGTTTATCTCTCCTAGGATTACAAAGCAAAACACATTTGTAGACATTTCCCCACCACTATTAATGTAGTAGGCGGACATATACATTTTGAGAATTCAGGACACATTTTTATTATTGTATTTTATAGACTATATGTGGAATATTTTAGAGTTAGAATTTTATGGATCTGTAGTGACTCTCTCTGGGGTTCCAGAAGACTTCTCCAGTTGCTGCAGAGTGTGCCTAGGATGGCAACACTTTAGTTGGTTGATATGGACCCCCTTATATTCCCCTCCTGCCAAACTGCCTTTGGGGATGCAGATCTTGTAGGCGACTGGTGAGATTTTGGCTACAATTTCAAAAGGTCCCCTCCAGGTAGGCAAAAATGTGCACTGTTTGGTCTGGCTCCTTTGGAAATTGTATAAGTAGACCCGGTCTCCTATATTGTATTCCTTTCTGGTAGTCTTTAAGTCATAGTGGGTCTTCATGCTGTCGGCTGATCTTTCTAGATTTCGCTGAGCATAGGCAAAAGCATGTTGAAGGTGTTTTCTTAGATTTTCAACATACTCATGAGTTGTGGAGGTATTGATCAATGTCTGCTCTTGGGTCCTGTAGAGAAAATGCTGGGGAAGCACCATCCTGCATCCATTTGTCAGCTCAAACGGTGACATTTTAGTTGTAGATGAAGGGGTAGATCTGATGGCCATTAGGACAAGAGGTAATCGAATATCCCAACTTGGCCCAGAATCTGCCACAAACCTTTTTAATATGCTCACAATTGTTCTATTATATCTCTCGACTGCACCACTAGAGGCTGGCCGGTAAGCAATATGTAGCTTCCTTTTAACCCCAAGTAACTCCCATATCTTTGTCAATACTTCGCTGGTGAAATGGCTACCTCTTTCTGACTCGATCCTTTGGGGTAGTCCAAAACGCGAAAAGATGTGGTTGATCATCAGTGCAGCTGCTGTTTCTGCCTTGCAGTTTGGGGCCGGGAGACATTCCACTCATTTAGTAAACAAGCACGTAATGGTCAACATGTACTTGTTCCCCCTAAAGGAGCGAATCACGGGCCCGATAAAATATACTTGCAAATCTGACCATGGCAGTGTCATTGCCCTCTTTTGGAGAGGCACACGGTGTGTGAGGGATGTTGGTTGAAATTGTGCACACACAAGACACCCCTTCAAGTATTGGTCGAGGCCCTGCCCCATGTGTGGCCAGTATGTAACCTCTCTTAAGATTTCAAGTGTTGTATGAAACCCCCTATGACCGGCTGTGGCCGCATCATGGGCGTGACTTAACATCAGGCTTCGGAATGAGGTAGGGACCACCCACTAATCATGGCCAGCTAGGGATCTCCTCACCAACAAACCGTCTTGGATTCCGAACATTTTTGGACATTTCATAAACACTCTGAGGTCCTCTTTCCCTATGTAATCGGTATCTGTCATGGGAAAGTTCTCTGGGTCCTCAATGTGCTGATAAAACTTACCAATTATTGGATCCCCTTTCTGAGCCGTAATCAAATCAACATCTGGTGTCTCCTTACTCCATTGTGCAGTTGAGAGGTCATTGTGAGCATTTGCCTGGGACCTAGTGATAGCAGTGACCTGGATTTCCCCCAACAGCGACTCGATCTCAATTAGATCCCCTTGGATGGCTCTGGTTTTGGCCAGCTGATCAGCTAAGTCATTTCCAGTTTTGTCTGGTCCCTCTACTTTGGAATGAACCTTGATCTTTTTCCAGTAGGTGGTCATCCCATTCGAAGTGACCAGATCATCAATATTTTGAATTAACTTCCCATGTTTCAAGGGTTTGTTATTAGCACATAGCATGCCTCTGGTTTTCCAATTAACCAGGTGCTCCACGAACCCGTTCCGTACATAATCCTAATCTGTGATTATGACCAGTTTGTGGAGTTGATGTTGGACAGCAGTGAGGATGGCTTGATGCACAGCCATCAACTCTGCCACTTGACTACTTCGGGGACCAATCTTATACCCAGCGGAGGATTCGGGGGTCTCATTCACCCATGCATTCGCTACGCCGGCCACAAGTTCTTTTTCCCCGTTGTTGTCAACATGGTAAGAGCATCCATCCACAAGGACAGTGGGCATTCCTCCACACTTGTCTTCTTCAAAGACTTTGTGTGGGGAATTGAGGTATGCCTCCATGTTGTCTTTGATTTTTAGACTCTCGTCCTCGAGACAGTTTTCTCTGGCACAATCATGCAACTCAGCCAGACCTTGCGCGAGGGTACTCTTCTTGTTTTGGCCATATCTGACCTCCACAGGAAAGCCTTGCATTGAAAGAATCCAGGAAGTAATTCGGGAATTACTCACATTTCCGGCCCGGATTCTGTCACTTTGGAGATATTGCAGAGGCTGGAGTGGAGTCTCCACTATGATGTGTTCCCCCTGGATAAACGGGCGGTAATTCTTCAATGCCCACACCGTTGCCAGGAGTGCCTTCTCACAATCGTTGAATTTTTCCTCCACAGAGGATAAAGTTTTGCTCGCATAGGAGATTACTTTATTGACCTTGTCATGCTTTTGGTATAATAATGCAGTCAAGCATGTATTAGAGAACCCTGTCTCCAAGAAGAACTCCTTGCTTCTGACAGGGTAAGCTAGGCAAGGCGCTTATGAGAGGCTTCTTTTGAGTTGTTTTACTGCCTTGGCATGTTCTGGACCCCATTCCCACTTGACCCCCCCTTCAAAAGATGAATCAAGGGTCGGTGATCTCTGTGTAGCCCTCAATGAACTTCCTACTATAATTAGTCAGTCCAAGGAGGCTCCTTAGTTCCCGCAGAGTTGTGGGTTCTTTCAATTTCTGGAGTGCTTCCACTTTCTTTTCCTGGGGACAGAGACCCTGAGGAGTAATCTCATGCCCCAAGAAATTTACACGGGTTCTACACCGCTGTGCCTTTTGGAAGGACAGTTTTTCTCCGGCGACCCTCAACTGTGTCAAAACATAACGGATATCCGCTATGTGTTCCTCCACAGTTGAGCTTTTGATGAGGACATCATCTACATAGGCCAGGTTACCCCTCTCACCCAGGTCGGGCATGGCCTTATGTAGAAGAATGTTGAACTCATTGCCAGAGTTGATGTATCCGAAGGGAGTCCGGGTCCATGTGTACTGCTGGCCCCCAAAGGCAAAAGCCAGCTTGTATTGGTCCTCCCTACTGACAGGTCAGTCCAGTATCCATTGGTCAGGTCTATTGCGGTGAATACCTGTGACCCCTGGATCTGGGCCAGCCCTTGATCAATGTAGGGAAGAGGCCATCGGAAAGTATGGACCCGTTTGTTGAGCTCCCTAAGGTCGGCGCAGAGTCTCCACTGGTCGTTTGGCTTCAATATCCCCAGCACTGGATTATTGAAGGTGCTGTGGACTGGACGGATTATCCCACGGGACTCAAGGTTCTTAATTATTTCAATAAGGGACTCCATTGATGCGAGAGGCAGGCGATATTGCTTCACAAACACTGGAGTCATGCCAGGGTCCGTGGGAATTGTTGTTGTGTGGATTTCAGTGCGACCACAGTTATATGAGTCCACCGCAAAGAGATCTTGAAAATCCAAGAAAACTTGTTTCAACTTTTGCTTCTTTGCATCAGCTAAGTTGACTCTCTCTTCAACCGTCTGCCTGAAGCCTGGAAAGACTTCTGGTTTCGCTATCTCAGCGGCCTCCTCCAGCTGGGTGGAGAAGTCCCTGGTCAGAGTGCTGATTTGGACTGGTGGCTTCAGGTGGGAAAGGCAGCCCTCATGGACCTGGAAAATCACCTCATCCCTCCGGAAGTCACAAGTCACATCTTCCTTACCATAAGGGCAGGAAGTGTACACTAGGAAGTTCTCCCCATGCCAGGTAAAGATCCTGTCTGGTGTTGTGTTGTCATCACTGTCACTGTGAAAACAGTCCTTGGGGATTGGTCCTAACAGTTAATTTCCTAAATCAATGGAAAAATGTCGGTCATCAACCGCCATTCTTATAATGGTGCCTGCGGCTAGAGTGATACTCTTTAAGTCGCTGTTATCCACCTCTATTGGAATGGTTTCATGTTCTCCATTGACTAATGGTGTTGGGTTTACCCCCAACCCTTGCTGTTGGAGAGAAGCATTTAGATGAATATAGGCTTCAGGGTTTTTCAATTTCTGTCCTCTTTTAACTTTCACTTCCAGGAAGAATTGTCGGGTCCTTTCTGGGATGGTGACTTCCTCTCCAATCTGAATTTCAACTGCATAAGGCAGCAGTTGAGCTGACCTAAATGCTTTCTCTGGATAATCAAAGACCATGGGATTATCCGCTAATCAGGACCAAGCTTTGAAGTTTATTAGGTCCAAACTAATGGCAAAGCGATTGAGAATATCACTGCCTAAGTAAAAGGCAGCAGTGATGTCTCGCACGACCCAAAAATTATGAACTATGCTCTTGTTGCCTATGGAGATTTTGAGCATACACCTGCTTGGCAGGAGATGTTTGAAATTGGGGGGTTCCAGATCCATTTCCCATTTGCCTATCAGTTTGAATATGGGAATGGCTGGATCTTATGGGAGTTGGCGGAACATGGCTTCGCTGATGAAGCTCTTACCATTGCTGACACACACTCAGGCGAGAACAGAGTCCTTCCCTTCATTTAACTGAACAGGGACGAACAACTGCTCTCGAATTTGCTGAATATCAGCCAGGCTCTGAGCTGATTTCACATCTTTCCAGACTATAGGAGTGGGAATGTCTGATTGTGGATTGGTAAATAATTTCAGAGTGTTTCCTTCCAGTGTGGAATGCCACCATAGACTGAAAGGAAGGTTGATTTTCAGAAATACAGAGGACCCCCATCACCAGTCTGTTGTCCTACTGCTATTACTGTCACGTCTGGAATTTGGTTGTTCTGGAAGTGAAATTCTACTTGGTCAGATTTTTGTTCAACCATGTGGCATGTGCCATTTAAACTAACATGGTTGACACTCTGTTTTAATTTTATGGGTCGGCTAGTCTGGGTCCAGAGGACCTTGTTTATGCAGTCTATTAGGGGTGACAACCTTCTCAGGAGGTCATTCCCCAGTAAACAAGGGGTGCCCTCTGGAGTCACAACTATAACCGGGTGCTTCACCTTGTGTCGCTCAATTCTAATGTCCAAATCTGCAGTCCCCTCGATGGGAATTTCCTTCCCGTCAAAGTTCTGAAGTTGTCCAGGAAGAGAGGTGAGAGGAATTTGATAATTCTCCCCCCTTCCTGAATTCAGTTAATCAAATGCCTTTTTGGACAGAAGGGTGGCATGGGATCCAGTGTCCACCAAAATTGTACCCTGCCCCTGTACTTGAACCGGGGCATAGTATCTTCCCTCCTTCTCCGCAAGGGGGCACAGATAATGTACATTTTTGGACAACTGGTGGGCTAATTTTCTGGTTTTGGACATTGAGAGAGAAGAGATTTGGACAGAATTCTGTGGGGAGCCTAGGGAATCTGCAAGAAAAAGGTGGCAACTAGAAATGGAAGAACTTTTGAGTTCCCCTGGTTCTGGGCCGCCCCCCCACCCCTTTTTGGAGGAAGTCACCAGGATGGGTTTGAACCAGGGGATTTTGATGCTGCTGGGTCTGGGATTGGATGATGGGCGGCGCTAGCTCAGCCCCCACATCTACCCAGTCTGGATTTGAATCCTTTGGGACCCATTTTTCTTTGGGAGTATTTCCTCCCTCTCTGATGGAGAAGATCTTTTTTCCAGGATCCTCCGAGGACCCCTCTCCTTCAAATTGGAAGATCTGTACCTCCTCCTCAAAATGGGTCTGTTTGGGTCCTTTGTTTCTCAGACTTTCAGGGGCAGGAGATCCTGTTTCCGGTTCCTGGGTTTCCTGGGTTTCCAGGGGCTGTTCACAAGTGGGGAAGGAAGCTTCCTCAAAGGCTTCACAGCCCCCTTCCCCTTGTGCCTCCTCCCTGGGAACCGGTGGGTTGTCGGGGTGCTGCCCACGTCTTTGTTCTGGAGCACCAGGTCCAGAGTTGGAGGCATTATGTGCCGGCATGCTCATCTGAGGGTTCTGCTGAGCCCTCAGCATGTAACCCAGATCCTGTGCCATGTGGACCTGACGCTCTAACTGTGAAACCCGCTCAGGCTGATACGGGGTTCTGTTTTCTCCCCTGGGCTGATCCCGGGAAGGGTAGCTATCCCTTCTCTGCTAATAACACAGGTTCGGAAGATTTGGGTACCCCTCCACCCTTGGCCTCCCCTCTCCCGGATTAGGTTGTATGGGCTCAGGAAAGTGGGGAAAGAAGGATGGATTATTCTGAGGTTGAACATTTTGTGGATACCTGGGGAAAAAGTTCTGCCCAGGTTTTGGGGAGTTTCTGCCCTCCTGGAGGAAGATAGGAGGGAGGTTCCCTGGGTTAGGTGCCTGGTTGGATCCCCTCCCCCCCTTGGGCTGCAGGAGTCCACACATAACCTAGGATGGGTCTGTTCCCCTTGTATCGGGGACTTACATAGTCAGGGTGTGAGGGACCCCATTTGTGGGACAACCTCCTTGGCTTCCTGTCTGTAACTGGCCTGAGAGCCTTCGGGCATGGAATTATTCTGTTGTGCAGGCAAGTTTTTAAGCCCCCCCATCTCCAAATCCAAAATGGGGCAAACTTTACCTCTGCCACCTTAGCAGCAGCAGGGGTGCTGGTTGGTTTGGGGCTTTTAGCATTGTTTTTGTTTTCTATGGGCTTCTGCACCTCATAGATTTGGGTGGCCTGTTCATTGACCCAGTCTAGTGATGTTTTCTCATGAAAATCTCTCACTAGCTGGCTCATGATGTATTTTGGTAGAGCATGGAAAAACGTATTAACAAGTTCTTTGCTGTCCTTGCGCACCCTTCTGGTAGTCTGCGCAAAGGCACGCTATAACTCCTGCACAAATTCTTGGGGTGCCTGATCCTCCCCACATTGCAAGTTGTAGGCTGCCTTGCAAGCCTCTTGGGGATTTCTGTGAACAGAAAAATGCTTAGGATGCCCGCCCTATATGTGGACCATCTTGAATGATTTTGGTCCTCCAGCCCCGCAAAGAAACTGGAGTATTCTGGGGAGAATGTCCATTTCACATACTGAATGCAGCTACTGCTGTCTTTCAAATGGAAAGTCTCCATCATTTGCTCAAAGAGCTCTAAGTGTTCCCAAACAGAATACTTAGCGTTCTTATGATAAGGCGTGATGACGCTTATTATTGCCTTGATCTGTTTTAAAGGGTCCTTAAGCAAGGCCCTTTTTGCCTTATTGGCCTTCTTGGTTCGGATAACCCTGGTCCATTCATCCTTTGACTCAGAGGCACTGCTCCCAGAGGTGCCCGTCTGATCTTCTAGGTTCTCCCGGATTTGTGCGAGCCTGGGAATGGCTGGCAGAATGTGGGGACCTATTCTCCTGTGTCCATGGGCGCTCAGAGGAGTCTTCTGATTCCTCCTTGCTTCCAGGATTTGATGGGTACCCCCCCTTAGTGGGCCTACTCTCCTGGTGTTCCCCACTAAACTTCACAGTACTTGGGTGCCCATACCTGGGAGGTGCTCGTCTATGAGCCCCATCCTTCTAACTGGATAGTAATCTGCCATCCCCGTGGCCCTGGGCTCATGTGCGCCAGGGGGCATGAGGGTGGCAGAGTCCAGGGACTGGGAGAGATGAAGGCCTCTGGTGCTAGGGTTCCTGAGGTTATGCTCAGGTGTTTCCCTTTCCCAGTGAACCTCATCTCTATCAGCCCCTGCACCCTGTTGCCATGCAAGAACCTGAGCTTTCTGTTCCTCAATTAAGGCCTTACCAGTCTCTATCAGTCTCTCTTCCATGGCTACCTGTCACTGGAGCCTATCATTGTGCTGACAGAGAGCCTCATTTTCTCTCTGTGCTTCCTGGTTTGTCTTTGAATACTGGGCAAGTCTTTGCTGCAGTAGGGTTACCTTCTGAGTCCTGTCCATACTGGCCCGTTCCTTCCTTTCCAGAGCATCTTCCGCCCTCCTGGTGTGCTCTAACAAGTTGTGATGCTCTTTTTGGAGGTCACCCAGTCCCTGGAGGGCCAGGAGAATTTCTTCCAGTTTCCCTTTTAAGTGACAGACTTCCTGGCCTAAGGTGTCCCTTTCCTGAGTAAGAGCCTGCCTCTGTGCCACCAGGTCGTCCCTCTGCCTTTGAAGGGCACCAGCTTTCTGGCGCTCTTCATCAAATTCTGCCTGGGTATCCAGGTCTTTCAAAATCAATTTATTGCTCTCTGCCTCTACTCTGTCTAGGTGGCTTTGCAGGGTGACCACCTGCTCTTTGTATAACCTGTTGAAGTCCAGTTGTTGCTCCAGCTTTTTCTGGCTCTGCAGTAGGGAGTCCAAACCTTCTTGGTACTCCTTCTGCAAGGCCAGAATTCTGGTTTCCTGGTCTGCCTTCTCCTGTTGCAGGATACCCATATCCTCTTTAATTTTAACTATATACTGCCTGCTTTTATTTTCTGACTCCTGGCTCCTCTACAGCCTCTGTTCAGAGGAGTCCAGATCAGATTGGGCCTTTTCTAATGCCATCAGTTGCCTACTTGCCAAATCTTGGCCTTCAGCATATTTGTCCTGTAGATAAATATAGATATGCTGCTATATTGGCAATCTTGTTGTGCTCACCCTTGGCCTTAGGGGCCACATATAGTTTGCTCAGGGCCACATGTAAGGGACCCTGGTCTCTCCATATATCTGAGCCTGTTGTAGTGATCTGTTGTGTGATTGCCTGCAACCACACATTCTGGTCCTGCTCAGTCCACTCACCTCTCACAAATAACTTATGTAAAAGGTGCTCTCTAGCTATCTTGATGTCTACCAATGTCGCCATTCTGGAAATTGATTTCCTTCCTGATTTACAGAAGTTTACTATTTTATAAAACAGACCGTTTCCTTAGAGAGTTCCCTTTTGAGGGGTGTTTTTACAGTGTAACACAGCGTAGTAGCCCAACAGGATTTATGTATCCTGTCAGTTAGCACACTGTATTAAGCTATGCAAGTGGTAGTTCTAATCCAGAAATCCCGGACGAGCCCCCAATCTGTAAGTGATTTCAATCCAGTACTCCAACTAAGCCAATGCCTAGTATGGGATGCCTAATGGAAACCCTTATTTATATATTTTTATGTCAAAGTTCATTTAATTCTGGATGATGTAACCCTTATATAACGGCCTTCTCTTTGAATTCCCCCGGTCTCACTGAACCAAGAAGGAGGTTTGTTTTGCAAATTCAAAGATTTATTTGAAAAATTGAACAATATATATATATCACACTTTTATAAATACGGATAATATCTGAATATCAAAATTATGAATATGAACAATGATCAGCAATGGGTAATCTTACAATATCAACAATCTCTTTAATCAATTAGGAGTAGGAATGGGAAGAATAATGTCACAGAGAATACCTTGTATGGGTTCAAGAAAATGCAATGATAGGAAGAATGCAACACAGAAATAAAACTTGATATGACTTCAATCAAAAGACAATATGATCACTCTTTCCCCCTGTTATTACTCACTCCCCCCAATATGCAATATGAAGATATGGAATGAGGGCACACAGGTATCAGGAATAACCATCAACAATGCAGTTCAATCCCACTTCCCCCCAGCAAGCAGAGAGTACTTTTAAATGTGGTTTGAATTGAATGGGAAAAATGCTAAAAATTATTTTAGTTCGCTAAATGAGATTCAGAACTAGTGAGGGTTTCTTTGGATGGGTTCAGGTCAGCACTAGCAATAATTATAGAATGATTAGTAGATGGAAAACGAAATTCAGAAGTTGAAAACAAGAAATAGCTGTTTTTCTATAGAGTTAAATTTGCCAAATTGCAAATCGCATCAACTTTTCCGCGTGCACGAAACGGGATTGCTGAAAAACTATAAGGAATGAGGATGTTAGCTTTAAAATTACATTTAAATTTCGTCTCTAGGACCTGCGGTTCAAAAGTTACAGAGGTTTTTGTGAAGGTAGATTTTTCAGAAACAGGGTCAAGATTTCAAAAGGAAAGATGCGCTTTAAAGATTTAGGAACCAATATGGACTTATGCTAAGGGGCTATGAAAGTAAAAGATACCGAATGGGACAACCACCAGAACAGGGCACCTTCCACTCTGATTGTTGTGCACCAGGACACTTGACTTGCTTCAGAAAATATAAGCGCACAGATGATTATCGCTACAATTATCACAGACTATATAATGAGAAGAATTCAGGATGGACACAAGATTCTATAATGCAGTTCTGGATAGGTTGAAATTGATAGAACAGAATTACCTTAAACTAAGAGATGACTATAGACAATTCTAGACTAAATACTCACCCCTATAGCTTTGGAATGGAATGGACCCGTCAAAGATCTGGTAAAGGGTTTGGCTGGGATTCGCTTGCCACCGGACAGGTCTCGGGCACTTGGTTGTGCTCTAAGCACGGCACTCTGGTCTGCACAGCCTCTTCGACTGGATCTGACGGGTTCTGGATACAGCTCTGCTCTATGGGTCTGGATCTGGTTCTAGCACGGGGTTCTGAGCTAGAACAGCAAAACAGCACAGCCAGGCTGTTGGATTTTGTGGGATGTCCCTTGGAAGTTTAGGGGTTAGAATCAGGTTGCAAAAGGTCTGAAGGCCAGCTGAGAGAGTTCAGCTTTTGGGTTGGGCCCTTCTGCTTCAAAGTTCTAGAGTCTGGTTTCTGTATCTCTGTCTGGAGCCTGGATCTTCCTGCAGGGTGCTTCGCCAAGAAATCAGTTGATGAGTAGAAAGTGTGTGTGTCCCTGCCTGTCCTCAGCAGTCACTATTTATGCATTTCCAAAGTGGGTGGGGAGGCTGATTCTACTATGCCTAACCCTCTAAGGATCTAATAGGTCAGAGAATTTCCCCTCACCTGATTTGAGACAGGAGCAGTGTGTTATCAGGTGTCAGAGTGATGCTATGTTTATGGCCCAAAGGAAATCCCTCCCCTTTGCTTTTTCTTAGGAAATCTATTTTACCCACAAAACATATTTCCAAGATACACAAGTTGTTCATAATACATAATTACATGACAGATTGCCTAAGGTACATTTCTGTTCAACTCCCATCTTCCTGAAAGCTATGGTTCATAAATGACAACTTTTTCGCGTTTTTGGTGGGTTTCTCAATGTTAGTTCTGCACCAATTTTTATACATGCATGCACGTCCCCTCTGGGCACATTCCTGTAATTTTTCATGTTCCTAACATAAACACCATGCCTACAATATGTAATTTTTGTCATTTCAGTACACTTTGCTATAAGCATTTTTCTAGAACATACATTTACACCAACTTCAATCAACAATTTCAGTCTGGCCCGCCTCCAGAGCTGGGCTGAGTCAGAGGGTCACATGGCCTGCCTTCCTGCCAGAGCAGTTTGTTGTCAGTCACACCCAAATCAGCATTCCTTTTCAGCCCAAAGAATCCATTGTTTCTTGGTCTGGGCAGCACGGGAAATCTCCTCCCTATCTGAATAACATGCCAATGTTAAATGCTCTCCTTTTGGTGGGAATGAACAAGGTGTGAGATTCTCAGGGGTAGAAGGCCTCTTGGAAGTTTTAACTGAATCACGTTACCTTCTGGTCAATTGTAACATAGTTCCTTGTGAAAGAAATACATTTATACATTTAAAATAAGCAAACCCATCTTTACTTCCAGTCCTTTTTCAACATGAAAATCAACGTGTGGCACTCTTATATGGCATTTTGATGGAAAGCTCTTCTTTGGCATAGTTTGAGTTCAATGTTCAACTTTACACATGATAGGTTTAAATCGCCGACTTCTAACAGAGGTGAGTAACGGTACTACACCCATTTTTGACAGCTTTCTTTCCATCAAGTATCTTTAAAAGAGGATTTTGTTCTGATAACATATGATTCTTGCTGACATTGTATTTATTTGGATTCTTGCAGTAGAATAATGTGGAAAACCCAACAAGGAGGTTGTATCTTTTAGGTGGTTTGAAAGCCATGATTTGTGCACATATTTGACAATCAAGAAAACAGATTTCCAAACAGCTCTGTGTTTCTTTTTGGCAATCATCATTGCTTTGTCAAGTGATTTCAGGCTACTTTGTGGGTAGCCCAATGGTGGGTTTTGGCAGTGGTCTCCTGTGTTACCACTGACATAGGCAAATGTGGATGTGGCCTATTTTTCATATTTTTACTGCACACTTTCTGGTGATTTTCAGCGAACAGCATGCTTTCCGGCGCCATTATGATGTTTCTGCTGCAAGCAATGCACAGTAATGATGCAGGGCTTGGACTAGTGGGTTGAGACATCCCACAGCAGCGTCATTACTGGTTACGTCATGCCTCGTCTGTGGGCACTCTCTCTCCCCTAGCCATTCCCTTACTGTGGCTACTATCTATCGGCCACCTGGTCAGATCTCCTCTTTCCTCTCTGAGTGGGCAGACCTCTCCTCTTCACTCCTGGCCTCGACCACTCAGCTCCTCCTTTTTGGTGACTTCAACATCCACCTGGATGCCTCCTGTCCTCCCTCTGGACTCTTTCGCGACCTCTGCGACTCTCTCTCACTCACTATTCTCCCCTCTGGCCCGACTCACTCTGCAGGTCACACTCTAGATGTTCTGATCCCCTTAGACCTTCCCCTTTCTGTCCCTCTCACCACTCCTATCTCCTGGAGTGATCACTTTCTCCTTTCCTCCCATCTCATCCTCTCTACCCCACAGGCCAAGCCACTTCCATCACTGCCACCCAACGTCTTAGTCATCCGACCCATGAAGCGCATATCAGTTGAGGCTTTCGCCACCACTTTCTCAGCCCCACTCCCCCTTTGGCTGACTCTCATCCTGACACAGACCTCTCCACTCTCCACTCTGCTATATCTGATGCTCTTGATATCCTTGCCCCTGTTATGAGAATCCACCTGAAACCCAAAGCCAAGTGCAACTCCTGGTACGACTCAGACCTTGTCACCCTTAAACGGAAGTGCAGGGTGGCCGAGAGGCCGAGAGCCACCGAGGGTGACCGAGAGGATATGGCGTGCTTCATGTATATCCTCTGACAAACTGGCCTGCCGCCTCCTCCAAAGGCAATACCGGCTCCCTGTCCAAACCAAGAAGAGAGCTCAAATCCAAGCCCGCGTCTCTGGGGCATCTAAGAACTCAGCTGAACTCTTTTAAATCTGCAAAGAATGGCCAATCCTGCTGCAGTCTCTACATCTCCTGTCCCTTCCCAGGCCCTCTGCATTGCACTGGCTTCTCACTTAAAAAAACTCAGGACATCCTGTCCTCACTCTCCTCCTCTCCCCTCCCTCACTCTTCTCCCTGCTATTCCTCTGGCCCTTCTGCAGCCACCTCTCCTCCCTCCTTCTCTGCCTTTCCACTGTTCTCCACAAACAAGGTTTCTAGACAAGTCCAATCTATGATAGTTTTGTCAAAACAGTTTCACCCCATGTTCCTCCAAAACCATCAAGGACCACATCAACTCCCTGGCTCCTGCCCTGGCTGACTTCTGCAACCACTCCTTTGCCACTAGAGTTTTACTACCCCCCCTGAAGCACTCCCTTGTGATCCCCTTCTTAAGAAACCCTCTGCCGACCCCTCCTGCCCAGCTAACCATCGCCCAATCTCCATCACCCCCTTCTTGGTCAAGCTCTTTAGAAACTGGCCATCTTCCAGCTTAATCTCCACACTGAATCTGTTAGTTGTATTCATGACCATCAGTCTGGCTTCAGAGCTGCCAGAAGCACGGAAACTGCTCTCCTGAACATCCGTGAAGACCTGCTCTCCAACCTTGACTCTAACACCCCCTCTGTGCTCATCTTGCTTGATCTCTCTTCTGCCTTTGACACTGTCAACCATGCCATCCTGCTCAATCGTCTCCGTGATAACCTGGGTATCAACGGTCAGGCCTTAGCGTGGCTGACTTCTTTCCTCTCTGACTGACCCTCACAGGTCCAACTTGGGTCCTTCCTCTCTGCTATCTTTTTCTCTACCTGTGGTGTCCCCCAGGGGTCTAACCTCTCTCCCTGGCTGTTCATCCAATACGTGGCACTCCTTGCCCACCGTATTGCCGCTCTCTGCCCCAAATTTCGGTGCTATGCGGATGACACTCAGCTCATTTTCAAGCTACCTTCAGCCTCCTCTTCTCCTTCCCTCATCTCGGACTGTGTGTCTGCTACCCAGGAGTGGTGTGCCACCAATGACCTCTGCCTTAATGTCAGTAAGACTGAGATTCTACTCATCGGCACACCCGTTCCCTCCTTTCCTGTAGCTCTCTGGCCGGACTCTCTTGGCCCTCTTCCTGCTCCCACTTGGGTCATCTTCCACTCCACACTCTCCTTCTCTCGTCACATCTCTGATGTCTCTAAGAAGTCACACTACCAGCTGCACCTCCTCAGAGGTATTCTTCCTTTGCTCTCCTTCCCCCAGAAGCTCACTGTCTCCAGAGCTCTGGTTCTCTCTAGGCTGGATTACTGCAACAGCCTCTTTCCAAATCTGCCTGCCTCTTCTCTCAGAATTTTGCAACTCATCCAGAACAGGACTGCGAGACATGTCCTTGGCCTCAAGCCCAGGGATCGTATCTTCCCAGGACTGAAATCTCTGCACTGGCTCCCAGTGGCTGTGAGGATTAAGTTCAAAACCCTATGCCTTGTCCACAAGGCCATCTGGGGCACGGGGCCTCAATACCTTCAACTCTCTCTTCCTAACTATCTTCCTGCTCAAGCTCTTTGCTCATCTGCCTCCAACCCTCTCATGGTCAGTCGATTCTCCAAGCAACAAGTTGGTGCTAGATCTCTTTCTGCAGCTGGGGCCTCCCTCTGGAACAGCCTCCCTGCCTCCCTTAAGCTTAAGGACAACCATCTCCGGTTCCGGAAGCAACTCAAAACCTTTCTCTTTGCTTCTGCTTTTTCTCCTTTTCTCCCCTGCTGACCTTCCGGCTGTAACCGGAACTGCACTAGTTACCTGGATACCTTCTGATCTCGTGCCCAGGTCCCTCCCCGGCTAGTCTCATACACCTGCACTGCCTTCCTGGCAACCCCCACACTTGTGGACTGTTTCTGTTTCCCTCCAGTCCCCCTACCAGCACTTGACACCTGATGTCTGCACTTACCCTTGCACTTGCCACTTGCTGGCCATTACTTTTTACTTATTGTTATTATCTATTCACATGTACTGCACTGTCCCTTCCCCCATCCCATGCACTTGCGCGATCTGAATGACACCTGGCCTAGTAGGATCATTGTCTGTCCTCCTTTTGTTCCCCCTCCTTTGCCTCGTTGTGCCTTGAAACACTTTTGCATAGGTGCATTATAAATGCCATATCATATCATATAATATCATATCATGGACGGAAGACAGTCCAGAGTCCACAAATCTTAGTTTTAAATATCTCATAACACACAGCATGCACATTTGGGGTCATTACGACCCAGGTGGTAATTACGCCAACTTTACCACCATGGTGTAAACTATGTTTACACCATGGTGGATGGCGGATTTACCGCCCCATTCCAAGGTGAGTGGGGTGGTAAATCCCCATTTCCCATTTTCCCTTCCCCATTCCCATTTTTGCCCCATAGGGCATAATGGGAGTGGGGAAGGCGCTAATTATGCCACCGTAAATTACGATGGCGTAATTAGCATCATGGCGGGTTAGCGCCATGGATTTTAACGGCTGCTAAAAGCAGCCGTTAAAATCGGAATCAGGCGTTAAGGGTTAACAACGTCGTTAACCCTTAACGCCTGAGTTGTAATGAGGCCCATTATATTTTTTTCAATTGTGCTACTGTCATACCTTGAAGGTTTTGCACTCAGAGACAATTTTTTTGCCTTTTGCTGGATTGCATTCTGATAGTTGTAGTCTCACAGTCAAGATGGGGGAATAATGCCACAATTGTACAATTTTTGCCTAACATAGTTCTAGAAGGATTTATATATTTGAGTGTTACTATGGTATGTTTACTTTTCAAGTTAGCCTTATAAAGCAGAGTTTTGTTGAAAGCTAGACATGGGGGTGAGGAGGGGAAATGATGAGAGGGCAAGTAAGTCATGAGTGGCAAGAGAAGTTGCAATTCTGGACACTGGTCCCGTTATTTTCCCCTGATTTTGGCTGCTTTTCAGGGCACAAGTAAAGGACACATGTGGGTGGACAGCACACCTTTATTTCAGAGGGCGGATGCAACCCCTTGTTTTTTTTTAGGTTGGGAAGCTTCCTCAAGTATTTGGCTACCAGGATTTTACTCAGGTTGTCATGCTCCCAGTGCAGACACTTACCCACAAGAATACAAGCACTCGTATTGAGATTTTGTTTTCCATGGAATATTTCACTACACATTGCTGTGTTTAAAAGGTGAGAACCTTTCATACTTTGCCAGTATATTTATTGGAGCATTTCCTCTCTCAGGTTATTTTTCTGGTGTTCATTACTTTATTTAAAAGTCCAATGCTATTTTGTCTTGCACACTTTCTTCTAAGGAGGAGGTCAATTAAACTACATTTGTATATTTCACTTTAAAATATACGGTCACTTACTGTGCATATATTCATGCATCCCAGCTTCTGATTTTTGCTATGGGGGCAAAAGTACCTGGGCATGTGTTATTCTTGCAGCTGATCATTTTCTACCCTTTTCTGTGCTGCCTAAATATTGTTAGTTGGGGTCATGTGATGTATCACAACGGTCACCAAGAGAACAGCCATAAAACAAGGGGCTTGTAGTATGCTGCTTAACCAAAGTGTGTTATCCTCAGTAAATAATTTAATCTCACTGTGCATAGACTAATAACATTGTGAGTTCTCAAAACCTGCAATCTTTTATACGTAACTAAAATATATTAATATGTTTCCAGCAACAATGGGTTTCCAATCCATGCAGTAACCGGGAGCAACTCTGCTTAGCTTCAAAGCAAAGAAGGGGCCAGCCCTCTCATGACATGTTGCCTAATAAATGAGCCCATCTTACAAGACCACTTAGAGCAGCATGGCCTGAGGAGGCCGGATACTTTCTCGCTTTCAATCTAAATTGGGTCTGTCCTGGTTACTGAATGGATGGGAGCCAGTCCACAGTCCTGAATGCTGTGTGTTTTCCTAGTTTTAAATATCTCAAAACACACAGCATCCACATTATTTTGTTAAAACCATGCTACTGTGAGTCCTTGAAAGTTTTGCACTCAGAGACCATTTATTTGCCTTTTGCTAAATTGCATTCTGGTATTTGTAGTCTTCCAGTCAAGATGGGGGGAATAATGCCACAATTGTACACTTTTTGCCTAACATACTTCAATAAAGATTTATATATTTGGGTGACACTCTGGAATGTCTACTTTCAAGTTATCTTTATGAAGCAGTGTATTGTTGAAAGCCAGACATGAGGGTGAGGAGGGGAAATGATGAGAGGGCAAGTAAGTCATGAGTATTTGCCCACGATGTGGCAAGAGAGTGTGTAATCATTGACACTGGTGCAGTTAATCTCCCCTGTTTGTGGCTGCTTTTCAGGGCTCAAGTAAAGGACACATGGGGGTGAAGAGCGTAACTTTTGTTCAGAGAGCAGGTGCAACCCCTTGGTTTTTTTTTGTTGCAGTTGCCAAGCTTGCTCAAGTATTTGGCAACAAGGATTTTTCTCAGGTTGTCATGTTCTCAGTGCAGACGCTTACCCACAAGATCACAAGCACTTGTTACGTTTTGGGATTTTGTTTACCATGGAATATTTCATGACATATTTCTAGGTTTAAAAGATGAGCACCTTTTATACTTTGCCAGCATATTTATTGGAAGATTTCCTCTCTTAGGTTATTTTTCTGGTGTTCATTACTTCATTTAACAATCCAATACTATTTTGTCTTGCACACTTTCTTCGATGGGTAGGGTGAAATTAACTACTTTTGTTTATTTCACTTTAAGATATATGTTCACTTACGTGTGCGTATATACATGGGTGCCAGATTTTGACTTTTGCTATGGGTGCAGAAATTACCTGGGATATGTTATTCTTGTAGCCAGTCATTTTTTTCCCGTTTACATGCTGCTTAAATGTGGTTAGTCGGGTTGTGCGATGTATCACAACAGTCACCATAAAACAAGGGGCTTGGAGCATGCTGCTTACCAAAGTGTGTGGTCCATGAGAAATAATTTAATTTCACTGCACATTAACTAAACAAATCATGAGTTTTCAAAGCCTGCAATCTTTCATATATAACAATACCAATGTCAAAGCAGGACAAAATCAATTTGTGATTGATGAATGCCTTTGAGCGATAGGTTGCAAGTGTTTAAAAATATATAGTGGACATGGCTAGTGGTTTGGCAGTGTTCGGCCTTGCCATCTGCCATGGTCAAAGGCCATGGCTAGTGGTCTGGTAGCGTTTTAAAATGGACAGTGGGCACAGACAAATGCCGTGCCCACTAACAAGGGTCGAAGACGATGCTAGTAGTCTGGAAACGTTATATACATCTATGGAATAACAAAACCTTTAAAATTCAAAGAAAAAAACGTTAGTTGTAGGGACGTTAAGGTGAGAACTTAACGCAACAAAACCCCTGAAATTCAGCTAAAGCCACTTTAACTTTGCACTCCCTGTTGTACAGCCTATGACCACAATGAGAACATCACAGATCACATCACTGATGCCATCACTGGTGACAGCACTAATTACATTGTATATAAATGATTACATCAATAATGGAATTAGATATAACATCATTTATAAGTTAGCTCATGAACATTTTGATTACCTGACTAACAATTTAGGCTGTGGACTTGGCCATGACAAAGGCTGTGGTTTCTGGCCAGCACCCAAGGGTACAGCTACTGGCTGGTTAGTGTTCAAAAATACCAATGTGGATGGTTAAAAGCCATGCCTAGTAGCCCATCATTATTTTAAATTATACAGTGGGCAACGTTGAAATCTGTTGTCAGTGACCATGGCTCAAGTCCATAGCTAGTGCCGAATAATATGTTAGAAAATACAGTCGGCACAGCCAAAGGCCGTGGCCACTGGCTAGTATTGTGTTGAAGACCATGGCTAGTGGCTGGTTAGTGTATATAATATACAGTGGGCACAGCTGAAGGTCATCACCTATTACAATTAATTATTTTAAAATATACAGTGGACATGGCCAAAAGATGTACAAACTGCTCAAGGTCAAAGGCCATGGATAGTGGCCCATTTATGTTAGAATATATAGTGGGAACAGCCAAAGATTGTAGCCACTGTCCAGTATTGTGCTACTGTCCATGCCTAGTGCCTGAACAGTGTATATAATATACAGTGGACACGGTTGAAAGCTGTATCCACTGATGAAGGCCAACATCTATAGTTGGTAACCTGTTAGTGTTTTAAAATATTCAGTGAACATGGGTGAAGTTTGTGACCACTGTCTATAACTGAAGTCCATGACTAGTACCCATTCAAGTTAAAAAATATATTTGGCCATGCACACTGACCATGGCTGAAGGCCATGCCTAATGCCAGTTACTCTTGTAATGTAATTAGTGATGTCACCAGTGATGTGATCTGTGATGTCATCATTGTGGTTATAGGCTGCGCAACAGGGTGCGCGAAGTTAAGGTGGCTTTAGCTGAATTTCAGGGGTTTTGTTGCGTTATGTTCTCACCTTAATGTCCCTGCACCTGAAGTATTTTCCTTGACTATATATATATATGTCCACAAATCCGGGCAGGTACTTGCAAGCGTTCATCACCACAACACAAACATTTAAAAAAAAGAAAGGGGGGAGGCAGCACTCCAGGAGAAAACCAATCACAAGGAAAGCATAAAATATATATGTTATTGAATGGCACAAAGGAAAGCAGTCAGCATGACATGTTTTGCCCCCACACTGTGAGCTTGTTCACATTAAAGACGATAAACACTTGTGTATAGGTGCCATACAAATGCCCAATAAAATAAAATAAAACATAATACTGCCTACATTTATGAACAAGGCAATTCTTACACCTAAAGCTCATAGGCCATATCTGCCATATTGAAGTTCTTCAATTACATGTTTTACATTTATATGTAATATGAAATGTGTGGAGTCAATGTATTAATTGGTTTAATACGTGGTAAGGATTTTGTAAAGTTTAGAATCAATGAATTAAGTGGATTTTAGAATTCTGTAAATATCTTGCAAAACAGGGACTAATATTTGATTGTTAGACTATTTAGCACACTGCAAATGCACTGAACATATAGCACTTGTGTATCATATAGGACCAATTGCTAATTTGCAGTGTCCATTGATATATGGATTTATTTGTGAGTTATTAGAATTAAGCCCACTTGGGCAGGACCTAAAGAATAGCAAACGATAATATGCTATTATTGACTACAGCAACCAGCATTCCCTGAGGCCACAATTGGTATTAACCAGCAACACTTGAACAGACTGCCTCACCGAAGATTGCAAGAGGCATGAAAGCGTATGGAGAAGAAGCTCAACTGGACTGTGGAAGGTAAACTAAGCTGGGAACCAGAGTGCGCCCCTCACCCCCCCTAGTTTGAAAATCTTTTTGGGAGTTCCAGACTCCCGAGGTGGCAGCACCGGGGTGACACATGCCCCTACTCAGGAGAGCCACACTGTTGGTTTTCCCCACTGTGGGATTTACACTATGTAATTGGAGGGTGAGTTGGTCCCTGGCTGCCCGCATTGACTACAGCAACCAGAATTCCCTGAGTCCACAATTGGTATTAAACAGCAACACCTGAACAGACTGCCTCCGTGAAGATTGCAAGAGGCATGAAAGCGCTTGGAGGAGAAGATCAACTGGACTATTGAAGGTACACTAAGCTGGGAACCAGAGTGCGCCCCTCACGCCCCCTCGTTTGAAAAAAAAAACAGTAATAATAATATATATGTGTATATATATATATGTATATATATATATATTCAGTGAAAAAACTTTGTTAAAGGGACGTTATGGTTCCAAGTAAAACCGAAAAACCCTTGAAATTCGCCAGTTATGGTAAGCTAAGCAACCATAACTCGCGCCACCACCGTGCACTGCTAAGACTAACACCCAGGACATCAAAGATGACATCACAAATGTCATTGATGACATCACTGATGACATCACATGTCTGGCTCACTATTTTTTCTTTTGCTGACATATCTAGGCCACATGGTTTTCTTCAGTAACAGTCAGAAACTAAGAATTTTATTTTATTTGTAGACATATCCTTCTAGTAGGTTCTTACAGTAATTCCCTTAGAGTACAGTCACATCATATGAAACACATACATATGGGAAAACACAAGCTTGAAAGACAGCAATCCTTTTTGTGCATAAAGATAATCACTAGACTTATGAGCACTTTCTGATAGTTCTGTTGTTTTTTATTATGGCTGTACTTTCCCTGTATATGGTCATATTTGTATACATTGTACTCACACTACTTTCCTTAGGGTCCAATCACATCAAGTGATACATATACATAGGGTAAATAGCAGCTTTGAAACAGAGCAATAATTTATTTGCATGAAACTAATCAGTTAAGTTATGAATTGTTTCTGCTACTACTTGTGCTTTTTTGCTAACTTCACTTTCCCTGTATATACCCATATTGGTATGTGTTCTTGTGTCTTTGTGTTTTGTCTATAGTAATGCAATTATGTAATACATGGGTTTTATTAGCTACTTATTACATATTTCACAGTACACAAAAATCTATTAAGAAAACAATTATCATTTCATTATTCAACATATTAACATTATGAATATCATACCTTCATCTTGTACGCTGCACACAATGTTATGTTTCTGTATGAGTAGCTTAGTATACTAGATAGAACCCCATAATAGGATGCTATTTATATCAATGCATCGTTCAATGCACTTATTAGGGTATATTTCTTGCAATGATTCTTGACACGTTTTTCGCAACATAATAAGAATCCCTTCTACACATATTTCATGAGAAGTACATACACATGTGATGTCATCAGTGATGTCATCAATGACATTTGTGATGTCATCTTTGATGTCCTGGGTGTTAGTCTTAGCAGTGCACGGTGGTGGCGCGAGTTATGGTTGCTTAGCTTACCATAACTGGCGAATTTCAAGGGTTTTTCGGTTTTACTTGGAACCATAACGTCCCTTTAACAAAGTTTTTTCACTGAATTTCATAGGTTTTTAATAGCGCAACTTAACCATAATGTCCCTTTAACAAAGTTTTTTCCACTGAATTTCATAGTTTTTTAGTAGCAAAACTTAACAATAATGACTTTGACTTTATATACATGTCATATGGAACTGACTAGATCTCTTCTTATGAACGTGATGTCCGCGAACTTATTTAATGTTCGCGGACATGTTCGGAGAACAGTACCACTACCTAAAAACTGTGGGGGGGGGGTTGGGGGGGTATGTTTGATTGTTATATCATAATATAGGAACATTTAACACATTCAAAAAGCAGCACACACATTATATATAGTAATACATAATAAATGTAACCCATATATGTAACACACTAACCATTCATTTAAATACAATATGTTCTGAAATGGAATATACCACAAGAACATAAATTGGCTTCCAACATAATTACCTCACAGACACAACAGAACTGAGAACAAGACCAGACCCACTGAATACATAGGACTTATCTTACCAGAAATAGTAAGTGTACTTCATTTTACTCATATATTTATAAACTTTCTGTATTAGATTAAAAAATATATTATCTTTTCTTTTTTTTTCTCACAGAAATGTCTAGTACTCTGGAATGGCTAGAGGACAATTTCCCACATGAAGGAATGTCACAAGGTAGTGAAACTAATGGTAAACACTTTATAATATAAACCATTTAAATATTATTATTTTGTATACATTTAACATATAAATATTTTTTTTGTACAGAGCATAACAAAATAGAAACTACCTCTGAAGAAGCTGTTATGGAAAACACGCTTGACAACATAAAAGAAAAAATTGATTTACTGTTGACCAATTTTAATAATTTGAAAAATTTTGTTGAAGATCATTTTAAAACAAAAACGTCATACCATTGCCCCACATGTACTTGTCCCTCCTCACCATATCCCAGTCAATTATCCCCAAACCCTCTCCATAATCCAAAACGTTTTGATGAGATTCCCATCCCTTCTTCACCTAATACCAATCATGTTGAAACCCCAAATTCTCCTATTTTTGTTTCTGTTTCTGCCTCACCTTCTCTGTCATAAATTATTAATATATGTTGAATAAAGTTTAATTTTTATATTGTATTGTGAATAGTTTCCGTTTTTATTTTTTAAAAACAATAAAAGTGACCGCGGACAGTGCGAGTATTCTGAAATGTTCGTACATAAACGAAAATGGAGGTGTCCTGAAGAACACCACACCTGTTCATACTGTTCGCTAGCAAGTTGAAACTGTTCTAAGAACACACGTGGTGTCCTGAAATGTTCGTAAAGAAACAAAAATTAAAGTGTTCTAAAGAACACTATATCTGTTCGTAGTGTTCGCTACCCAATTGAAACTGTTCTAAGAACACAATTGGTGTCCTGAAATGTTCGTACATAAACTAAATTACACGTGCCCTGAAGAACACTATATCTGTCCTTACTGTTCGCTACCAAGTTTAAACTGTTCTAAGAACACACGCGGTGTCCTGAAATGTTCGTTTCACGTGTGACGCACTTTTAATTACTTCAGAACCCGAACAGTGTCCGTAGGACATCAATGCGCATGCGCTAACCAATCTCCGTGCACTTGGTGTCCTGCGGACAGGCACTTCCTTCGCAGACTAGTTCGCAAACAGATCATATGACCGCGCCCACGATCATCGTGTGTCCTGAAATGCGGACACTGTTCGTGTCCCCGAACAATTTAAAAGTACATTTTCAGTTAATCCATAATATTTTTCAATAAAATCTCACCATGCCACAAGTCCCACATAGCAATCTTGAGTTTCTATATACCTTTTGAAACTTTCCGATCCTTTTTTTGTGTTCGATCTGTCCGCGCACAGTGCGCATGTCCGCGGACCGCGCACAAGCACCCCTATAAAAGACCACGCCCAAGAGCTTATTCCCATTGTGTTTCTGGCTATTCTTCAGAACACAGTGATTTTTGCTGCCACCGGCAGACTACACCATCATCGAGATGGCATCCTTGGCTGCTGAACTGCCACTTGGTGCTGCACCTGCTTCAGCACCACCCCCTCCACCACCACCACCTCCCCAAGGGCCTGAAGAGGGGAACAGGACTGAGGATGCGGAGGAGGAAGAAGAGGATGATGAGAATGAGGTAGAGGAAATCCCTACTACCCGCACTAGGCGTGAGTCTTGGGTGTGGCGGTTATTTACCATTCATGGGAATGGTCCTAAGGCTTGTGCAAACCATGTTACCTGCAATGAGTGCAAAATGATACTCAGTCGCAGGAAGCACAGTAACTACAGCTTTGGGACCACTACTATGAAGCGACACCTGAGGTCATTTCACTCTGGGGCTATTCGCAGGGTTGTACCTTGCGAAGAACGTAGCAGGTTGATTTCCTCTACTTCATCTTCTGCTTCTGATCCTGTCACCACAAGGACCACCTCTGTGGGACAGCGTCTTTCTCAAGCTGCCTCACAGGCCATACAGAATGCTGATGACCCTTACCTTTCGAGGGTCACAGTTCTATGTATGTACTGTGACATAGTACTCTGCAGGGGGGAGCGACTTCGGAGTGCTTTTGAGACTATCGTCTCAGAGCACGAGAAGACCTGCTCACTACCCAAATAAAACCCACTGTACATCTTCCTCTCTCAGCTCACCCTTTCTTATCCCTGTGGTTGGTGTCCCCCCTTTACCCTCCTTTAGCCTCCTCTTCTAGTGTGTCGTGTCTGAAAAACCAAAAAAAATACAAAATTAAAAAAAACAAAAAAAAATAAGGCTCTTTTCAGAGCCGCCTTTCCCAGTTAAAAAATAGAAGTGAAAATAAATGAAGCAGGGCTCTTTGTATTTTTTAGAAGTCTGCGGACAGTTCGCGAACATTAAAAAAAATTGGGTTGCTACTCCATCACAAACATTGTAATTTTCTCTGGAAAGAAGTGGTGGTTCTGAAAAGAGCCTTGGGGTGGTGTTTGTAAGTCAAAAATTGTAAATGCTTAACATCTACTTCAAAATTGTTGTTGTAATTCCAAAAAAGGTTGCAATGCATTTTGTACATTTCTCAGAAAAATCTGATTGCCAGCATAAGTAAGATGGACTCCATCTCTGCGAAAAATGTATGTACTACCAAACATAATATTTTCATTGTGAAAAGAAGACATGCCAAAATCTCTTAGAAACGCACAAACAGCCTTATTAACATTGCGCCTTGCTTTTTCCATTTGTGGACCAAATGAAGAAGAACGAAGCCACATTTGTCTCTGCGCAATCCGTGAAAATATCACTTGAGAATTAGGAAACATGTCCATAACCTTCCTAAGTCCTTCTTTCATAGCAAATTGCAAAAAAATTCCAGTCACATGTCCTGAACTGTTCCCTCCACAATGAATTACAATTATGTCTGGATGTTGCTCTGTCTCCAAAGTAGCACAGAGAGGTAGCAAGTCCAACCAGTTCATTCCACGTACTCCTTGCCAGTGTACTTCCACATGTGGGAATCCAAGATCTACAGCTACTCCACAGCTTTCTGCATGCACCTTCAACCAATGTATCCACGAATATCCTAAAATCCAAACAATCTGTTTTCTGAAACACACAGCCATAGCTATCTTTTCTTCTCTCAGCAAAAAGAGTATCTGAGAAAATCTCTCCTGGCACAACACACCCACCAAACTTTCCTGACCAATCCCTTTCAGTGCTTATTCTCATTTGCATGACTTCTGAACCCAAAAATCCCCGGATGTAACTCCCGATGTCCGTGAACTACCACCATGTCCGCGGACATATCGTAACATGAACAGCCCTTCTACCATTTCCACTACACTCTCTCTGCCATTCCCTCATTGGATGTACCTCAAAAATCACATGACCATGCACCAATCACATTCAAGACCTCTACATCTAACTGCATCATCATAGATCAGCACTGCAAATGTACTCTGAATCTCTCTGAGTACAAGTGTCATATCATTGGCAAGCAGCATCTACCAGAAATACTGTACAAGTCTTCAGGATTTCTACTTGCAGCTCCATGCATATCCATATGCATGAACACAAACTTCAGGTATGCATATTTTCTGTATAGTAGATGAACACATTTTCAAACAGACTTTTACCTTGTAAAATCTGTAAAATGAATTTACTGTACTTTTTTCAATTTCCTAAAATCAACTATCACTTATAAACCTTTATACTTTTTACTTTCTTTATACACACAAACTCAAATCATGTTAAACTAACATTTTTTAATTGAAATATATAGACTACATATATTCAAACAAAATTGCATGCAAACACAATCTATGTTTAAACCTTTATAAAAATACTTATACAATTTCATATTTTTTGTTTTAATTTATTTATTGTCTTAATTACTTTAAATTAGACATGACATTGAGGCGCTATTACCTAGAACAGTTTACTTACAGAAATAGTGGTATTCACTAATATATTATAAATTTCACAAGACACAGTAAAGAATTTTTTTTTTGCTACAGTTAGTCATTCAATACAATTTGTTCATTAAGAACATATCATATGTACTGAACCGATGCAATGTATCTTATGTAAATAAATTAGTTTAATGGTTTTACAGAAGGCACTGAGGATTTCAATTAAAAAAAATCAATATCTAAATTAAACACACTGCTATATACAAACAAAGTTACTAATTTGAAGCTTTTACAATTGCAGTAAAGACCAGTTTCCTGAAAAGAAGCAGCCAAATTCGAAGAAGAAAGAAAAACTAAGAAGTTACCTGTTAATTTAAAAAAAAAAGTAAGTAAAATTTCACCATAATATTTGCATTATTAATGAAATATACTATAACATTAATACAAGCTTTTGTCATCTAAACCCCAGTTTAGTAACACATAAATTCAAGAATACCTATCCGTACTAGTTTTAGTTCCCAATGCACAATCACACACCATTACATACATCTTTATCATCTTACTCAAACACTCATGCACACAGCACAAATACATTCCAGAACACCCCAACCCATATCTTCTTTATTTTTTTCAACAGACCCTAAAGAATGCCTACCAAAAGTCAAGTCCGTAGAAAGCAACGCAAAAGTAGAGCAAATGAAAATAAAAGTGTCCAACATAAGCATCCATCTCTAGCAGAATTTGTAAAAAAAGTTGAAACAAAACAGCTAATACAATCATTTAGTGAAACACAAGAAGTTTCAAGTACAAAAACTTTGCTTCCTCTATCGAAATGTAAAACAAACCAAAAAACAATTAACATAAAATCAGCTATCGGTACAGATAAAACTACTTCTTCAAATTTTAATATAGTGCAAAGTAAGCATACCAAGAAAAGTATTTTAGCCAAAATATTCCATCACAAAGTCCTTCAAAATCTTATAAAAACAGGAGAGAAATCAGGTTCAAAGCTTAAAACCTATCGTAGGAAATTAATCTTAGAAGCATTGATGGACAGTGCAATTCTTCTCAAAAGAAATTTATTTATTTTACTGTTAAACAAAATGAAACCACTAACAAAACTAATAACTAAATTACAAAAAAGACTTCTCAATAAGCGAAATGTCAACAGAAAGAACTTCTTAAGTATCTGCGGAGGTGAATGGAATCACACTATGAGCACAGAACCATATTTTAATGAAGAAGCATACAAACAAAAGCAAACAATTACAATTGCCATAAATAGCAGTGGTCGAGGTTATGAAAAAGTAAATAATACCATAATGGAACAAGAAGTACTCCTTACAAAAATATGCCCTGAAAACTTAGAATTACCCCTCCATTCAACTGAATCAGAACGTCTAGTGTACAAATGGCCATGCACGTCAATGTGTAACATTCCCAAAAAATGTTTCAAATCTTTACGCCAATTCCTCAATAAATATGTAAAAAGCAAAGACAAAATCAAAATTAAATTACTGCAAAATATAGATACCTGTCCAGTGCGCAAGTACACAGGACTACAAGGACATTCATTGGCCTGCATTACAGGACCTACTTGTAAAACCACTTTCGATGATATCAAAAGGATATCAACATATCATTCAACTATACGAAATCTAGTCTATAAACTGTACTATGCTAAAAGTCCTGCTTTAGCACTAGCAAAGTTAAATAACATCCTTCTACATGGTACAGCAAAAGACCTACTTGAAGAAATTCACTATATCCAGAAAAAATATTTTGGAAGTGAAAGCCATTTACTGAATGAAATAGCTTTAAACCAATTAAGCAACAATTCTACACATGGCAACCTTTTGCTAAACACATACAAAAAAGAAATACTAAAATTTAAAAGTACATCAGCTGAAGTACCAAACCATGTATGTGTATGTTGCCGTAGAATTTTTTATAAAAGTAACACAAAAACTGTGGACCTATCATACAAAATAGAAGACAATGAAGATTCTAAATGGTTTGAATTAGCTTTCTACCTTGTAGCAGAAAAGAAATATGAAATAACTGAGCCCTTAATACTTTGCAGTTATTGCACTACAAAACTTGACAACAACCAAAATCCTTCACGTTCTATCACAAATAATTTGGAATTATACCCAGTACCAAAACCCCTACAACAACTTAATTTATATGAGAGCATCATAATTCAAACAGTACACCCATTTCAAGCAATAATACGCCTTCAACCAAAAACAGCAAAATTACCTCCCTCTGAATTGGTAAAAGGCATTTGTGGAAAAGTAGTTTATTTACCATTAAATCTAAAATAAAATGTGCATACTCTAGGAGTGCAACGTCCAATGCAGCAATCTTTAATTATATTAGTAAATGGAGTACCTACAAAGGACAAAAAAATATGGCAACAGCTGGTAGATTTATATAAAGTTAGACAAGCCTTCCAATATCTTAAAGAGAATAATGAATATTACAAAGAAATTAATATTGAAGAAAACTTGAAAGATACAACTGAAATAATTCAAGAAACATAAGAAGCTGGTCAATTTGAGCTACTAGATCCTGCTACAATATCAAATACTTTAGACCATTATACAATTCATCCTTTGCACTGTAATGACACCGTACAAGATGTACTGTAAACTTACCAAATGCGTCAAACCAAAGGATCGCCAATCAGTATATGGGAAAAAAGTATAGAAGCACATGCTTTTCCTCTACTGTTTCCTACTGGCAAAGGAGGAAGGTATGATGATAGACCTATTCAAATATCAGCTTCAGAATACCGCTCATTACGGATGTATTCTGAAGATCCCAGATTTAGACAAAATGTGGAATACATATTCCACCTACTCTTTGAAAGTGAACTAGCAAATTTATGTTACGGAGTTGCACACATATTAAAATCAGGATCACACTTTCAAAATATGACAGCTACACAATTATTAGAGAAAGTGCAACAAAAGGATGAGGTTTTACAATCAAATATTACAAATCTATTAGCAAATATGCGTGGTACTAAAGAGTACTGGTTTCGACGTCATGGAGATGTACGTTGTATGATCAGAAACCTTGGCCCACCCACTTGGTTTGTTACATTAAGTTGTGCAGAATATGCATGGGAAGATTTACATGATTTCCTATGCATATCAAATAAAAACAAAACAAACATAGATATTCTAACACCTGGAGAACTTTGTTCTTTGGATCCTGTTAATGTTTCAAGATATTTTCACCATCGCTTCATTGCTATGCTACATTTTATTTGTAATAAAACTGTTCCTCCCCTTGGAGAAGTGCAACACTTCTTTTGGAGAAAAGAATACCAAGCCAGAGGAGCACCACATATCCACATGCTTTTATGGATTAAAGATGCTCCTAAATTTGGTCAAGACAGTGATGCCACTGTTTTACAGTTTATTGAAAAATATGTCACTTGTGAAATTCCATCAGAAGCCACAAATAGTGATCTTCGTGCACAAATTTTACAATTTCAAAGACACAAATGTGGAAATATTGTCGTCGCAAATACAAAAACAAAGGCAAATACTACACCAAATGCTGATTTGGTTTCCCTAGACCAGTTACAAATACAGGTCAAGTAAACAACCTCATGTCTTCAGTTAGACATAGTGTTAAAGGTAAGTCACCTAAAAATACATATTACATAAAAAGAAAAGAAGAAGAAAAATATATCAATGATTATAATGCAATCATTGCCCACTTATGGAATGCAAACATAGATGTGCAGTACATTGCAGACAATTCTACTGCAGTTGCACGATATGTCACAGCATACTTAACTAAAGCAGAAAAGACAGAGCTCCAAGACCTCTGGAATGACCTGTCATCAGATAAAACAGTATCTCAGAAATTATACAGCTTGGGCATAAAAATGCTAACCCATAGAGAATGTGGATCTTATGAAGCAGCTGATCGTTTAACTGGTACTTCATTGTGTGGTAAATCAGAAAATATAGTATGGCCAAGTCTTGGTCCAGCTAAATCTAGAAAAAGAGTTCTAAAATCATATGAAGATATAGAAACAATAGCCAAACATGATCCCAACAGCCAAGACATTTTAAAAAACAATTTATTGGACACATACTACCCAAACAGAAGTAATACTTTGGAAAACATGTGTCTATACCAAATAGCCCAAAACTACACATACAAAAATAATATGAAACCTGATGAAAAAAAAGGTACATATAGAGTGACAGACTGTGAAGGCAGCTTAGTTAACCTCACTAAACCAAATTTAATTAATCATATCAAATTGTCATTGAAGACTCCTCAACATAAAGAAGTATATTACATGTCCCTGCTACAACTCTTCAAACCATGGAGAAAAGAAGAACAATTACTAGATAACTATGACTCATATGAGGATGCTTTCAAAGCAAATGAAAGCACTATAACTGATGTAAACTTTACACAGTACAAAACAATGTTGCACAATGAACAGCAACATGAAGAACTCCAAGCCCAACTAGATAAGGATACTCCTGACAGTAGTCAACCTTCTGTAACAGGAAGCCAAGAACCACTGGGAGAACCACTAATAACAAATGAGGCAGAATTAGCTATGATAGAAGTAGAAAACACCATGTGTCAGTATGAAGCTAAGGAAGACTTAACTATACTACAATCAAAACTAAACAATGAGCAAAGTAGCATTTTTCAAGAAGTAACAAAACAAATTGCACATGGTGTAAAACATGAAAATCAAGAATGTTCCTGCCATAATTATAAACCTATACTACTGTACGTCAGTGGTGAAGCTGGTTCTGGCAAAACATTCCTAATCAAAATCATTAGTAAGTTCCTTCAACAATTGACAAACAACAAACTGTCAGCTGTTGTCACTGCCCCCACATTTAGCTGCCTACAACATATGTGGTGTTATTTTACACCGATTACTACTATTACCAGTAGAACACCCGAACAAATTAGACTATTACAAACTTTCTGCAGAAGCTGCAATGGAATTACGCAGAGTATTGAAACAAATGAAAATGCTACTAACAGATGAAGTGAGCATGGTCTCCAACCTGATGTTAGCTTTGATTCACCTCAGATTACAAGAAGTACTCAAAACAGACTATGAAGAGCTCTTTGCAGGAAAACGCATTATTGTTTTTGGAGATCTGCTTCAATTAACACCAGTAAAAGGTGAACCTATTTTTAAAACATTAGGGCACAAACTCTGCCGTAAAACTGTTGGCAGCATTGGAAATGTCAACCTTTGGCAACATTTCCAATACAGAGAATTAACAGAAAACATGCGCCAATCTGCAGATCTAACTTATGCCAACATTTTAAAAAGTTTGAGAGTTGGTATACTTTCTAAAGAAGCAGAAGCATTATTGAAAACCCGGCACATTAATGCACTTTATGGCGATAATGCATGTGCTACAGATGTTATGGAACAATTAGCCCACAAAAATGTCAATTGTATGGCCTTAATGCCAACTCTTGCAAGCTGTCTCAAATTCAGAGAAATAATGTTACGTAAAGAAATGCAACCAATAATGGAAATTAGCGCCACAGACAAACTAGATGTACATGGTATGACACTACCCATGTGTGACCAAGCGACAACAAGACTAAATAATTTAGAAAAATCAATCTCAAACACAGCAGGCTTAGAAAAGATGTTAAAATTATCCTTAAATTGCAGAGTAATGCTTAAACGTAACCTTGACGTGGACCAAGGACTAGTTAATGGAGCACTGGGTACAGTTGTTGGCTTTCCAACATACCCACGTGACAACAAAATTCAGTTTGTCAATATACTCTTTGACAAACTTTCAGAAGTAAAACGGATAGGACGCTCAACAGCTAGATTCCTTCTCTTCAAAGATATGTATGTACGCAGAGAACAATTTTCTCTAACTCTTGCATACGCAGTCACGATTCATAAATCACAAGGTCTTACCCTAGACAAAGCAATGATAGATATTGGTAACACAGTCTTTAAAGAAGGCATGACCTACGTAGCACTATCACGCTTACGTACACTTGACGGTCTATTTCTAATCAACTTTGATGCAAGTAATAACGCTGATATTTCTTGCATTTTAGAATATAATAGACTTCACTCACTATACACGCCCCATCTAAACATATATTCTGTTCCACAAAAACTAAAACGTTGTAAAAGAAAACTAAATCAAACAGAAATGCAACATGACGTCACTGCAAATCCTCCAAAGAGAGTAAAAGAAACTAATACTTCATCAAGTACCACAAACAAAAAAGAATCAATTAGAGAAAGTAAACCAGGTATTTCTTTAAAGAAGGAAGACCAACTCCAAAAAAAGCAGTTAGATACAGAACTACCTGGACCATTTAAATTCTCAAATATAGTTGGTGTAAGTTGCTATGCAAATGTAGCAATGAATATTCTATTTCAATTACCACCAATTGTTGACAAGATTTACTTACACAGTACAGACCCATTGTGTTTGCAAATGTTAGTACTTCACAGAAATGCAGCAAACAATCCTGACAACACATATACAGGCCGATTCATGGAATAATTAGCGCGGCGCAAGTGGCCAAAAACGTGCGATTCGCAGTGGAATAGCGAAAATCGCAGTGCAAGTGCGAAAATCGCACGAAAAGCAGCGCACATCGATTCATGGAAGGCCGTGCGCGAGAAAACCTTTGGATGTGCGCTAAAAAAGTGCGCGGCGCACCTTGGCGCACAGGCCATCTAACGGCGTGCGCCAGGTCACAGCGAAAATCGCACAGGCCACACCGAAAATCGCACATAGCGCGGCGCACACAACAAAAGTAGGCGGAACACGGGGCGTAACACTCGGAATGGGGAACAACTTGCCAAAATGTGGGCATCACGGGGGAAGTACAGGGTGCAAGTGCACGGAACGCCCACACGCTCACCTACAACACGTATTCATGGAATCGAATAGGGCAAAAAAGCGCACGGTCAAACCAGCGCACAGGCACAAACACGACCGCCACAAGAAAGCAGGCGGTAGTGTCCCTGCGCCTGTAATAAATGTGCGCCAAAAGGTGCGCCAACAAATAGCACCTATATACAGCTATGATGAATGTCCTATACTGTGGCCCTCCAGGACAAATGACGTGCAAAGGGGTAGCCACAAACACGGACACCCGCTGACTGAAAAATAACGTGTGCGTGTATTGCGGGGTGCGCGGGAACTTTCACACGCGATTTGGCAGGGTACGTGGATTCCAGGGGTGCACGGGAAGTTCCACACGCGATTTGGCCGGGTACGTGCGCGGGAATTTCCACACATGACTTGGCTGGGTACGTGGATCTCAGGGGTGCGCGGGAAGTCTCACACGCGATTTGGCAGGGTACGTGGATTTCAGGGGTGCGTGGGAAGTTCCACACGCGATTTGGCTGGGTACGTGCGTGGAATTTCCACACGCGACTTGGCTGGGTACATGGATCTCAGGGGTGCGCGGGAAGTCTCACACGCGATTTGGCAGGGTACGTGGATTTCAGGGGTGCGTGGGAAGTTCCACACGCGATTTGGCCGGGTACGTGCGCAGGAATTTCCACACGCGATTTGGCTGGGTACGTGGATCTCAGGGGTGCGCGGGAAGTCCCACACGCGATTTGGCAGGGTATGTGGATTTCAGGGGTGCGTGGGAAGTTCCACACGCGATTTGGCCGGGTATGTGCGCGGGAATTTCCACACGCGATTTGGCTGGGTACGTGGATCTCAGGGGTGCGCAGGAAGTCTCACACGCGATTTGGAAGGGTACGTGGATTTCAGGGGTGCGCAGGAAGTTCCACACGCAATTTGGCCGGGTACGTGCGCAGGAATTTCCACACGCGACTTGGCTGGGTAGGTGGATCTCAGGGGTGCGCGGGAAGTCCCACACGCGATTTGGCCGGGTACGTGCGCGGGAATTTCCACATGCGATTTGGCTGGGTACGTGTATTTCAGGGGTACGCGGGAAATTCTACACGCGATTTGGCTGTGTGCTCCCAGGTATTCCCTGTACACCCTCCACGGCCCCTGCAGGCAGCCGACACCACAGGGGACTACCCTGCACACCTGCTCATGTCACCCAGCACCCCCACCCCCCAGCAGTGTGGGGCACCCTCCACCAGGCCCCCACTCATGTCCCCAATCCCCCCCCAGCATCCAGGGGCACCCTCCACCAGGCCCCCACTCATGGCCCCCTGCACCCCCACCCCCCAGCAGTGCAGGGCACCCTCCACCAGGCCCCCACTCATGTCCAACTCATGTCCCCCTGCACCCCCACCCCCCAGCATCCAGGGCACCCTCCACCAGGCCCACACTCATGTCCAACTAATGTCCCCCTGCACCCCCACCCCCAGCATCCAGGGGCACCCTCCACCAGGCCCCCACTCATGTCTCCCACCACCCCCACCCCCCAGCCACCATGGGCAGCCCCCACCAGGCCCCCACCCATGTCTCCCACCACCCCCACCCCCCAGCCACCATGGGCATCCCCCACCAGGCCCCCACTCATGTCCCCTATCATCCCCACCCCCCAGCAGTGCAGGGGAAGCCTCCACCAGGCCCCCACTCATGTCTCCCACCACCCCCACCCCCCAGCCACCATGGGCAGCCCCCACCAGGCCCCCACTCATGTCCCCCTGCACCCCCACCCCCCAGCAGTGCAGGGCACCCTCCACCAGGCCCCCACTCATGTCCAACTCATGTCCCCCTGCACCTCCACCCCCCAGCAGTGCAGGGCACCCTCCACCAGGCCCCCACTCATGTCCCCTATCACCCCCACCCCCCAGCATCCAGGGGCACCCTCCACCAGGCCCCCACTCATGTCTCCCACCACCCCCACCCCCCAGCAGTGCAGGGGCAGCACCACCAGGCCCCCACTCGTGTCCCCCTGCACCCAGGTCCTCACAATCCCCAATCATGTGCGTTATGGTCAGCCTCCACAGCCAAAAGGCCCTACCAAGTAACCCATTCATCCACATGGAAATGGAAATTACATGCTACACCCCCAATGTTCATAAAGCAAATGAACCCATGTCCGTCACACACAATGGTTGCAATTGAATGGGAAAACACCCAACATGACATACATGAAAACAATGAGATGATACCACACAGTGAAGTATGAAAACAAAATTGTATTAAAAAAATGGAATGCAAATGAAATGAAACAAACTACAATGGCAATGAAAAAAAGATAAGCTGCATGTCCGTCCAAAAAAATCAAAACTACAAATCCAAATCCAAAAAAATGTTGTCCAAAGTCACATTAAAAATAAAATCAATCCAGAGAGAAAAATAAATGCAAAGACCATTGCTCCATGGTGAATAAATAAAAATAAATAAATAAAACAATCCAATGAAGAACTATGTACAAAACATCCAAGGGTCCATGAGCCCAACTGAACAAAGGAAACCTACAAAAAACCCTAACGAAAATGCAACTATATACAAAAAGTGGAGAAGTGTCCGTCGACTCCAAATCATAAGAAGAAACAAAGGAAACCTAAAACTAAAGAACTATATACAAAGGCGGCGGGCAAGTCCAGCGGCTCACTCCGTGGTGTTCCGGGCCAGGGCATCATCAAACTCCTCGTCTATGTCCCGGAGGCGGTCCTGTTCCATGGCCCCGAGGGTCCGCAGGGACGACGCCATCTGCTCCTCCAACCCCCTGTGGATTGCCTCGAGGCACTCGGCCCGCCTCAGGGCCCTCCGCATGGAGTTCTCCGCCCTGACCATTGTGAGCCGCGCCTCTTCCGCCCGCCGCCGCTCCCCACCTATCTGCTGGCCCAACCGCAGCCACACGGAAGACACTTCCTGTCCTGGGTCCTCCTGCCCTCCAGCCGATGCCTGCCCCTCCGATGTTGATGACCCCGAACGATGATGCCTCCCACGTTGACTCTGCTGCTGCCTCCGACGCAACTGCCTCTGCTGGCACGACGGCATCCAGGCTGATGGAATCCACCGACGCCGTCGTGCACGTGCCCTGCCTGATGATGCCGGCACATCCTCCATCTGCTGGGGTACAGTTGCTGTGGTGTCCACCCCTGCTGGACCTCCGACTCCCGACTGTGGCAGGGATGGGATCCCCACCGAGCTGGCTGCATTGATCAGGGCAGGTCCACAGGGGGCCCTGGTGGCATCTGGGCCGGAAGACGGCAAGGAGAACGACCGGCGTATAGCCTCCACAGAGGAGGAGAGGGCCGCCAGATTGGCCGACACATGCAGGAAACCCCCGAACATGGAAGATCCCAATTGGGCCACGTCGGCACGGTGCTCTTCGTGATGACGTGCGTGCTCCTCCCGGGAAGCACGCACGTCATCACGAATTGCACCTGCGCGCATCGCGACCCCAATCAGGACCTTCTCCATACGGTCACGGGTCCCCTCGTCCACAGGTGGAGGGGAGTCAGGTGACAAGGACATCCCCTCTACCTGCGGACGGGCCTGGGAAGGGGCATCCCTGCTGGTGCATAGTGGTGCACTCACAGGATCAGGGACAGCGACATGCACAGGCCCCTCCACGGTGACCTGTGCTGCCTCCTGCCCCTGCCCCTGGACTGCACCACTTGCACCAGCAGGGATGCCCCCACCAGGCCCCATGTGTGCCTCAGTGGCGGCCTCCTCCTCCTCTGTGGAAACCACCAACCTGGATGGCTCCTCACCGTCTTCCGCCGTAGCAGGCCCCTGTGGGGGCTCACCCAACCCTTCCGCTGCAGCCATGGGGGCATCCCCGCCGCCTTGCTCCACAGCGCCGTCTCCGCCCTCTTCTTCACTAGCCGCTGCTTAGAAGGAGACATAGAACACAAGCGTCAGGGTACTGTACAATGGTCCCCTAGACAGGAAGCAATAGCAGATGAGTACACTTCCATCATGTCCCTCCACAACACATGGGTCAGTCCAGGCAAAACACACACAGTAACAGGCATGGTGCATGCCATGGACATTTCCATACATGTCCAATGGACTCTTGAAACATACAATGATATGGAACTCACATGCATCATGGGTCATGCCTATCACATGCACACACTTCACCTCAGTCACATCCATCTGGCCTCATACACCCCAAACACAGCGGATTCAAGGATAACTAGGCTGCATCAGTGAATCTGTGCATTGTCACACACATATGTCATGCATCCATGGCATTCACAAGTCACAGACACGCAGGTCAGGCACACAGACATGGCTACCATATATGTACCTGGCATCAGCACCCATCCCTCACCCCCACCCATGCCAGGAACAGAGACTGGCATGCTCTCATGTGTAAAATCTGCATAGGGCTCCCCATGTCGCATTTAAATACATGCAACAACCATGTGGTTCACACATCACTGGTCGCACATGCATTATCATGATGTCCCTGCACACATACATGCATACATGGCCTATGTCACACATACAGGCAAGTATCAGACAACCAGCACACCGCAACATGCCCTGTCTCACACAGCAATGCTTGGCCACTTACCGCTCAACTCCAGACGGGTCTCCCTCTCAAGGATCTGGGCGTGGAGCGCTGGGCGTACGCGTTCCAGGACCCTCATCTGGATGGAACTCATGCGGCCCCGGCCCCCCTCCACGAGGCGCCGGGCCTTCACGAGGGTCCTGGACCTCAAGTCCTCCCAGCGCTTCTTGATCTTCTGGACGTCGCGGGTTGCCACCCCCTCCGCGTTGATGGCAACCACACAGTCGGCCCTGATCCTCTCCCGTCCTTCCTTGCTGGCGCGGGACGATCCTTTGAGGGCATCATACTGCCCCAGGACATGCTCCACCAGGACACCAACTTCAGTGGCAGTGAAGCTGGTGCCCCTCTGCCCCTCTGGCCTGGGGTTGCCACTGGTGCCAGATGTCGAAGTGCCCGACATGGCAACCCCAGAGGCAGGAGTGGGTGGGCAACTGGGTCCTGGGGCTGGGCTGTGGAGCGATGTTATCCCAGTCGGGAGTCTTCTGTTCCAGCAGGGGTGGACACAGCAACTGGACCCCTGCAGATGGCTAATGTGCAGGCACCAAATGGCAGGGCACGGTGCCAGCAGGCAGGCAGCAGCAGATGGCATGTGGGAGGCTGCTCGGGGCACTGGGGGGCAGTAATTCGGCCTTCTGGGCAGGAGCGTGGTCTTCCGTGTGTTTTCGCGTGGCCAGCTTGATACGGAGTGATTTGGCACGTGGAAATCCTGCACGTCAGCGTGAAATTCGAGGAAAGGCCCTTAGCGCGTAAGTGCGTCAGCACGCATACGCGATTCTATTGGACCAAAGGCCTTCAGCGCTTAAGCGCGTCTGTGACGTGACCCGCACGGGTGTTTCCCTCATAGCACGTGATGACGGAGCACACGTGGAAAGACTGCACGTCAGAGTGTCATCGCGTGTAATTGGACAAAAGTGCCCGTACACGCGATTGGCCTATGTAAGTGTATTTCAGGGGTGCGTGGGCACTTACACACGCGAGTACATCAGCGCACGTGTATTCCGGGGTGCGCAGAAATTTCCATGCGCTATTGGCCTGGGTACTGGATTTCAGGGGTGCGCGGGAAGTTTCACACGCTCGCCTACAACATGCGCAAAGAAACACGTATGCCAGTAGGAAGCAGGCATACGTCGACCCGCGACGCATAAATTTCCGCGCAAAAAACTAACAAGCTCAGACGCCAGGATGAATATACCGTTCCTAGCAGCAGTGGTCGTGGGCTACCAAAGGAGGAGGAGGAGGATAGTCAGGGCCAGAATTTTCACACCCAGCCTTTTCGGGATGCCTGATGACCAGGTGTATGGGAGGTACAGGTTTCCACCCCACATAATACTGGACCTGGTGAGTGAGTGGGAGGATGACCTCACATCACCCACCCTGTGCTCCCAAGCACTCAGCCCCCTGGAGAAGGTCCTCAATGTACTGCACTTCTTAGCCACTGGATCATTTCAGCGGACAAGTGCCATAGTGGGTGGGGTGTCACAGGCCACGCAGTCACGCTGCCTACACCAGGTCTTGAACATCATCACTGCACGCCCATCAGTCCGCAGGCACATATACCTGCCCAGAACACCTGCAGAAAGGCATGCTGCCGCCCTGGATTTTTACGGTGTGGCACGATTCCCCAAAGTGCTAGGTGCCATCGACTGCACCCATGTGGCTCTACGTCCCCCCAGGGCATCTGAGCACATCTATAGGAACAGCAAGCACTGGCATTCCATCAACGTGCAGGTAGTATGTAATGCCAAGGGAATCATCACCTCAGTATATGCCAACTATCCCGGGTCCACCCACGACAGCTTCATTTACTGAATGTCCACCCTAAGCCGGGACCTAGAAGTTGGGCGGCATGGCGATACATGGCTGCTTGGTGAGTATGAATGCCACTGCACATGCATGCATGTCAGATACTGAGCAAGGTCACAACCCACCAATGATACCCATCACCACCTCCACAGGGGACAGTGCCTACCCTCTCAGCCCCCACATGATGACGCCAATTCGGAACCCCACCACGCCACCCGAGGTAAGATATAACACAGCCCACATTGCAACCCGGGGCATAGTGGAGCACACATTCGGAGTGCTTAAGTCACGCTTTCGCTCCCTTGACCGTTCTGGCGGGCAGCTGTTATACGCTCCCCCAGTAGTGTGCAGGATCATAGTGGCAGAATGTGTCCTGCACAACGTTGCAACACGCCGGGGCCTGGCCGTGGACATGGTGGTGCCCCCACATCCCCAACCACATGCACGCCCGCTGCGCATGGTAGGGGAAAGGGCACGGGGGAGGCAGCCCATACACAGCTAGTGGCTAATTACTTCACATAGAAATCACACCCCTGTGGAGTGCACACTGCCCTGGCACATACCATCTGACAATCAATGATGACTCAACCTGACACTGATCCTGAATGTCTGGAGAATCAACCGTCAAAACCATATCAGCCTGAGATTGTTCACCTGGAAGTGTTACAATGTGTGCATCCCTACCTACACAGACACCACCAATGCAGTTTCGTGAAAAAACACATTCATGCAGCTAAAATGAATACCCACTTGCAAAATGCAACATGAGGACACTGCCATGTCACCCAACCCATCCCCAGCACCGCCACACGGCACACCGTGCCATGTCATGCTATGTGCAGGTAAACAAAGTAAATCCCACAACATGACACAAGTGTCACAAAGTACAGTGTCCCTAATTGAAACTCGCTACACCTGAAATGCTCACAGTATTGCAGGACCAACAACACACTTGAGCAGTTATTTAGCAATAACACTTATCAGCTACTGACCCTCAAAACTACCATTAACATGACATTACGAATGTAAGGAATCAGTAGTCTCACCACCTGGAAATGCCTGCACTCCCACCACTTCCAACTGTACAGTGTTGCCACCATGTAGAGTTGTTGGTGCACTGCTGCCAACATGGACCCCATCTCCAAAGTAGAGGGCCTTCTGTAGACATGAGGAAAGGACCTGCAAATTAGGAGGTAGACATGGATGATGAGTTACACATCAATGCAACATGCAGTGTACAACACAACAGCAATATGCACTAGGAATGTATACACAATATTGACTAGACTACCCACACATGTAGTGGGAGTCCAATGTCACCATGTACGTCAATGTCACTTGGGCACACCCTTTGCAAGCCCATGGAAACGGGAAGCAGGAGGGGTGTGTGTGACAAAAACCCAAGCATCTGAACCAAATACATGACAAGCCTGCATGTGCCCAGCCACAATGCAGCGTATGCCCACGGGAGCCACACAAGGCAACACACTGTCCCAAAAAAAAAAAAAAATTAAAAAATTAAAAAAAAAGAAAAAGAAAAAAAAATCAAAAATGTCCATTAATGGGCCCGGGGGGGTTGGGAGGCCACCCAGGAGGTCCGAGGACAGGGTGCACACCAAAACCCACCTGTGTGGATCTTGCGAAAAAAAAACACCTCCATGGGCTCATGGCCCACACGGCTACCCTATTGTGGGAGTATCACTGCTGTCGCTATTATCACCCTGTGCAGCTGCATCCGGAGGTGGTGGCACTATGGGAGGCAGCCCACGCAAGGCCCTAGTCTGTTCCTCCATGGCTGCAAGCATGCAGGTGTGGTAGGTCTCGTTCTGGAGTGCGGAGGTCCCCATGCAACAACTCACGGGATGCCCGGACCTCCGCCCTAGTTGCCTGCATCTCAGCTGAGAGCGTACGGGTGAGACGCTCCAGCTGCTGTTCTGTCCTTCGGTTTGTTGAAGCCTCAAGCTCAACAAGAGTCGTCCTGAGGTGAAGGAGTTCCAGCCTCAGGGCATCCCTGTGGCCCTGGGACTCTATGGAGATGGCTTCCTGCAGAGTCGCCAGTGCCGCCCGCCTGTCCCTGTTGGATGCCAACATGTCCTCCCTGTGTGACTGGCAGATGGAGTCGGTTGCCTGCTGTAGTCGCTCCATCAGCCTTTCGGGGGGGACAATGGAAGTGGCCACCCTATCCATGGCCTGAGCCATCATCTCTGATGATGCTGCCTGTTGGGTTGCCATACCGTAAATGGATTGCTCCCATGCGGTATTGCCAGGTGGCGTACGGCCACCACGTCGGCGGGCACCACACCTGTCTGGGGCAAGGCAAACTGCGCCTTGCTGTGCCGGCACTGCCTGAGGCTGCAGGACTGCATTCCCCCTTTGATCTTCTGGCCCAGGAACAGGATCAGATGTCGCGGAGTGTGACCCTGCATCCGTAACCACCAAAGGCGTAGCTGCCAACACTGACATCCCCATTGGGGTTCTGACCCTGGTGCAGGTGGGAAGGACAGAACAGAATCCCTCCCAGGAACACCCACCTGCGACGGCACATAGGTCTCATCATCCGAATCAACACCTGAGTACAGCTCGGGGGAGGTGCAGCCAGAGACACCCCTTGAGAGCACGACCTGCAGCAGTTGTGGGTTCTCACCCACCACCACACCACGTCCCTCACTGGTGGTCGGTCGGCCCTCAGACCCCTCCTGGGTCTGCACCATCTCTACAACCCCAGCAGTATCAGGTGCGTCTTCCCCTGCAAAGACATAAAAGCAAACAAATGGAAACAGGCATTAGCACCATGGCACACAATGAGGGCTGAGAAGCAACAGAACCAGTACTTGATTGACACATGTCCCACATGACTAAAACCCTCTCATGCATGCACCCTCACTGCGTATGAAGTGTAGGCAAATGGCACACACTGATGACACCAAGATGGAAGATGAACACATTTTCTGCATGCTGCCTGGCAGTGGCATCACACATTGGCCTGTGATTGCCAGGTGAAATACACATGCCATCACACAGATGGCATGTACCATTGCTATTGAGTGAAGATGGAGAGGAGGGCAGCACTTATTCATTCAGTCCAGTTCGCTTATGTAATAGCTTTTCTAATTCAAACAGGTCTGATTTTTCACCTGGAGCTGCCAGTCCAAAATGGTCCGATTGCACGTGGACATGTCTAAACAAATGATATCCAGGTAACAAAGTCACTCCACTTTACCATAGCCATGTCAGACATGTGACTAGATGACTGAGAAATGCCTAGTAAAAGTGGTGGAATGCAAACAATCTGCCTGAATGAACAGAGAAAAATAAGCAACAATGTTGTGCCAAGGTGACACTTCAAGGGCAACTGGCGTGCTGTTGGGCTAGATGTCTACTGTTGGCAGAAGGGATACTGCTATGGCCAAATGCTGCTGCGCAGAATGTATTGCATGAAGCACATGGGTGACCCAAACGACTCAGGCACACACACCCTCACCTGGCACACAAACAGAAGCCCTCACACACACACCATGCACATGGATGACACACACATGCATGTGCACTCACCGGACAATGCCTCATAATCAGGCAGATCTCCCACGCCTTGGATCTGTTCCCCCGTGACGTAGGTCCCAGCGACTGACTCATGTGGAGTGAGTTCCATGTCTTCTACTGGAGACCCACCTCCAGTCACTAGAGTTGCGGCATGACTTGAGGCCAGCTTATTCTTTGCCCTGCGCTTTAGGTTATTCCAGCGCTTATAGCAATCATTGGCTGTGCGCCTCACGATTCCAAGGGCACTTACGATGTCCGCAACGGTCTGCCAGTGTGCCTGGCGTTGTGCAGGTTTGATCTTGGATCCTGCAACAATGACCATTTCGTTATCATGTGCGGACACATACTCGACAAGTGCATTCAGTTCGGCATCCGTGAAGCTGGGCTTCCTCGACGGACCGGACTGTGTAGCCGTGTCTGGGGCATCAGCTTGTGCTGGACGAGCACTCTTCCTCTTCCGCTTGGAAGGTGGTGGTGATCCTGAGTGTCCTACGCCGCTCTGGACACTAGGGGCAGGAGCCCTGGTGGACTCTGCATCAGGAGTGTGGGATTGCACACTCAGCATGGGAGTTGGTGCAGGCATTGGCTCAAGTGTAATGGTGTCAGGGGGAATGTCAGCAGGATGGACTAGGACCGACACTGTCCTGGCTGGGTTTGTGAGAGCTGGGGTGGATGGAGCCGCAGCTGCCCTTGCAGCCTCTCCACCCTGCCTACTTGGGGCAGCAGAGGACCTTGCTGCCCCTGATCCACGTGGCCTGATGACATCAACGTGCACCAGCGCACGTGTCATAGGCCTGCTGACCTGGAAGTCAGCCATGGAGTCAGCCAGGTCTGGTGCCACAATGGGCTGGTCCAACAAGGGCTGAGCATGGATGGTGTCAGCCACATCAGCCTCAACCAGGGGGGTGGGGGGGATTATGGGTGCCCTTGACTGGTCCTCCACACATGGGGGGACAGGGTCACCCTGCAAGTAACAACCACATCCCCTACCGGATCCACCACGGCCACCACTTGTGGCTCGTCCACCTTTGCCACCCTTACGGATTCCTCGCCTCCCAACCATGGCACTGATGTTAATGTGCGTATGGGAGTGGCTGTAAACTATTGTCCTGGGCAATTGGGGGTTAAAGGGGTTGGGTACCAGATGGTAATTATACCCTAGTGCTCTAGCAAGGCTGAATGTGACCCCTGGGGAAAGATAACGGGTCACGCAACGCACAGGAAGTCCAAAAAAGGGAGATGACGTGCACGCAACCCCTCCTAGACCACGTGTGCGGAAAAAAAAAACCTGCACTACGCTGTGGCACCCAGTAACACAAGAATGAACGTATGCGTGTCACACGCAGCCTAGATTGAACTCTGAAGGGGTAGGCTACACACGGGGCAAGCACAGATGTTAGATACGTGCGTGACTCACCGTCTGCCAGGAAAAAGAGTGTGAAAAAGAAGCACGTGTGCACGTTGGCAACACCCCCGCCAAAAGAAGAATTGTACTCTGTCTGAGGAGACAGGACAACAGTAGAAGGGAACGCAGTTTGAGGGAACAGGCCCAGGAAAACCAGAAAAAGAGAAAAAAGAGAAAAAGCTGTCAGAGGTAACAGGGAGTACGAACTTGAAACGCTGTGAAGTAAATCGCGTGTGAAACGACAAGAAGTACAGAATTCACCCACTCGCTCTCCACGAAAAGCACATACAAGGAAATGGTGTTCTACACGTACCTTTTATGCAGGCCCACACATCCAGCGTCACTTCCGCGTGTACGCGCTAGGGCCATTTCCACCAATTACACGCTTTGTCACTTCCGCATGTACGCGCTAGGGCCATTTCCACCAATTACACGCTTTGTCACTTCCGCGTGTACGCGCTAAGGCCATTTCCACCAATTACACGCTTTGACAGTCGGACGTGTCTTTCATTTTTTTAACACGCAACATTTCAAACGTGTGCCATATTCAACGTGCTCATGACTTCATAGACGCGCATACGCTGGTGGCCTTTGGGCCAATGAATGTACAGACGTGTGCTGACGCGCTTACGCGCTAAGGGCCTTTCCTCGAATTACACGCAGACGTGCTGGATTTTCACGTGCAAAATCACTCCGTATCAAGCTGGCCACGCGTTCACACACGGAAGACCACGCTCCTGCCCAGAAGGCTGAATTACTGCCTCCCAGAGCCCTGAGCACGCTCCCACCTGCCATCTGCTGCTGCCTGACTGCCTGCTGCCCACGTGCCCTGCCATTTGCTGCCTGCACATCAGCCAGGGGTGCTGTTGCTGTGACCACCCCTGCTGGAACCGAAGACTCCCGACTGATTTTCCATCGCCTCACAGCCCAGCCCCAGGACCCAGTTGCCCACCCACTCCTGCCTCTGGGGTTGCCATGTCGGGCACTGCAACATCTGGCACCATGGGCAACCCCCGGCCAAGGAGGCAGAGGGGCACCAGCTTCACTGCCACTGAGGTTGGTGTCCTGGTGGAGCATGTCCTGGGGCAGTATGATGCCCTCTTCGGAAGGTTGCGCGCCGACAAGGAAGGACGGACTCGGATCTGGATGGACATTGTGACTGCCATCAACGCGGAGGAGGTGGCAGTCCGCGACTACGAACGTGTCAGGAAGCGCTGGGAGGACTTCAGGTCCAGGACCCTCAGCAAGGCCCGGCGCCTCCTGAAGGCAGCGGATGCTAAGGGGCGCCAGGGCTACTTGTCGGAAGATCAGATGAGGGTCCTGGAACGCATATCCCCAGTGCTCCACGTCCAGGTCCTTGAGAGGCAGACCCGTCTGGAGTCGAGCGGTAAGTGTACATGCATACTGGTAAGCTGTGCGTGTGGTGTGCCAGGAGTGTGCAGGTTGAACATGTATTTTTATGTGGGCAAGTAGGGGGGAGTGTACAGGGCTGTGAGGGTGACACATGCGAGGGGTCTCATGTGTGACACATCGATGGTGCTTGTGTGTGTGGGCTTGCATGGCACAGGATGTGGAGGAATGATTGTCAGGTGTGGCATGGATGTCGATCGGAACACTGCGACAGTTGGCGGAGGTGTACACATGCATGCAAGTGTGGTGGTGTGTGTGCATGTGTAGTGTACTCCCTATGTTGCATGTGATGTGTGGATGACCTTTGGCTGCTCATGCTGTTGTATGTGAATGGATGGTGCTGGCTGTTGTAATATGGCTGTGGTATGGCTCATGTGTGCAAGTTGAAATGACATGTGTGTTGGGGATTGTGATGCCATGTCTGAGGTTTACCAATGCCACTCATGTATGACTGTCATGTGTGTATGAGTCCATTGGACTGTGCCGTGATGCCTGTGTTTTCTTTCTCCCTGTCTGCAGCGTCAACTGATGAAGAGGGCGGAGAAGGTGCTGTGGAGCACAGCGGCAGGGGTCGCACCACCAGCCGGAGACGCAAGGCCTGGATCCCCTCCCAGGTTCTGATCTCGTCGGGGAGTGAGGAGTCCGGTGCCGTGTCCCAGGCCGCAGCTGCCGAGGGGAGGTCCAAGAGGCGGAGGTTGGAGTTGGACTCCTCGGCAGCAGAAGGGGCAGCTGGGACCCCACAGGGCCCAACGGAGGAAGATGTCACGGAGTCATCCAAGTTGGTGGGGGGTTTGGAGGAGGAGGAGGCCGTGCAAGCTACAGAGGCGGGGTCTGGAGGTGGGGATTCCACTGGTGCTAGTGGTGCAGTGCAGGATCTGGGAAAGGAGGCAGCACAGGCCGTCGCGGAGTTGCCTGTGTGCTATCCTGTCCCAGCTCCTGTCACTGCATCATCTTGCACCAGCGGGGATGCCTACCTCCAGACCCGTTCTCAGGGAGGTGATTGGCTTACAACACCTGGCCTTCCTCTCCCTGCGGATGTGGCTATCCTGCACCAGGTTGAGCCTGTCCAGGGTGGGGTGGCGTTGCGTCAACTGGCCATGCGAGCTGAACTGCAGTCTTTTCATGATGAGTCTGCACGTCTTCTCGCATGGCTCGTTGACTGCGTTGACCCACTGGGACAGCTCACCAGGGCTGGATTCCTCCGTTTCCTGGACCTTGTTCCGACCCCCTCCTCCACGGAAACCCCTATACCCCAGTCGTCCTCCATTCCATCTTCCCACCCATGTGTCACCTGGGTGCCCTGTGGAGCTGCCTCCGACCGTGCTGCCAGGCTGGTGGACAACATATCCCTGCCACAGTCGGGAGTCGGACATCCAGCAGGGGTGGCCACATCAACGACTGCACCCCAGCTGGAGGAGGATGTGCAGGCACCATCGGACAGGGCACATGGACAGCAGCAGCTGCAGCAGCAGGAGGCTGTAGGTGGGAGCCACGATAGCTCGGGGCCTTCAACATCGGAGGGGCAGTAATCGGCCGGAGGGCAGGAGGACCCTGGACGGGAAGTGTCTTCCGTGTGGCAGCGGTTGGGCCACGCCATAGATGCGGAGCGGCGGCGGGCGGAAGAGGCGCGGCTCACGATGGTCAGGGCGGAGAACTCCATGCGGAGGGCCCTGAGGCGGGCCGAGTTCCTCGAGGCAATCCGCAGGGAGTTGGAGGTGAACATGTCGGCGTCCCTGCGGACCCTCGGGGCCATGGAACAGGACCGCCTCCGGGACATAGACGAGGAGTTCGATGATGCCCTGGCCCGGAACACCACTAAGTGAGCCGCTAGACTGGCCCGCCGCCATTGTATATAGTTATTTAGTGATAGGTTTCCTTTTTAGTTTATTTTTATTTGGAGTCGACGGACACTGCTCCAACTTTTGTATATAGTCGCATTTTAGATAGGTTTTTTGGTAGGTTTCATTTCTTCTGTTGGGATGATGGACCCTGAATATTTTGTACATAGTTGGACTTTGGATTTGGACATTTTTTTTACTATGAATATTTTTTCCCATGGAGCAATGGTTTTCTATTTCTTTTTTCCCTTCATTTCCTTTTTATGGAGTTGAACTTTGGAAGACATTTTTTTGGATTATTATTTATTGATTTTAATTTGAAAAGGGACAGCCAGCTTTATTTTTTTTTTTTTTACTTGTGTATTTTGTTTAATTTTGTTTGCCATTACTGTTGTTATTAATACATTATTTGGATTTTTTCATTCTTCAATGTGTGGTTTCATCTCATTGTTTTCATGCATATCATGATATGGGTTTTCAGGTTCACTTGCAACCATTGCGTGTGTGTGAGACACGTGTTGATTTACATTGTTTCCATTGGAGTAGTATAATGGGCGCATGTAATACTTGGTTGTGTCTTTGGGCTGTGGTGGCTGGCCATGAGGCCCATGCTTGAGGATTGTCAGGGCCTGTGGGCAGGGGGACATGAGTGGGGGCCTGGTGGGGGCTGCCCATGGTGGCTGTGGGTGGGGGTGGTGGGAGACATGAGTGGGGGCCTGGTGGAGGCTGCCCATGGTGGCTGGGGGGTGGGGGTGAGTGGGAGACATGAGTGGGGGCCTGGTGGGGGCTGCCCATGGTGGCTGGGGGGTGGGGGGTGGTAGACATGGGTGGGAGGCTGGTGGGGGCTGCCCATGGTGGCTGGGGGGGTCATGTGGGAGACATGAGTGGGGGCCTGGTGGGGGCTGTCCATGGTGGCTGGGGGTTGGGGGTGATAGGGGACATGAGTGGGGGCCTGATGGAGGCTGCCCCTGCACTGCTGGGGGGTGGGGGTGATAGGGGACATGAGCGGGGGCCTGGTGGGGGATGCCCCACACTGCTGGGGGTGTGGGGGTGGTGGGAGACATGTGTGGGGGCCTGGTGGAGGCTGCCCATGGTGGCTGGGGGGTGGGGGTGATAGGGTACATGAGTGGGGGCCTGGTGGAGGCTGCCCCTGCACTGCTGGGGGGTGGGGGTGATAGGGGACATGAGTGGGGGCCTGGTGGGGGCTGCCCTTGGTGGCTGGGGGGTATGGGTGGGTGGTCGACATGAGTGGGGGCCTGGTGGGGGCTGCCCATGGTGGCTGGGGGTGGGGGTGATAGGGGACATGAGTGGGGGCCTGGTGGGGACTGCCCATGGTGGCTGGGGGGTGGGGGTGGGTGGGAGACATGAGTGGGGGCCTGGTGGGGGTTGCCCATGGTGGCTGGAGGGTGGGGGTGGGTGGGAGACATGAGTGGGGGCCTGGTGGGGGCTGCCCATGGTGGCTGGGGGGTGGGGGTGGTGGGAGACATGGGTGGGGGCCTGGTGGAGGGTGCCCCACACTGCTGGGGGGGTGGGGGGTGGCAGACATGTGTGGGGGCCTGGTTGAGGCTGCCCATGGTGGCTGGGGGGTGGGGGTGGGTGCTAGACATGAGTGGGGGCCTGGTGGGGGCCGCCCATGGTGGCTGGGGGGTGGGGGTGATAGGGGACATGAGTGGGGGCCTGGTGGAGGCTGCCCATGGTGGCTGGGGGGTGGGGTGGTGTTAGACATGAGTGGGGGCCTGGCGGAGGCTGCCCCTGCACTGCTGGGGGGTGGGGGTGATAGGGGACATGAGTGGGGGCCTGGTGGGGGATGCCCATGGTGGCTGGGGGGTGGGGGTGGTGGGAGACATGGGTGGGGTCCTGGTGGAGGGTTCCCCACACTGCTGGGGGGTGGGGGTGGTGGGAGACATGAGTAGGGGCCTGGTGGGGGCTGCCCATGGTGGCTGGGGGATGGGGGGAGGTAGACATGGGTGGGAGCCTGGTGGGGGCTGCCCATGGTGGCTGGGGGGTGGGGGTGATAGGGGACATGAGTGGGGGCCTGGTGGGGGATGCCCATGGTGGCTGGTGGGTGGGGGTGGTGGGAGACATGAGTGGGGGCCTGGTGGAGGCTGCCCATGGTGGCTGGGGGGTGGGGGTGGGTGGGAGACATGAGTGGGGGCCTGGTGGGGGCTGCCCATGGTGGCTGGGGGGTGGGGGGGTGGTAGACATGGGTGGGAGCCTGTTGGGGGCTGCCCATGTTGGCACGGGGGGTGGGTGGGAGACATGAGTGGGGGCCTGGTGGGGGCTGCCCATGGTGGCTGGGGGGTGGGGGTGATAGGGGACATGAGTGGGGGCCTGGTGGGGGCTGCCCATGGTGGCTGGGGGGTGGTGGTGGGTGGGAGACATGAGTGGGTGCCTGGTGGGGGATGTCCTTGGTGGCTGGGGGGTGGGGGTGGTGGGAGACATGGGTGGGGGCCTGGTGGAGGGTGCCCCACACTGCAATGGGGGTGGGGGTGGTGGGAGACATGAGAGGGGGCCTGGTGGGGGCTGTCCATGGTGGCTGGGGGGTGGGGGTGATAGGGGACATGAGTGGGGGCCTGGTGGAGGCTGCCCATGGTGGCTGGGGGGTGGGGGTGGTGCGAGACATGAGTGGGGGCCTGGTGGAGGCTGCCCCTGCACTGCTGGGGGGTGGGGGTGGTGGGAGACATGAGTGGGGGCCTGGTGGGGGCTGCCCATGGTGGCTGGGGGGTGGGGTGATAGGGGACATGAGCGGGGGCCTGGTGGGGGCTGCCCATGGTGGCTGGGGGTGGGGGTGGGTGGGAGACATGAGTGGGGGCCTGGTGGGGGCTGCCCATGGTGGCTGGGGGATGGGGGGTGGTAGACATGGGTGGGAGCCTGGTGGGGGCTGCCCATGGTGGCTGGGGGGTGGGGGTGATAGGGGACATGAGTGGGGGCCTGGTGGGGGCTGCCCATGGTGGCTGGTGGGTGGGGGTGGTGGGAGACATGAGTGGGGGCCTGGTGGAGGCTGCCCATGGTGGCTGGGGGGTGGGGGTGGGTGGGAGACATGAGTGGGGGCCTGGTGGGGGCTGCCCATGGTGGCTGGGGGGTGGGGGGGTGGTAGACATGGGTGGGAGCCTGGTGGGGGCTGCCCATGTTGGCACGGGGGGTGGGTGGGAGACATGAGTGGGGGCCTGGTGGGGGCTGCCCATGGTGGCTGGGGGGTGGGGGTGATAGGGGACATGAGTGGGGGCCTGGTGGGGGCTGCCCATGGTGGCTGGGGGGTGGTGGTGGGTGGGAGACATGAGTGGGTGCCTGGTGGGGGATGTCCTTGGTGGCTGGGGGGTGGGGGTGGTGGGAGACATGGGTGGGGGCCTGGTGGAGGGTGCCCCACACTGCTATGGGGGTGGGGGTGGTGGGAGACATGAGTGGGGGCCTGGTGGGGGCTGTCCATGGTGGCTGGGGGGTGGGGGTGATAGGGGACATGAGTGGGGGCCTGGTGGAGGCTGCCCATGGTGGCTGGGGGTGGGGGTGGTGGGAGACATGAGTGGGGGCCTGGTGGAGGCTGCCCCTGCACTGCTGGGGGGTGGGGGTGGTAGGAGACATGAGTGGGGGCCTGGTGGGGGCTGCCCATGGTGGCTGGGGGGTGGGGGTAATAGGGGACATGAGCGGGGGCCTGGTGGGGGCTGCCCATGGTGGCTGGGGGTGGGGGTGGGTGGGAGACATGAGTGGGGGCCTGGTGGGGGCTGCCCATGGTGGCTGGGGGGTGGGGGTAGGTGGGAGACATGAGTGGGGGCCTGGTGGGGGATGCCCATGGTGGCTGGGGGGTGGGGGTGGCGGGAGACATGGGTGGGGGCCTGGTGGAGGGTGCCCCACACTGCTGGGGGGGGTGGTGGTAGACATGAGTGGGGGCCTGGTGGAGGCTGCCCATGGTGGCTGGGGGGTGGGGGTGGGTGGGAGACATGAGTAGGGGCCTGGTGGGGGCTGCCCATGGTGGCTGGGGGTGATAGGGGATGTGAGTGGGGGCCTGGTGGGGGCTGCCCATGGTGGCTGGGGGGTGGGGTGGGTGGGAGACATGAGTGGGGGCCTGGTGGGGGCTGCCCATGGTGGCTGGGGGGTGGGGGTTGGTGGGAGACATGAGTGGGGGCCTGGTGGGGGCTGCCCATGGTGGCTGGGGGTGGGGGTGATAGGGGACATGAGTGGGGGCCTGGTGGAGGCTGCCCATGGTGGCTGGGGGGTGGGGGTGGTGGGAGCCATGAGTGGGGGCCTGGTGGAGGCTGCACTGCTGGGGGGTGGGGGTGATAGGGGACATGAGTGGGGGCCTGGTGGGGGATGCCCATGGTGGCTGGGGGTGGGGGTGGTGGGAGACATGGGTGGGGGCCTGGTGGAGGGTGCCCCAAACTGCTGGGGGGGTGGGGGTGGTGGGAGACATGAGTGGGGGCCTGGTGGAGGCTGCCCATGGTGGCTGGGGGGTGGGGGTGGGTGGGAGACATGAGTGGGGGCCTGGTGGGGGCTGCCCATGGTGGCTGGGGGGTGGGGGTGATAGGGGACATTAGTGGGGGCCTGGTGGGGGCTGCCCATGGTGGCTGGGGGGTGGGGGTGGGTGGGAGACATGAGCGGGGGCCTGGTGGGGGCTGCCCTTGGTGGCTGGGGGGTGGGGGTGGATGGTTCGACATGAGTGGGGGCCTGGTGGAGGCTGCCCATGGTGGCTGGGGGGTGGGGGTGGTGGGAGACATGAGTGGGGGCCTGGTGGAGGCTGCCCCTGCACTGCTGGGGGGTGGGGGTGGTGGGAGACATGAGTGGGGGCCTGGTGGAGGCTGCCCATGGTGGCTGGGGGGTGGGGGTGATAGGGGACATGAGCGGGGGCCTGGTGGGGGCTGCCCATGGTGGCTGGGGGGTGGGGGTGGGTGGGAGACTTGAGTGGGGGCCTGGTGGGCGCTGCCCATGGTGGCTGGGGGGTGGGGGTGGGTGGGAGACATGCGTGGGGGCCTGGTGGGGGATGCCCATGGTGGCTAGGGGGTGGGGGTGGCGGGAGACATGGGTGGGGGCCTGGTGGAGGGTGCCCCACACTGCTGGGGGGGTGGTGGTAGACATCAGTGGGGGCCTGGTTGCGGCTGCCCATGGTGGGGGGGGTGGGGGTGGGTGGGAGACATGAGTGGGGGCCTGGTGGGGGCTGCCCATGGTGGCTGGGGGGTGGGGTTGATGGGGGACATGAGTGGGGGCCTGGTGGGGGCTGCCCATGGTGGCTGGGGGGTGGTGTGGGTGGGAGACATGAGTGGGGGCCTGGTGGGGGCTGCCCATGGTGGCTGGGGGGTGGGGGTGGGTGTTAGACATGAGTGGGGGCCTGGTGGGGGCTGCCCATATTGGCACGGGGGGTGGGTGGGAGACATGAGTGGGGGCCTGGTGGGGGCTGCCCATGGTGGCTGGGGGGTGGGGGTGATAGGGGACATGAGTGGGGGCCTGGTGGGGGCTGCCCATGGTGGCTGGGGGGTGGTGGTGGGTGGGAGACATGAGTGGGTGCCTGGTGGGGGATGTCCTTGGTGGCTGGGGGGTGGGGGTGGTGGGAGACATGGGTGGGGGCCTGGTGGAGGGTGCCCCACACTGCTATGGGGGTGGGGGTGGTGGGAGACATGAGTGGGGGCCTGGTGGGGGCTGTCCATGGTGGCTGGGGGGTGGGGGTGACAGGGGACATGAGTGGGGGCCTGGTGGAGGCTGCCCATGGTGGCTGGGGGGTGGGGGTGGTGGGAGACATGAGTGGGGGCCTGGTGGGGGTTGCCCATGGTGGCTGGAGGGTGGGGGTGGGTGGGAGACATGAGTGGGGGCCTGGTGGGGGCTGCCCATGGTGGCTGGGGGGTGGGGGTGGTGGGAGACATGGGTGGGGGCCTGGTGGAGGGTGCCCCACACTGCTGGGGGGGTGGGGGGTGGCAGACATGAGTGGGGGCCTGGTTGAGGCTGCCCATGGTGGCTGGGGGGTGGGGGCGGGTGCTAGACATGAGTGGGGGCCTGGTGGGGGCCGCCCATGGTGGCTGGGGGGTGGGGGTGATAGGGGACATGAGTGAGGACCTGGTGGAGGCTGCCCATGGTGACTGAGGGGTGGGGTGGTGTTAGACATGAGTGGGGGCCTGTCGGAGGCTGCCCCTGCACTGCTGGGGGGTGGGGGTGATAGGGGACATGAGTGGGGGCCTGGTGGGGGATGCCCATGGTGGCTGGGGTGTGGGGGTGGTGGGAGACATGGGTGGGGTCCTGGTGGAGGGTTCCCCACACTGCTGGGGGGTGGGGGTGGTGGGAGACATGAGTGGGGTCCTGGTGGGGGCTGCCCATGGTGGCTGGGGGATGGGGGGTGGTAGACATGGGTGGGAGCCTGGTGGGGGCTGCCCATGGTGGCTGGGGGGTGGGGGTGATAGGGGACATGAGTAGGGGCCTGGTGGGGGCTGCCCATGGTGGCTGGTGGGTGGGGGTGGTGGGAGACATGAGTGGGGGCCTGGTGGAGGCTGCCCATGGTGGCTGGGGGGTGGGGGTGGGTTGGAGACATGAGAGGGGGCCTGGTGGGGGCTGCCCATGGTGGCTGGGGGGTGGGGGGGTGGTAGACATGGGTGGGAGCCTGGTGGGGGCTGCCCATGTTGGCACGGGGGGTGGGTGGGAGACATGAGTGGGGGCCTGGTGGGGGCTGCCCATGGTGGCTGGGGGGTGGGGGTGATATGGGACATGATTGGGGGCCTGGTGGGGGCTGCCCATGGTGGCTGGGGGGTGGTGGTGGGTGGGAAACATGAGTGGGTGCCTGGTGGGGGATGTCCTTGGTGGCTGGGGGGTGGGGGTGGTGGGAGACATGGGTGGGGGCCTGGTGGAGGGTGCCCCACACTGCTATGGGGGTGGGGGTGGTGGGAGACATGAGTGGGGGCCTGGTGGGGGCTGTACATGGTGGCTGGGGGGTGGGGGTGATAGGGGACATGAGTGGGGGCCTGGTGGAGGCTGCCCATGGTGGCCGGGGGGTGGGGGTGGTGGGAGACATGAGTGGGGGCCTGGTGGAGGCTGCCCCTGCACTGCTGGGGGGTGGGGGTGGTGGGAGACATGAGTGGGGGCCTGGTGGGGGCTGCCCATGGTGGCTGGGGGGTGGGGGTGATAGGGGACATGAGCGGGGGCCTGGTGGGGGCTGCCCATGGTGGCTGGGGGTGGGGGTGGGTGCGAGACATGAGTGGGGGCCTGGTGGGGGCTGCCCATGGTGGCTGGGGGGTGGGGGTGGGTGGGAGACATGAGTGGGGATCTGGTGGGGGATGCCCATGGTGGCTGGGGGGTGGGGGTGGCGGGAGACATGGGTGGGGGCCTGGTGGAGGGTGCCCCACACTGCTGGGGGGGTGGTGGTAGACATGAGTGGGGGCCTGGTGGAGGCTGCCCATGGTGGCTGGGGGGTGGGGGTGGGTGGGAGACATGAGTGGGGGCCTGGTGGGGACTGCCCATGGTGGCTGGGGGTGATAGGGGACGTGAGTGGGGGCCTGGTGGGGGCTGCCCATGGTGGCTGGGGGGTGGGGTGGGTGGGAGACATGAGTGGGGGCCTGGTGGGGGCTGCCCATGGTGGCTGGGGGGTGGGGGTGGGTGGGAGACATGAGTGGGGGCCTGGTGGGGGCTGCCCATGGTGGCTGGGGGTGGGGGTGATAGGGGACATGAGTGGGGGCCTGGTGGAGGCTGCCCATGGTGGCTGGGGGGTGGGGGTGGTGGGAGCCATGAGTGGGGGCCTGGTGGAGGCTGCACTGCTGGGGGGTGGGGGTGATAGGGGACATGAGTGGGGGCCTGGTGGGGGATGCCCATGGTGGCTGGGGGTGGGGGTGGTGGGAGACATGGGTGGGGGCCTGGTGGAGGGTGCCCCACACTGCTGGGGGGGGTGGGGGGGGTGGGAGACATGAGTGGGGGCCTGGTGGAGGCTGCCCATGGTGGCTGGGGGGTGGGGGTGGGTGGGAGACATGAGTAGGGGCCTGGTGGGGGCTGCCCATGGTGGCTGGGGGGTGGGGGTCATAGGGGACATGAGTGGGGGCCTGGTGGGGGCTGCCCATGGTGGCTGGGGGGTGGGGGTGGGTGGGAGACATGAGTGGGGGCCTGGTGGGGGCTGCCCTTGGTGGCTGGGGGTGGGGGTGGATGGTTCGACATGAGTGGGGGCCTGGTGGAGGCTGCCCATGGTGGCTGGGGGGTGGGGGTGGTGGGAGACATGAGTGGGGGCCTGGTGGAGGCTGCCCCTGCACTGCTGGGGGGTGGGGGTGGTGGGAGACATGAGTGGGGGCCTGGTGGAGGCTGCCCATGGTGGCTGGGGGGTGGGGGTGATAGGGGACATGAGCGGGGGCCTGGTGGGGGCTGCCCATGGTGGCTGGGGGGTGGGGGTGGGTGGGAGACTTGAGTGGGGGCCTGGTGGGCGCTGCCCATGGTGGCTGGGGGGTGGGGGTGGGTGGGAGACATGAGTGGGGGCCTGGTGGGGGATGCCCATGGTGGCTAGGGGGTGGGGGTGGCGGAAGACATGGGTGGGGGCCTGGTGGAGGGTGCCCCACACTGCTGGGGGGTGGTGGTAGACATGAGTGGGGGCCTGGTGGAGGCTGCCCATGGTGGCTGGGGGGTGGGGGTGGGTGGGAGACATGAGTGGGGGCCTGGTGGGGGCTGCCCATGGTGGCTGGGGGGTGGGGTTGATAGGGGACATGAGTGGGGGCCTGGTGGGGGCTGCCCATGGTGGCTGGGGGTGGGGTGGATGGGAGACATGAGTGGGGGCCTGGTGGGGGCTGCCCATGGTGGCTGGGGGGTGGGGGTGGGTGTTAGACATGAGTGGGGGCCTGGTGGGGGCTGCCCATGTTGGCACGGGGGGTGGGTGGGAGACATGAGTGGGGGCCTGGTGGGGGCTGCCCATGGTGGCTGGGGGGTGGGGGTGATAGGGGACATGAGTGGGGGCCTGGTGGGGGCTGCCCATGGTGGCTGGGGGGTGGTGGTGGGTGGGAGACATGAGTGGGTGCCTGGTGGGGGATGTCCTTGGTGGCTGGGGGGTGGAGGTGATAGGGGACATGAGTGGGGGCCTGGTGGAGGCTGCCCATGGTGGCTGGGGGGTGGGGGTGGTGGGAGACATGAGTGGGGGCCTGGTGGGGGCTGTCCATGGTGGCTGGGGGGTGGGGGTGATAGGGGACATGAGTGGGGGCCTGGTGGAGGCTGCCCATGGTGGCTGGGGGGTGGGGGTGGTGGGAGACATGAGTGGGGGCCTGGTGGAGGCTGCCCCTGCACTGCTGGGGGGTGGGGGTGGTGGGAGACATGAGTGGGGGCCTGGTGGGGGCTGCCCATGGTGGCTGGGGGGTGGGGGTGATAGGGGACATGAGCGGGGGCCTGGTGGGGGCTGCCCATGGTGGCTGGGGGTGGGGGTGGGTGGGAGACATGAGTGGGGGCCTGGTGGGGGCTGCCCATGGTGGCTGGGGGCTGGGGGTGGGTGGGAGACATGAGTGGGGGCCTGGTGGGGGATGCCCATGGTGGCTGGGGGGTGGGGGTGGCGGGAGACATGGGTGGGGGCCTGGTGGAGGGTGCCCCACACTGCTGGGGGGGTGGTGGTAGACATGAGTGGGGGCCTGGTGGAGGCTGCCCATGGTGGCTGGGGGGTGGGGGTGGGTGGGAGACATGAGTGGGGGCCTGGTGGGGGCTGCCCATGGTGGCTGGGGGTGATAGGGGACGTGAGTGGGGTCCTGGTGGGGGCTGCCCATGGTGGCTGGGGGGTGGGGTGGGTGGGAGACATGAGTGGGGGCCTGGTGGGGGCTGCCCATGGTGGCTGGGGGGTGGGGGTGGGTGGGAGACATGAGTGGGGGCCTGGTGGGGGCTGCCCATGGTGGCTGGGGGTGGGGGTGACAGGGGACATGAGTTGGGGCCTGGTGGAGGCTGCCCATGGTGGCTGGGGGGTGGGGGTGGTGGGAGCCATGAGTGGGGGCCTGGTGGAGGCTGCACTGCTGGGGGATGGGGGTGATAGGGGACATGAGTGGGGGCCTGGTGGGGGATGCCCATGGTGGCTGGGGGTGGGGGTGGTGGGAGACATGGGTGGGGGCCTGGTGGAGGGTGCCCCACACTGCTGGGGGGGTGGGGGTGGTGGGAGACATGAGTGGGGGCCTGGTGGGGGCTGCCCCTGGTGGTTGGGGGGTGGGGGTGGGTGGGAGACATGAGTGGGGGCCTGGTGGGGGCTGCCCATGGTGTCTGGGAGGTGGGGGTGGTGGGACACATGGGTGGGGGTCTGGTGGAGGGTGCCCCACACTGCTTGGGGGGTGAGGGTGGTGGGAGACATCAGTGGGGGCCTGGTGGAGGCTGCCCATGGTGGCTGGGGGGTGGGGGTGGGTGGGAGACATGAGTGGGGGCCTGGTGGGGGCTGCCCATGGTGGCTGGGGGGTGGGGGTGGGTGGGAGACATGAGTGGGGGCCTGGTGGGGGCTGCCCATGGTGGCTGGGGGGTGGGGGTGGGTGGTTCGACATGAGTGGGGGCCTGGTGGAGGCTGCCCATGGTGGCTGGGGGGTGGGGGTGGTGTGAGACATGAGTGGGGGCCTGGTGGAGGCTGCCCCTGCACTGCTGGTGGGTTGGGGTGGTGGGAGACATGAGTGGGGGCCTGGTGCAGGCTGCCCATGGTGGCTGGGGGGTGGGGGTGATAGGGGACATGAGCGGGGGCCTGGTGGGGGCTGCCCATGGTGGCTGGGGGGTGGGGGTGGGTGGGAGACTTGAGTGGGGGCCTGGTGGGCGCTGCCCATGGTGGCTGGGGGGTGGGGGTGGGTGGGAGACATGAGTGGGGGCCTGGTGGGGGATGCCCATGGTGGCTAGGGGGTGGGGGTGGCGGGAGACATGGGTGGAGGCCTGGTGGAGGGTGCCCCACACTGCTGGGGGGGTGGTGGTAGACATGAGTGGGGGCCTGGTGGAGGCTGCCCATGGTGGCTGGGGGGTGGGGGTGGGTGGGAGACATGAGTGGGGGCCTGGTGGGGGCTGCCCATGGTGGCTGGGGGTGGGGTTGATAGGGGACATGAGTGGGGGCCTGGTGGGGGCTGCCCATGGTGGCTGGGGGGTGGGGTGGGTGGGAGACATGAGTGGAGGCCTGGTGGGGGCTGCCCATGGTGGCTGGGGGGTGGGGGTGGGTGTTAGACATGAGTGGGGGCCTGGTGGGGGCTGCCCATGTTGGCACGGGGGGTGGGTGGGAGACATGAGTGGGGGCCTGGTGGGGGCTGCCCATGGTGGCTGGTGGGGTGGGGGTGGGTGATAGACATGAGTGGGGGCCTGGTGGGGGCTGCCCCTGGTGGTTGGGGAGTGGGGGTGGGTGGGAGACATGAGTGGGGGCCTGGTGGGGGCTGGGGGTGGTGGGACACATGGGTGGGGGCCTGGTAGAGGGTGCCCCACACTGCTTGGGGGGTGAGGGTGGTGGGAGACATCAGTGGGGGCCTGGTGGAGGCTGCCCATGGTGGCTGGGGGGTGGGGGTGGGTGGCAGACATGAGTGGGGGCCTGGTGGGGGCTGCCCATGGTGGCTGGGGGGTGGGGGTGGGTGGTTCGACAAGAGTGGGGGCCTGGTGGAGGCTGCCCATGGTGGCTGGGGGGTGGTGGGAGACATGAGTGGGGGCCTGGTGGAGGCTGCCCCTGCACTGCTGGGGGGTGGGGGTGGTGGGAGGCATGAGTGGGGGCCTGGTGCAGGCTGCCCATGGTGGCTGGGGGGTGGGGGTGATAGGGGACATGAGCGGGGGCCTGGTGGGGGCTGCCCATGGTGGCTGGGGGGTGGGGGTGGGTGGGAGACTTGAGTGGGGGCCTGGTGGGCGCTGCCCATGGTGGCTGGGGGGTGGGGGTGGGTGGGAGACATGAGTGGGGGCCTGGTGGGGGATGCCCATGGTGGCTAGGGGGTGGGGGTGGCGGGAGACATGGGTGGAGGCCTGGTGGAGGGTGCCCCACACTGCTGGGGGGGTGGTGGTAGACATGAGTGGGGGCCTGGTGGAGGCTGCCCATGGTGGCTGGGGGGTGGGGGTGGGTGGGAGACATGAGTGGGGGCCTGGTGGGGGCTGCCCATGGTGGCTGGGGGGTGGGGTTGATAGGGGACATGAGTGGGGGCCTGGTGGGGGCTGCCCATGGTGGCTGGGGGGTGGGGTGGGTGGGAGACATGAGTGGAGGCCTGGTGGGGGCTGCCCATGGTGGCTGGGGGGTGGGGGTGGGTGTTAGACATGAGTGGGGGCCTGGTGGGGGCTGCCCATGTTGGCACGGGGGGTGGGGGTGGCGGGAGACATGGGTGGGGGCCTGGTGGAGGGTGCCCCACACTGCTGGGGGGGTGGTGGTAGACATGAGTGGGGGCCTGGTGGAGGCTGCCCATGGTGGCTGGGGGGTGGTGGTGTATGGGAGACATGAGTGGGGGCCTGGTGGGGGCTGCCCATGGTGGCTGGGGGTGATAGGGGACGTGAGTGGGGGCCTGGTGGGGGCTGCCCATGGTGGCTGTGGGGTGGGGTGGGTTGGAGACATGAGTGGGGGCCTGGTGGGGGCTGCCCATGGTGGCTGGGGGGTGGGGGTGGGTGGGAGACATGAGTGGGGGCCTGGTGGGGGCTGCCCATGGTGGCTGGGGGTGGGGGTGATAGGGGACATGAGTGGGGGCCTGGTGGAGGCTGCCCATGGTGGCTGGGGGGTGGGGGTGGTGGGAGCCATGAGTGGGGGCCTGGTGGAGGCTGCACTGCTGGGGGGTGGGGGTGATAGGGGACATGAGTGGGGGCCTGGTGGGGGATGCCCATGGTGGCTGGGGGTGGGGGTGGTGGGAGACATGGGTGGGGGCCTGGTGGAGGGTGCCCCACACTGCTGGGGGGTGGGTGTGGTGGGAGACATGAGTGGGGGCCTGGTGGAGGTTGCCCATGGTGGCTGGGGGGTGGGGGTGGGTGGGAGACATGAGTGGGGGCCTGATGGGGCTGCCCATGGTGGCTGGGGGGTGGGGGTGATAGGGGACATGAGTGGGGGCCTGGTGGGGGCTGCCCCTGGTGGTTGGGGGGTGGGGGTGGGTGGGAGACATGAGTGGGGGCCTGGTGGGGGCTGCCCATGGTGTCTGGGAGGTGGGGGTGGTGGGACACATGGGTGGGGGCCTGGTGGAGGGTGCCCCACACTGCTTGGGGGGTGAGGGTGGTGGGAGACATCAGTGGGGGCCTGGTGGAGGCTGCCCATGGTGGCTGGGGGGTGGGGGTGGGTGGGAGACATGAGTGGGGGCCTGGTGGGGGATGCCCATGGTGGCTAGGGGGTGGGGGTGGCGGGAGACATGGGTGGAGGCCTGGTGGAGGGTGCCCCACATTGCTGGGGGGTGGTGGTAGACATGAGTGGGGGCCTGGTGGAGGCTGCCCATGGTGGCTGGGGGGTGGGGGTGGGTGGGAGACATGAGTGGGGGCCTGGTGGGGGCTGCCCATGGTGGCTGGGGGGTGGGGTTGATAGGGGACATGAGTGGGGGCCTGGTGGTGGCTGCCCATGGTGGCTGGGGGGTGGGGTGGGTGGGAGACATGAGTGGGGGCCTGGTGGGGGCTGCCCATGGTGGCTCAGGGTGGGGGTGATAGGGGACATGAGTGGGGGCCTGGTGGAGGCTGCCCATGGTGGCTGGGGGGTGGGGGTGGTGGGAGCCATGAGTGGGGGCCTGGTGGAGGCTACACTGCTGGGGGGTGGGGGTGATAGGGGACATGAGTGGGGGCCTGGTGGGGGATGCCCATGGTGGCTGGGGGTGGGGGTGGTGGGAGACATGGGTGGGGGCCTGGTGGAGGGTGCCCCACACTGCTGGGGGGGGTGGGGGTGGTGGGAGACATGAGTGGGGGCCTGGTGGAGGCTGCCCATGGTGGCTGGGGGGTGGGGGTGGGTGGGAGACATGAGTGAGGGCCTGGTGGGGCTGCCCATGGTGGCTGGGGGGGTGGGGGTGATAGGGGACATGAGTGGGGGCCTGGTGAGGGCTGCCCATGGTGGCTGGGGGGTGGGGGTGGGTGATAGACATGAGTGGGGGCCTGGTGGGGGCTGCCCATGGTGGTTGGGGGGTGGGGGTGGGTGGGAGACATGAGTGGGGGCCTGGTGGGGGCTGCCCATGGTGTCTGGGGGGTGGGGGTGGTGGGAGACATGGGTGGGGGCCTGGTGGAGGGTGCCCCACACTGCTGGGGGGGGTGAGGGTGGTGGGAGACATCAGTGGGGGCCTGGTGGAGGCTGCACATGGTGGCTGGGGGGTGGGGGTGAGTGGGAGACATGAGTGGGGGCCTGGTGGGGGCTGCCCATGGTGGCTGGGGGGTGGGGGTGATAGGGGACATGAGTTGGCGCCTGGTGGGGGCTGCCCATGGTGGCTGGGGGGTGGGGGTGGGTGGGAGACATGAGTGGGGGCCTGGTGGGGGCTGCCCATGGTGGCTGGGGGGTGGGGGTGGGTGGTTCGACATGAGTGGGGGCCTGGTGGGGGCTGCCCATGGTGGCTGGGGGGTGGGGGTGGTGGGAGACATGGGTGGGGGCCTGGTGGAGGGTGCCCCACACTGCTGGGGGGGTGGCAGGGGTGGGAGACATGAGTGGGGGCCTGGTGGAGGCTGCCCATGGTGGCTGGGGGGTGGGGGTGGTGGGAGACATGAGTGGGGGCCTGGTGGAGGCTGCCCATGGTGGCTGGGGGGTGGAGGTTGGTGGGAGACATGAGTGGGGGCCTGGTGGGGGCTTCCCATGGTGGCTGGGGGGTGGGGGGGTGGTAGACATGGGTGGGAGCCTGGTGGGGGCTGCCCATGGTGGCTGGGGGGGTGGGTGGGAGACATGTGGGGGCTGCCCATGGTGGCAGGGGGGTGGGGGTGGGTGGGAGACATGAGTGGGGGCCTGGTGGGGGATGCCCATGGTGGCTGGGGGGTGGGGGTGGTGGGAGACATGGGTGGGGTCCTGGTGGAGGGTGCCCCACACTGCTGGGGGGTGGGGGTGGTGGGAGACATGAGTGGGGGCCTGGTGGGGGCTGCCCATGGTGGCCGGGGGGGTGGGGGTGGTGGGAGACATGGGTGGGGGCCTGGTGGAGTGTGCCCCACACTGCTGGGGGGTGGGGGTGGTGGGAAACATGAGTGGGGGCCTGGTGGGGGCTGCCCATGGTGGCTGGGGGGTGGGGGTGGTGGGAGACATGAGTGGGGGCCTGGTGGAGGCTGCCCCTGCACTGCTGGGAGGTGGGGGTGATAGGGGACATGAGTGGGGGCCTGGTGGGGGATGCCCATGGTGGCTGGGGGGTGGGGGTGGTGGGAGACATGGGTGGGGGCCTGGTGGAGGGTGCCCCACACTGCTGGGGGGGTGGGGGTGGTGGGAGACATGAGTGGGGGCCTGGTGGGGGCTGCCCATGGTGACTGGGGGGTGGGGGTGATAGGGGACATGAGTGGGGACCTGGTGGGGGCTGCCCTTGGTGGCTGGGGGGTGGGGGTGGGCGGGAGACATGAGTGGGGGCCTGGTGGGGGCTGCCCATGGTGGCTGGGGGGTGGGGGTGGGTGGGAGACATGAGTGGGGGCCTGGTGGGGGCTGCCCGTGGTGGCTGGGGGGGTGGAGGTGGTGGGAGACATGGGTGGGGGCCTGGTGGAGGGTGCCCCACACTGCTGGGGGGTGGGGGTGGTGGGAGACATGAGTGGGGGCCTGGTGGAGGCTGCCCATGGTGGCCGGGTGGTGGGGGTGGGTGGGAGACATGAGTGGGGGCCTGGTGGGGGCTGCCCATGGTGGCTGGGGGGTGGGGGTGGGTAGGAGACATGAGTGGGGGCCTGGTGGGGGCTGCCCATGGTGGCTGGGGGGTGGGGGTGGTGGGAGGCATGGGTGGGGGCCTGGTGGAGGGTGCCCCACACTGCTCCGGGGGGTTGGGGGGTGGGAGACATGAGCAGGTGTGCTGCCTGCAGGGGTCGTGGAGGGTGTACAGGGAACACCTGTGAGGACCCACCCAGCCTAATCGCGTGTGATTATTCCGGCGCACCCCTGTAATACACGTACCCAGCCAAATCGCGTGTGATAATTCCCGCGCACCCCTGTAATACACGTACCCAGCCAAATCGCGTGTGATTATTCCCGCGCACCTCTGTAATACACGTACCCTGGCTAATCGCGTGTTTAACTTCACGCGTACCCCTGTCATACACTACCCTGGCTAATCGCATGTAAAACTTCCCGCGTACCCCTGATATGAACGTTACCCGCTTTGCGTTCCTTGTTTGGCAGCCCTGTAAACTGGTCCAGGGTTAGCAGAGCCCTTTGCGATGATTTAGCGATTTTGATGGCTTTTCCATGCGCGAGGGCGTTCTTGGGGGCGTTACTGGCGCTGCTGCAGGGTCGCTGCAATACTCTGCGCCACGGCTGGTTTGGGAGCCTGAAATCCATGAATACGCTGTGCGCGGAAATCGGTTTTGGCGCACGCGCCTGGCGCAGACAATCGCACGCGGACACTCTGCACCAGCCGCTTGCGACACTTTTCTGCAAAATTCTATGAATTACCCTGACATTGTTTTTGGAATAAGACGACAATTGGACTACTGTGCTGGAATGGTGAAATTCACTATAAACTCACAGGAAGATCCACAAGAATTTCTAATGTACTTTCTACAAGTACTGGAAAACAAAAACATACTTATAAATGAAATCTTTCAGATTTCATACATGTGGAAACATACATGCACTCTCTGCAACAATGTGACACAAGAAGAAATCCCCCAATGAATGCTTCATATATATATCAATAGCAAATTGTGAATCCATTCCATTTCAGCAACTTGTACAAAATGTAATCCATGGTAGATTATGCTCTATCTGCAATTCAGATAATCGCTCCACGTTAGTAATACAAACACATAGTAAATACGTAATACTAATGCTTCTACGTTACAATGCAGATGGTACCAAAAACAACTGCAAGCTGACTGGATTCACACATGGTCAAATATCACTTGGTAAGAAAACCTTCACAACAATAGGTATAATCTACCACGTAGGAGCCACAACCAATTCAGGGCACTACACTGCATATATAAAAAAGAAATGTGGATGGTTTGAATGTAATTATAGTACCATTACTCTAAAGCAGAGATTACCAGCAAATCTTACAAACGCTTATTTGATGTTCTTAAAACCAAAATTTGATAAATAAACTGTATTTCAACCTTTAAGTAAATTTGTGTTAAAAAAATATAAACTGTTAGAATACTCCAAAAGCTATCTAACTGCTCAAAGATTCTACAACAACTAATCAGATAAATGAATACCACTAAATTAGACCAAAAAATACACAGTTAGAATACGCCAATTGGTATCTAACTGTCCCAAAATTATAAATTTGTGTTAAAATAATATAAACTGTTAGAATACTCCAAAAGCTATCTAACAGCTCAAAGATTCTACAACAACTAACCAGATAAATGAATACCACTAAATTAGGTAAAAAAAATACACAGTTAGAATACGCCAATTGGTATCTAACTGCTCCAAAATTTTATAATATCAAAACAAATGAAGAATCTGTTACTGCTCCAAAAAATATACAACAAAGCAAAGTATAAAGCATTAGCCAGAAACAACAAGTGAACACTGAAAACAAACAAACAAATAAACTGTAGCATAACAGAAAAAGGTTTTTTTTTTAATCCAACATGGATTTTTTTTCTCCCACAGACCCAATGATTTTAGCAACAAATACAGAAACTGAGCAAATTGCACAGTACTCTGATTTGTACTCTACTAAATATGAGGGTCGAAAAAAAATAAAAGTATATTGCTTATACAATGTAATAAGTCATTACAAAATACTAATACTCACATGCTATTTTCTTTTATCACAGAAATGAAGAAGAAAAACATGGACTCCCATTACTAGACCAAACAGTAAGTATACAATAATAAGGACAACCATAGCAGCATATCACATCCATAGTATCTAATACCTTTGTTCCTTATACATGTGTTTTTGACCCAAAATTATAAGCAAATATGAATGTGATATGCTGCGGTGGTTGTTGCCAGGGCATATCAAATGGCCATGCACCCAAGACTCTATGCCCTGGCAACAACCACCGCAGCATATCACATCCATAGATTCAAACATTTCAACTATGATCTATGGGAAACTTTTAATGTCCGCGAACAATGTGAGTGTTCTTAGAACACTTTGAATTTGCCAGCGAATAATACGGACACCGTTTTCAGGACACACCCTACGAACATTTCAGAACAACGCGATAGTTCTTAGAACACTTTCAACTTAACAACGAACAATACGGACAGCGTCCTAAGGACATCACCTACGAACATTCCAGGACACCGGGAGTGTTCTTAGAAGCGTCTTCAGAACACCACCATCTTGTTTATTTGCGAACATTTCAGGACACCGCGAGTGTTCTTAGGACACATTCAACTTGACAAAGAACAATATGGACAGCGTCCTCAGGACACCCCCTACGAACACTCCCCGGACACCGGGAGTGTTCTTAGAAGCGTCTTCAGAACACCACCATCTTGTTTATTTGCGAACATTTCAGGACACCGCGAGTGTTCTTAGGACACATTCAACTTGACAAAGAACAATATGGACAGCGTCCTCAGGACACCCCCTACGAACACTCCCTGGACACCGGGAGTGTTCTTAGAAGCGTCTTCAGAACACCACCATCTTGTTTATTTGCGAACATTTCAGGACACCGCGAGTGTTCTTAGGACACATTCAACTTGACAAAGAACAATACAGACAGCGTCCTCAGGACACCCCCTACGAACACTCCCTGGACACCGCGAGTGTTCTTAGAAGCGTCTTCAGAACACCCCCATTTTGTTTATTTGCGAACATTTCAGGACACCGCGAGTGTTCTTAGGACACATTCAACTTGACAGAGAACAATACGGACAGCGTCCTCAGGACACCCCCTATGAACACTCCCTGGACACCGCGAGTGTTCTTAGAAGCGTCTTCAGAACACCACCATCTTGTTTATTTGTGAACATTTCAGTACACCGCGAGTGTTCTTAGGACACATTCAACTTGACAGAGAACAATACGGACAGCGTCCTCAGGACACCCCCCACGAACACTCCCCGGACACCGCAAGTGTTCCTAGAAGCGTCTTCAGAACACCCCCATTTTGTTTATTTGCGAACATTTCAGGACACCGTGAGTGTTCTTAGGACACATTCAACTTGACAGAGAACAATACGGACAGTGTCCTCAGAACACCCCCTACAAACATTTCAGGACACCGGCAGTGTTTTCAAAAACGTCTTCAGAACACCCCCATTTTGTTTATTTGCGAACATTTCAGGACACCGCGCGTGTTTTTAGAACACATTCAACTTGACAGAGAACAATACGGACAGCGTCCTCAGGACACCCCCTACGAACACTCCCCGGACACCGCGAGTGTTCTTAGAACAGTTTCACTTTGCTTGCGAACAAAACGGACACATATTGACTCCTTAGAACACCCCCTAATCAGTTTATTTAGAACATTTCAGAACACCCGTGATGGCCGCAAACATATCGAACACAAAAAGAACGTCTAACACATAAAAAACACAACTTTCATCCTATCTCATACACTCCCACCCTCCCCAAACACTCCTACACACCAACGCACTCTACAAAATACACATTTTGAACTGAATTTCACTGCGCTGTCCGGGGACGTCCGCGAATACAAGATGGCGGGCGCTACCGAAAAATCTGACGCGCTTCACGCTCCACGCCGTCCAATCAGCGAACACTTTGCATGTCCGCGAATATCACACAAGACGATTGGCCAATCAGGACACTTTCCGCGGAGCGAACAGGGAAGTGTGTCCGCAAACCGAACACAGATATCACTAATCTTTTTTTACCTACCTTTTGGTCATTTTAAAAAAAAACTACTGGATGGATTTTCACCAAAGTTGCAAAAGCACGCTTTCGGGACCAAGCCGCTGCTCCTGGTCCAAATTTGGTGGAAATCCATCCAGCGGTTTGGGCTGTAGGCACGAGCAAATTTTTTTTCCCATTCACTCTATGAAGAGTGAGTATAATGTATACAAATATGAGCATATAGAGGGAAGGTAGAGTAATAAAAATAAAACTATGAGAAAGTGCTGATAACCATAATGATTATCTTCATGCACAGAAAGGATTGCTCTCTTTCAAGCCTATATCTTCCACTATGTATATGTTTCATATGATGTGACTGGACCCTAAGTCTACAAATATAGTACCTTTTCAATTTTTACTTCCTGACTGTTACTGAAGAAAACTATGTGGCTTCGATATGTCAGTAAAAGATAAAAAGGGAGAGCCAGCCATGTGATGTCATCAGTGATGTCATCAATGACATTTGTGATGTCATCTTTGATGTCCTGGGTGTTAGTGTTAGCAGTGCACGGTGGCGCGTGTTATGGTTGCTTATGTTGCCATAACTGCCGAATGTTAGGGGTTTTTCGGTTTTACTTTGAGCCATAACGTCCCTTTAACAAAGTTGTTTCACTGAATTTCATAGGTTTTTAGTAGCGCAACTTAACCATAACGTCCCTTTAACAAAGTTTTTTCACTGAATTTCATAGGTTTTTAGTGCACAACTTAACCATAATATCCCTGACTTCATATACATGTAACATAGAACACACTAACCCCCTTGTAGTGATTTTCATGTCCGCGGACTACCGCCATGTCCGCGGACACATCAAAAATCTGAGCGTGGTGAATGTAAATTTAAATAGTGTGCCCCATTTCCCCTTTGAAGTTGGCTCTCAAAAGAGCCGTTTTTTTTTTTTTTTTTACAGATGCTTGACAGACACCTGTTATTTTGTATTTTTGTTCTTGTTTTTTTTTCTTACTTTACTCCTAAAATCTTCACATAACCTTCTCCAAAGCAACCCTTACATTCCAAAATAGAAAGGCATTTCCCGTAAAAGATAAAGAAATGCCATCTTCTTTAAAATTAACAGCATTACTGGCATCAATATTCTCATTGTTACAGAAGACCAACCAGCTCTAAGCATGAAGGCACACATGCCTCGGTTGATGACACACCTAGCAATATTTTGCTGAGGACAAAAAACTGAACTATTGTCCCATATTGCCCTAGGTAGTAATCCAGAAAAAATAACTTTTGCATTTGGAAGGATCTTCATTACTGCTTGAACGAAGCATTCCAAATCAGCCAACAAAGTAGGGGCACTGACGTTGCCCAAATGGAAAGCACCATAGTGCAAAACTACCACATGCGGACTGTTCATCGTGGCCATATCCTCACAAACCTGTACAATTCCCTGTACATTGCAATCAGGCACACTGCTCCACACCACCTCCACTCCTTTCACATCAAATTTCTTTGCAACATGCCTGCATTCAGCGTACTGCTGTAAACCATGCACAAGCATATCTCCGAGCACCAACATCCTGACTTTCTCCACTTCTGCCATCTTCACCACACACAGTCTCTTTCAACACAAATCCACAACCTCGACATCTGATTGGCTGATCTGTACAGTCTTCTTTCCATGTTGGATTTCCTGGAAAAACCCGGATGTAGCACACCCTGTCCACGAACAGCCGCGGTGTCCGCGGACAGCATCCACTTTACTCTCTGTGCCATTCCCTCATTGCATACAGCTAAGCAATCACACAATACGAATAACGTCCTCAGAACAACCCCATTTTGTGATTTTTCAAACATTTCTGGACAATTATTATTTCATTATTCATCATATTAACATTACACATATTATACTTTCATCTTGTACCCTGCACACAATGCTATGTTTCTCCATTAGTAGCTCAGTATACTAGATAGAATACCATAATACAATGCTATTTATATCAATGCATCGTTCAAAGCACTAATAACGGTCTGATATTTATTGCAATATCCTTGACACTTTTTTCGCAACATTATAATAAGAATCCCTAGTACACAAATTCCATGAAAAGTACATACACACGTGATGTCATCAGTGATTTCATCAATGACATTTGCGATGTCATCTTTGATGTCCTGGGTGTTAGTCTTAGCAGTGCACGGTGGTGGTGCCAGTTATTTTTCAAGGCTTACCATAACTTGCGATTTTCAGGGGTCTTTCGGCTGTACTTAGAACCATAACGTCCTTTAAACAAACTTTTTTTAATATCACGCAAACAATATACAAACATGGCGTGCAAAAACCAACTTCTACAGATGGCTTTACACAGAATGTTGCAAAGTAAGAATTGATGCTTGTTCACAGTGAAGGTCAGCTGCTTCCACAACTTCTACAGATGGCTTTACACAGAATGTTGCAAAGTAAGAATTTATGCTCGTTCACAGTGAAGGTCAGCTGCTTCCATTTTTTTCTCGGGCCCTGGAGAGGCTCACGAAGCGGACTATAAGGTTGTATTGTGTTTTGACCTTGACAGACAGAGATTGTGATGAAAGACTTCTCTTGAAGGAGTGTTGCTAAAACATAAGAGAAGATAAAGATGAAATTTCTGAAACGAAACCACTTTTATATATTATATCACTATGCGAAAGATCGTTGGCACACACAGAGTCGTATTTTGGGACTGCACCACTCGTAGACAATGGAAATTGCAATTGTACTGCAAGTAACCCTTTAGATTACTTTATACCAAATATAATTACAATAGCATAGCATTAAAGACCGCTCAAGTTGAACTTGTTCGTTGAAAGTGGCATAATGTTTTCTACCGCGCACTATCACCGCCGAATTGATCCCCTGTCGTTTAGAGGGCTCTGAAAAAGGCAGATGACACAGGGTGGGTTAATAGAAATAATTTAACCGGTCTATAGGCGGTCAAGCGCTCTACTCACTGTGCCACTTCACTGTAGCCTGTCAAGTGGCACAGCGAGTACAGCGCTCGCTTTGACATCCGTGCACAGCTTGCTAACGCAAGTTCAATCCCGGCAAGGCCAAACTCAGCCTTTCATCCTTCCGTGGTCGATAAATGAGCACCATACACCGTGGTTAATAATAAGCACCGCTTAGATACCTCACGGTTCTTAGCGCTATATGAATGGGAAAATATTATTATTTTATTATTAACATACTCTTTTGCACTATCTTCGATAGCAAATATTTTCACGCCCTAATAAATAAAATGATGATTTTTAATGAAGATCGGCTGGTGAGACTAATTTATGTTTTTTAAAACAGGTATGTGGCTCCATTTTGCCTATGTCACGATTTACAGACTCCAGCGGATGGGGTCTTCAACTGCCAGGTGCAGGTCCAAATATGCAACTTCATGACCCTCACCATTTTATGGGACAATCGCCAAGGACCAATATGCCCATACGCAGTACTAGCGGCTACAAACAACATACCAACCAATAGCGTGGTCTAATGGCTCGTTGTTGGAGCAACCTTCCGATTATCAGAGCGACCATTTACTGCTTTTATCATAAACCAACAGCCTATCTAGCGCAAAGGAACAATGCGTGGCTCCAAATAAACTTTTGCTGATCGACAGCAGAGACAATAGCAAATCGCTGAATATTCACTAAACATTTCATGTGAAATAAATGTACTTTACCAAATGTACAATCCTGCTGTTTACTTTTGAACCACAGTTTCATATTCCGAATTGTGGCGCACTGAGTTGTAAGCTGATCTAACACTCTCTGTACGCAAAGGAACATCGCGTGTCTCAACATGAACTTTTGCGGATCGACAACAAAGACAAATGCAAATTGCTTAATATTCTCTAGACATTTGATGTCAAATAAATGTACTTTACAACATTTACAATCTTGCTGTTTGCTTTTAAATCACATTTTCATATTCCGAATTGTGGCGCGCTGTTGTGACATAATGTGTGTTGTCTTCCGGGTTCTGTGTAAAGTCGCGTAGTACTGGAGACGACTGGGCGCGTTTGATTACGCACCCTGTAACGTCACGGAGAGAGGCGGGGAATATGAATGCTTTGATAATATCAGGCTTACGGGCTGGAGATATGATTTAGTGTCGCAAAAGCAAGTCAGCCAGGTCAATAGCGCCAGTCATAGGATTATCAAATAATGTCGGCGCACACCAGCCGGATTTATCGTTTCTTTAGTGGACAAAAAGTCGGTTGACGCCCCTAGGAAATTGTACTATTAGCGGACAAAAGGAGTGCTCTTAAAACACTTTCACCCTGACAACGAACAATACAAACAACGTTCTCAGAACACCCCCATTTTGTGTAATTGCAACCATTTCGGGACACTGCGAGTGTTCTTAAAACACATTCAACTAGACAGATTACAATACGGACAGCATCCTGAGGACACCCCCAGTTTGTGTATTTACGAACAATTAAGTACACCGCGAGTGTTCATAGCTCATTTTTACCTTCCTTACGAACAAAAATGACACATACTCCGTCCTCTAAACACCCCACCATTTAGTTTATTTACAAAATGTCAGAACAGCCGTGTTCTCCGCGGACAAATCGAACGCAACAAAAACGTCTAGCACATAAAAAAACAAAACATTGAACCTATCTCATACTCCCCCACCCTCCCCAAACACTCTTACACACCAACACACGGCACTAAATACAATTTTTTATCCACGTTTCACTGCGCTGTACGCGGTCGACTGCGAATACAAGATGGAGGGCGCCACAGAAATTCTGACGCGCTCCACGCCCCTCGCCATCCAATCAGCGAACACGTCACATGTCCGCAGACATTATGCAAGGCCATGGGCCAATCGGGGTGCTGTCCGCGTAGCGAACAGGGAAGTCCATCCGCGAAGCGAACGCAGATATCACTAATTTTTTTGCCTTACATTTTGGTCATTTTTTAAAAAACTAGTGGACATATTTACACCAAATTTACAAAAGCACGCTTTTGGGACCAGGCCGCCGCTCCTGCTGTAAATTTGGTGTAAACTCATCCAGTGGTTCGGGCTGTAGCCGTGCGCAAAGTTTTTCCCATTCAGTCTATGAGAAAAAAAAAAAGTTTTGGGACCCCCCTATAACTTTTCCCCCCCTGGACGAATCCTCACCAAACTTTGCAAATAAATTCAGAGTGACCCAACTATTTTTTTTGCAAAGTTTGGTGAGGATCCGTCCATGGAGAGTGAAGTTATAAGCCGCCCAAAAAGTGCTCTTCCTATGGAAACAGCAACTTAACCATAACTACATGGCCACTACCGTGGCCATGTAATATATATATATATATATATATATATATATATATATATATTTTCAGTGATAAAACTTTGTTAAAGGGATGTTATGGTTAAGTTGCGCTACTAAAAACCTATGAAATTCAGTGAAAAAACTTTGTCAAAGGAACGTTATGGTTCCAAGTAAAACCGAAAAACCCTTGAAATTCGCCAGTTATGGTAAGCTAAGCAACCATAACTCGCGCCACCACCGTGCACTGCTAAGACTAACACCCAGGACATCAAAGATGACATCACAAATGTCATTGATGACGTCACTGATGACATCACATGTGTATGTACTTTTCATGAAATATGTGTACAAGGGATTCTTGTTATAATATTACAAAACAAGTGTCAAGGATTATTGCAATAAATATCATACCCTAATTAGTGCATTGAACGATGCATTGATATGAATAGCATTCTATTATGGGGTTCTATCTAGTATACTAAGCTACTCATACAGAAACATAACATTGTGTGCAGCGTACAAGATGAAGGTATAATATGCGTAATGTTAATATGTTGAATAATGAAATGATAATTGTTTTCTTAATAGATGTTTATGTACTGTGAAATATGTAATAAGTAGTTAATAAGACACATGTATTACATAATTGCATTACTATAGACAAAACACAAAGACACAAGAACACATACCAATATGGGTATATACAGGGAAAGTGAAGTTAGCAAAAAAACACAAGTAGTAGCAGAAACAATTCATAACTTAACTGATTATTTTCATGCATATAAATGATTGCTCTGTTTCAAAGCTGCTATTTACCCTATGTATATGTATCACTTGATGTGATTGTACCCTAAGGAAAGTAGTGTGAGTACAATGTATACAAGTATGACCATATACAGGGAAAGTACAGCCATAAAAAAAACAGAACTATCAGAAAGTGCTCATTAGTCTATTGATTATCTTTATGCACAAAAAGGATTGCTGTCTTTCAAGCTTGTGTCTTCCCGTATGTATATGTTTCATATGATGTGACTGGACTCTAAGGGAAATTACTGTAAGAACCTACTTGAAGGATACGTCTACAAATAAAATAAAATGTTTAGTTTCTGACTGTTACTGAAGAAAACCATGTGACCTAGATATGTCAGCAAAAGAAAAAAGAACACCCCCATTTTGTTTATTTGCGAACATTTCAGGACACCGCGAGTGTTCTTAGGACACATTCAACTTGACAAAGAACAATATGGACAGCGTCCTCAGGACACCCCCTACGAACACTCCCCAGACACCGAGAGTGTTCTTAGAAGCGTCTTCAGAACACCACCATCTTGTTTATTTGCGAACATTTCAGGACACCGCGAGTGTTCTTAGGACACATTCAACTTGACAAAGAACAATGCAGACAGCATCCTCAGGACACCCCCTACGAACACTCCCTGGACACCGCGAGTGTTCTTAGAAGCGTCTTCAGAACACCCCCATTTTGTTTATTTGCGAACATTTCAGGACACCGCGAGTGTTCTTAGGACACATTCAACTTGACAGAGAACAATACGGACAGCGTCCTCAGGACACCCCCTACGAACACTCCCTGGACATCGCGAGTGTTCTTAGAAGCGTCTTCAGAACACCACCATCTTGTTTATTTGTGAACATTTCAGTACACTGCGAGTGTTCTTAGGACACATTCAACTTGACAGAGAACAATACGGACAGCGTCCTCAGGACACCCCCCACGAACACTCCCCGGACACCGCAAGTGTTCTTAGAAGCGTCTTCAGAACACCCCCATTTTGTTTATTTGCGAACATTTCAGGACACTGTGAGTGTTCTTAGGACACATTCAACTTGACAGAGAACAATACGGACAGCGTCCTCAGGACACCCCCTACGAACACTCCCGGACACCGCGAGTGTTCTTAGAAGCGTCTTCAGAACACCCCCATTTTGTTTATTTGCAAACATTTCAGGACACCGCGAGTGTTCTTAGAACACATTCAACTTGACAGAGAACAATACGGACAGCGTCCTCAGAACACCCCCTACAAACATTTCAGGACACTGGCAGTGTTTTCAAAAACGTCTTCAGAACACCCCCATTTTGTTTATTTGCGAACATTTCAGGACACCGCGCGTGTTTTTAGAACACATTCAACTTGACAGAGAACAATACGGACAGCGTCCTCAGGACACCCCCTACGAACACTCCCCGGACACCGCGAGTGTTCTTAGAACAGTTTCACTTTGCTTGCGAACAAAACGGACACATATTGACTCCTTAGAACACCCCCTAATCAGTTTATTTAGAACATTTCAGAACACCCGTGATGGCCGCAAACATATCAAACACAAAAAGAACGTCTAACACATAAAAAACACAACTTTCATCCTATCTCATACACTCCCACCCTCCCCAAACACTCCTACACACCAACGCACTCTACAAAATACACATTTTGAACTAAATTTCACCGCGCTGTCCGGGGACGTCCGCGAATACAAGATGGCGGGCGCTACCGAAAAATCTGACGCGCTTCACGCTCCACGCCGTCCAATCAGCGAACACTTTGCATGTCCGCGAATATCACACAAGACGATTGGCCAATCAGGACACTTTCCGCGGAGCGAACAGGGAAGTGTGTCCGCAAACCGAACACAGATATCACTAATCTTTTTTTACCTACCTTTTGGTCATTTTAAAAGAAAACTACTGGATGGATTTTCACCAAAGTTGCAAAAGCACGCTTTCGGGACCAAGCCGCTGCTCCTGGTCCAAATTTGGTGGAAATCCGTCCAGCGGTTTGGGCTGTAGGCACGAGCAACATTTTTTTCCCATTCACTCTATGGAGAGTGAGTATAATGTATACAAATATGAGCATATAGAGGGAAGGTAGAGTAATAAAAATAAAACTATGAGAAAGTGCTGATAACCATAATGATTATCTTCATGCACAGAAAGGATTGCTCTCTTTCAAGCCTATATCTTCCACTATGTATATGTTTCATATGATGTGACTGGACCCTAAGTCTACAAATATAGTACCTTGTCAATTTTTACTTCCTGACTGTTACTGAAGAAAACTACGTGGCTTCGATATGTCAGTAAAAGATAAAAAGGGAGAGCCAGCCATGTGATGTCATCAGTGATGTCATCAATGACATTTGTGATGTCATCTTTGATGTCCTGGGTGTTAGTGTTAGCAGTGCACGGTGGCGCGTGTTATGGTTGCTTATGTTGCCATAACTGCCGAATGTTAGGGGTTTTTCGGTTTTACTTTGAGCCATAACGTCCCTTTAACAAAGTTGTTTCACTGAATTTCATAGGTTTTTAGTAGCGCAACTTAACCATAACGTCCCTTTAACAAAGTTTTTTCACTGAATTTCATAGGTTTTTAGTGCACAACTTAACCATAATATCCCTGACTTCATATACATGTAACATAGAACACACTAACCCCCTTGTAGTGATTTTCATGTCCGCGGACTACCGCCATGTCCGCGGACACATCAAAAATCTGAGCGTGGTGAATGTAAATTTAAATAGTGTGCCCCATTTCCCCTTTGAAGTTGGCTCTGAAAAGAGCCGTTTTTTTTTTTTTTTTACAGATGCTTGACAGACACCTGTTATTTTGTATTTTTGTTCTTGTTTTTTTTTCTTACTTTACTCCTAAAATCTTCACATAACCTTCTCCAAAATAGAAAGGCATTTCCCGTAAAAGATAAAGAAATGCCATCTTCTTTAAAATTAACAGCATTACTGGCATCAATATTCTCATTGTTACAGAAGACCAACCAGCTCTAAGCATGAAGGCACACATGCCTCGGTTGATGACACACCTAGCAATATTTTGCTGAGGACAAAAAACTGAACTATTGTGCCATATCGCCCTAGGTAGTAATCCAGAAAAAATAACTTTTGCATTTGGAAGGATCTTCATTACTGCTTGAACCAAGCATTCCAAATCAGCCAACAAAGTAGGGGCACTGACGTTGCCCAAATGGAAAGCACCATAGTGCAAAACTACCACATGCGGACTGTTCATCGTGGCCATATCCTCACAAACCTGTACAATTCCCTGTACATTGCAATCAGACACACTGCTCCACACCACCTCCACTCCTTTCACATCAAAATTCTTTGCAACATGCCTGCATTCAGCGTACTGCTGTAAACCATGCACAAACATATCTCCGAGCACCAACATCCTGACTTTCTCCACTTCTGCCATCTTCACCACACACAGTCTCTTTCAACACAAATCCACAACCTCGACATCTGATTGGCTGATCTGTACAGTCTTCTTTCCATGTTGGATTTCCTGGAAAAACCCGGATGTAGCACACCCTGTCCACGAACAGCCGCGGTGTCCGCGGACAGCATCCACTTTACTCTCTGTGCCATTCCCTCATTGCATACAGCTAAGCAATCACACAATACGAATAACGTCCTCAGAACAACCCCATTTTGTGATTTTTCGAACATTTCTGGACAATTATTATTTCATTATTCATCATATTAACATTACACATATTATACTTTCATCTTGTACCCTGCACACAATGCTATGTTTCTCCATTAGTAGCTCAGTATACTAGATAGAATACCATAATACAATGCTATTTATATCAATGCATCGTTCAAAGCACTAATAACGGTATGATATTTATTGCAATATCCTTGACACTTTTTTCGCAACATTATAATAAGAATCCCTAGTACACAAATTCCATGAAAAGTACATACACACGTGATGTCATCAGTGATTTCATCAATGACATTTGCGATGTCATCTTTGATGTCCTGGGTGTTAGTCTTAGCAGTGCACGGTGGTGGTGCCAGTTATTTTTCAAAGCTTACCATAACTTACGATTTTCAGGGGTCTTTCAGCTGTACTTAGAACCATAACGTCCTTTAAACAAACTTTTTTTAATATCACGCAAACAATATACAAACATGGCGTGCAAAAACCAACTTCTACAGATGGCTTTACACAGAATGTTGCAAAGTAAGAATTTATGCTCGTTCACAGTGAAGGTCAGCTGCTTCCATTTTTTTCTCGGGCCCTGGAGAGGCTCACGAAGCGGACTATAAGGTTGTATTGTGTTTTGACCTTGACAGACAGAGATTGTGATGAAAGACTTCTCTTGAAGGAGTGTTGCTAAAACATAAGAGAAGATAAAGATGAAATTTCTGAAACGAAACCACTTTTATATATTATATCACTATGCGAAAGATCGTTGGCACACACAGAGTCGTATTTTGGGACTGCACCACTCGTAGACAATGGAAATTGCAATTGTACTGCAAGTAACCCTTTAGATTACTTTATACCAAATATAATTACAATAGCATAGCATTAAAGACCACTCAAGTTGAACTTGTTCGTTGAAAGTGGCATAATGTTTTCTACCGCGCACTATCACCGCCGAATTGATCCCCTGTCGTTTAGAGGGCTCTGAAAAAGGCAGATGACACAGGGTGGGTTAATAGAAATAATTTAACCGGTCTATAGGCGGTCAAGCGCTCTACTCGCTGTGCCACTTCACTGTAGCCTGTCAAGTGGCACAGCGAGTACAGCGCTCGCTTTGACATCCGTGCACAGCTTGCTAACGCAAGTTTCAATCCCGGCAAGGCCAAACTCAGCCTTTCATCCTTCCGTGGCCGATAAATGAGCACCATACACCGTGGTTAATAATAAGCACCGCTTAGATACCTCACGGTTCTTAGCGCTATATGAATGGGAAAATATTATATTTTATTATTAACATACTCTTTTGCACTATCTTCGATAGCAAATATTTTCATGCCCTAATAAATAAAATGATGATTTTTAATGAAGATCGGCTGGTGAGACTAATTTATGTTTTTTAAAACAGGTATGTGGCTCCATTTTGCCTATGTCACGATTTACAGACTCCAGCGGATGGGGTCTTCAACTGCCAGGTGCAGGTCCAAATATGCAACTTCATGACCCTCACCATTTTATGGGACAATCGCCAAGGACCAATATGCCCATACGCAGTACTAGCGGCTACAAACAACATACCAACCAATAGCGTGGTCTAATGGCTCGTTGTTGGAGCAACCTTCCGATTATCAGAGCGACCATTTACTGCTTTTATCATAAACCAACAGCCTATCTAGCGCAAAGGAACAATGCGTGGCTCCAAATAAACTTTTGCTGATCGACAGCAGAGACAATAGCAAATCGCTGAATATTCACTAAACATTTCATGTGAAATAAATGTACTTTACCAAATGTACAATCCTGCTGTTTACTTTTAAACCACAGTTTCATATTCCGAATTGTGGCGCACTGAGTTGTAAGCTGATCTAACACTCTCTGTACCGCAAAGGAACATCGCGTGTCTCAACATGAACTTTTGCGGATCGACAACAAAGACAAATGCAAATTGCTGAATATTCTCTAGACATTTGATGTCAAATAAATGTACTTTACAACATTTACAATCTTGCTGTTTGCTTTTAAATCACATTTTCATATTCCGAATTGTGGCGCGCTGTTGTGACATAATGTGTGTTGTCTTCCGGGTTCTGTGTAAAGTCGCGTAGTACTGGAGACGACTGGGCGTGTTTGATTACGCACCCTGTAACGTCACGGAGAGAGGCGGGGAATATGAATGCTTTGATAATATCAGGCTTACGGGCTGGAGATATGATTTAGTGTCGCAAAAGCAAGTCAGCCAGGTCAATAGCGCCAGTCATAGGATTATCAAATAATGTCGGCGCACACCAGCCGGATTTATCGTTTCTTTAGTGGACAAAAAGTCGGTTGACGCCCCTAGGAAATTGTACTATTAGCGGACAAAAGGAGTGCTCTTAAAACACTTTCACCCTGACAACGAACAATACAAACAACGTTCTCAGAACACCCCCATTTTGTGTAATTGCAACCATTTCGGGACACTGTGAGTGTTCTTAAAACACATTCAACTAGACAGATTACAATACGGACAGCATCCTGAGGACACCCCCAGTTTGTGTATTTACGAACAATTAAGTACACCGCGAGTGTTCATAGCTCATTTTTACCTTCCTTACGAACAAAAATGACACATACTCCGTCCTCTAAACACCCCACCATTTAGTTTATTTACAAAATGTCAGAACAGCCGTGTTCTCCGCGGACAAATCGAATGCAACAAAAACGTCTAGCACATAAAAAAACAAAACATTGAACCTATCTCATACTCCCCACCCTCCCCAAACACTCTTACACACCAACACACGGCACTAAATACAATTTTTTATCCACGTTTCACTGCGCTGTACGCGGTCGACTGCGAATACAAGATGGAGGGCGCCACAGAAATTCTGACGCGCTCCACGCCCCTCGCCGTCCAATCAGCGAACACGTCACATGTCCGCGGACATTATGCAAGGCCATGGGCCAATCGGGGTGCTGTCCGCGTAGCGAACAGGGAAGTCCATCCGCGAAGCGAACGCAGATATCACTAATTTTTTTGCCTTACATTTTGGTCATTTTTTAAAAAACTAGTGGACAGATTTACACCAAATTTACAAAAGCACGCTTTTGGGACCAGGCCGCCGCTCCTGCTGTAAATTTGGTGTAAATCCGTCCAGTGGTTCGGGCTGTAGCCGTGCGCAAAGTTTTTTCCCATTCAGTCTATGGGAAAAAAAAAAGTTTTGGGACCCCCCTATAACTTTTCCCCCCCTGGACGAATCCTCACCAAACTTTGCAAATAAATTCAGAGTGACCCAACTACTTTTTTTGCAAAGTTTGGTGAGGATCCGTCCAGGGAGAGCGAAGTTATAAGCCGCCCAAAAAGTGCTCTTCCTATGGAAACAGCAACTTAACCATAACTACATGGCCACTACCGTGGCCATGTAATATATATATATATATCTATATATGTATATATATATATATTTTTATTTTTTTTTTTCAGTGAAAAAACTTTGTTAAAGGGATGTTATGGTTAAGTTGCGCTACTAAAAACCTATGAAATTCAGTGAAAAAACTTTGTCAAAGGAACGTTATGGTTCCAAGTAAAACCGAAAAACCCTTGAAATTCGCCAGTTATGGTAAGCTAAGCAACCATAACTCGCGCCACCACCGTGCACTGCTAAGACTAACACCCAGGACATCAAAGATGACATCACAAATGTCATTGATGACGTCACTGATGACATCACATGTGTATGTACTTTTCATGAAATATGTGTACAAGGGATTCTTGTTATAATATTACAAAACAAGTGTCAAGGATCATTGCAATAAATATCATACCCTAATTAGTGCATTGAACGATGCATTGATATAAATAGCATTCTATTATGGGGTTCTATCTAGTATACTAAGCTACTCATACAGAAACATAACATTGTGTGCAGCGTACAAGATGAAGGTATAATATGCGTAATGTTAATATGTTGAATAATGAAATGATAATTGTTTTCTTAATAGATGTTTGTGTACTGTGAAATATGTAATAAGTAGTTAATAAGACACATGTATTACATAATTGCATTACTATAGACAAAACACAAAGACACAAGAACACATACCAATATGGGTATATACAGGGAAAGTGAAGTTAGCAAAAAAACACAAGTAGTAGCAGAAACAATTCATAACTTAACTGATTATTTTCATGCATATAAATGATTGCTCTGTTTCAAAGCTGCTATTTACCCTATGTATATGTATCACTTGATGTGATTGTACCCTAAGGAAAGTAGTGTGAGTACAATGTATACAAGTATGACCATATACAGGGAAAGTATAGCCATAAAAAAAACAGAACTATCAGAAAGTGCTCATTAGTCTATTGATTATCTTTATGCACAAAAAGGATTGCTGTCTTTCAAGCTTGTGTCTTCCCGTATGTATATGTTTCATATGATGTGACTGGACTCTAAGGGAAATTACTGTAAGAACCTACTTGAAGGATACGTCTACAAATAAAATAAAATGTTTAGTTTCTGACTGTTACTGAAGAAAACCATGTGACCTAGATATGTCAGCAAAAAAAAAAGAGTGAGCCAGACATGTGATGTCATCAGTGATGTCATCAATGACATTTGTGATGTTATCTTTGATGTCCTGTGTGGTAGTCTTAGCAGTGCACGGTGGTGGCGCCAGTTATGGTTGCTTAGCTTACCATAACTGGCGAATTTCAAGGGTTTTTCGGTTTTAACAAATACGTGTACTCCGGTTACTAGACCAAACAGTAAGTATACAATAATAAGGAGAACCATAGCAGCATATCACATCCATAGTATCTAATCCATTTGTTCCTTCTACATTTGTTTTTCGCCCAAAGTTATAAGCAAATGTGAATGTGATATGCTGCGGTGGTTGTTGCCAGGGCCAAATGGCCATGCACCCAAGACTCTATGCCCTGGCAACAACCACCGCAGCATATCACATCCATAGAGTCAAACATTTCAACTATGTTCTATGGAAACTTTTAATGTCTGCGGACATTATGAGTGTTATTAGGACACTTTCAACTTGCCAGCGAACAATACAGACAGCGTTTTCAGGACACCCCCTACGAACATTTCAGAACAACGCGATAGTTCTTAGAACACTTTCAACTTGACAACGAACAATACGGACAGTGTCCTCAGAACACCCCCATTTCGTTTATTTGCGAACATTTCAGGACACCATGAGTGTTCTAAGAACACATTCAACTTGCCATCGAACAATACGAACAGCATCTTCAGGACACCCCCTACGAACATTTCAGAACAATGCGAGAGTTCTTAGAACACATTCAACTTGATAAAGAACAATACGGACAGCGTCCTCAGGACACCCCCATTTTGTTTATTTGCGAACATTTCAGGACACCGCGAGTGTTCTTAGAACACATTCAACTTGCCAGCGAACAATACGGACTACGCCTTCAGGACACCCCCTACGAACATTCCAGGACACCGCGAGTGTTCTTAGAAACGTCTTCAGAACACCCCCCATTTTGTTTATTTGCAAACATTTCAGGACACCGCGAGTGTTCTTGGAACACATTCAACTTGGCAGAGAACAATACGGACAGCGTCCTGAGGACACCCCCATTTTGTTTATTTGCGAACATTTCAGGTCACCGCTAGTGTTCTTAGAAGCGTCTTCAGAACACCACCATCTTGTTTATTTGCGAACATTTCAGGACACCGCAAGTGTTCTTAGAACACATTCAACTTGACAGAGAACAATACGGACAGCGTCCTCAGGACACCCCCATTTTGTTTATTTGCGAACATTTCAGGACATCGCGAGAGTTCTTAGAACTCATTCAACTTGTCAGCCACAACCCCCCATTCATATTTGCAAACATTTCAGGACACAGTTAGTGTTCGACAACGTCTTCAGAACACCCCCATTTTGTGTATTTGCGAACATTTCAGGACACCGCGAGTGTTCTTAGAACACATTCAACTTGACAGAGAACAATACGGACAGCGTCCTCAGGACACCCCCTACGAACATTCCCCGGACACCACGAGTGTTCTTAGAAACGTCTTCAGAACACCCCCATTTTTTTTATTTGCGAACATTTCAGGACACCGCAAGTGTTCTTAGAACACATTCAACTTGCCAGCCACAACCCCCATTCATATTTGCGAACATTTCAGGACACAGCGAGTGTTCGACAACGTCTTCAGAACACCCCCATTTTGTGTATTTGCGAACATTTCAGGACACTGCGAGTGTTCTTAGAACACATTCAACTTGACAGAGAACAATACGGACAGCGTCCTCAGGACACCCCCTACGAACATTCCCCGGACACCATGAGTGTTCTTAGAAACGTCTTCAGAACACCCCCATTTTTTTTATTTGCGAACATTTCAGGACACCGCAAGTGTTCTTAGAACACATTCAACTTGCCAGCCACAACCCCCATTCATATTTGCGAACATTTCAGGACACAGCGAGTGTTCGACAACGTCTTCAGAACACCCCCATTTTGTGTATTTGCGAACATTTCAGGACACTGGGAGTGTTCTTAGAACACATTCAACTTGACAGAGAACAATACGGACAGCGTCCTCAGGACACCCCCTACGAACATTCCCCAGACACCGCGAGTGTTCTTAGAAGCGTCTTCAGAACACCCCCATTTTGTTTATTTGCGAACATTTCAGGACACCGCAAGTGTTCTTAGAACACATTCAACTTGCCAGCCACAACCGCCCATTCATATTTGCGAACATTTCAGGACACAGCGAGTGTTCGACAACGTCTTCAGAACACCCCCATTTTGTGTATTTGCGAACATTTCATTACACCGCGAGTGTTCTTAGAACACATTCAACTTGACAATGAACAATACGGACAGCGTCCTCAGGACACCCCCATTTTGTTTATTTGCGAACATTTCAGGACACCGCGAGTGTTCTTAGAACAGTTTCAGCTTCCTTGCGAACAAAACGGACACATATTGAGTCCTCAGAACACCCCCAATTCAGTTTATTTAGAACATTTCAGAACACCCGTGATGAACGCAGACAAATCGAACACAAAAACAACGTCTAACACATAAAACAACACAACTTTCATCCTATCTCATACACTCCCACCCTCCCCAAACACTCCTACACACCAACAGACTCTACTAAATACAAATTTTGAACAAAGTTTCATCGTGCTGTCCGCGGACGTCCGCGAATCCAAGATGGCGGGCGCTACCGAAAATCTGACGCGCTTCACGCTCCACGCCGTCTAATCAGCAAACACGTTGCATGTCCGTAGACATCACGCAAGCCTATTGGCCCATCAGGACACTGTCCGCGGAGCGAACAGGGAAGTGTGTCCGCGGACCGAACACAGATATCACTAATTTTTTTGGACCTACTTTTTGGTCATTTTAAAAAAAAACTACTGAACGGATTTTCACCAAATTTGCAAAAGCACGCTTTCGGGACCAAGACGCTGCTCCTGGTCCAAATTTGGTGAAAATCCATCCAGCGGTTTGGGCTGTAGACATGAGCAAAAAACATTTCCCATTCAGTCTATGGGAAACAAAAAAGTTTTGGGACCCCCCCTATAGCTTTGTCCCCCCGGACGAATCCTCACCAAACTTTGCAAAAAAAATCTGAGTGACCCAAATACTTTTTTTGTAAAGTTTGGTGAGGATTCGTCCAGGGAGAGCAAAGTTATAAGCCAACCAAAAAGTGCTCTTCCTATGGAAACACCAACTTAACCATAACTACATGGCCACTACCGTGGCCATGATATATATATATATATATATATATATATATATATATACACATATATACATACACATACACACACCAACAAACAAATCTGATTACAAAGAACTAAAGTGAGTCATCTGGTGTTAAAGAGCATTTAAAAAGAGTAGATTCACTGTTTAGCTGCAGTGCACGCATACATATGAGTGTTTCACTCCATTTCATCATTTTGAGTTCCCCAAAAGGCCGCTTTCATCGCAAAGCGGGCGTTTGGGGAACTGCGCATGCGTTTACTGTGCATTGAGGAAGTGGAGATGGCAGCGTCGTAGATGTTCAGGCAAGGAGGAGTTTGGGATGTGCATGGGTATGTATGTACGTGTGTGTGATGTGTGTGTGTGTGTGTGTGTGTATGTGTATGTGGGTGTGTGAGTATGTGTATGCTGTGAGACAAGAGCGGGTCGGGGACAGGGGTGGCAGAGGTGTCTGCGCAGAATAGAGGATTTGGACTGGGTCTGGGGGATGGAGGGGAGGTTAGGGAATGGGGAGTGCAGTGGTGTCCCCTGCTTTAGGAAGGAACAGGAAGGGGGCCGCGGAAAGGGAAATAAGTTTCCCTGCAGCACCAAATACGGGCCGGGGCAACCAGGATTTGATGAATGATGAATTAGGCCTGCTGGGAAACAACATAGATCCCATGTGAGCACAATGATATAATTACGTCGTGTGCTGTTCATTCCCATTTGAATAAACGCCCCAGCTCCATCTCTTCCATCCTCACTCCCCACCGCTCCAAGAAAGACGGCCCCCTGTTCAGATCCTAGAAACGGTGTCTCCTCTGTCACCGCAACATGTTCTATTTCTGGTCTTTCATGGATGACAAATCATTAGATGGACTGATTTGGACACCACGGTTGTGGGGAAAAAGCACAGATGGGAATATGATGTTAGGCAAAAGGTATATCAGGTGCCATGATATGGAACCATCGTGGTCCATTATAGAATGCCTATTCAATGGTGTTACCCTGTCTATAAGGACTGCACTGTCTTTTGTATTTCACTGCTGACATTACCCTTGATGTGCAATGACTAATTTGAGTAAATAGGCCTGTGTAGACTATTGTATGCTGTGACCATTTATTAATTGTACTTCCATTTGCCCATGGCCATCTCTTCCAACCTATTCTAGAACTCGTGTACCCCCCCCTCTTTCCTTTGTGTGTTGTAATTGTATGCTTTACAAAACACCAATCCAAAAGACAGAAATAAGTCAAAGCATACATTAGGCGCGGAAAATGTTGTCTAAGTGTGTGTATGTCTGTAAATGTGTGTTTGTGTCCATCTATGTGTGTGTCTGTCTGGATAGGGTACCTGTATATGTGCATGTCTGCGGGTTTGTGTGTGTGAGAGGGACAGGCTCTGGGCACAAGCACCAGTTTGATATGTTTTGTATGGGAATGCTGGCAGAGGAGCATTCAGCCCCTCTATGCCCTTCCTCATTTATTTATTTATTTTTGCATTTGCAAAGTGCCCAGACGCCCAGAGGCAACTGGGCACTGGTTACATGAGGTACATTTGATAAACATGAGGGTAGCAAGTGTCAATGAAATGTCAAGTTGCAACGTCAGGTTGTTGTGGTGGGATAAAGGAGTCCGCGAAGTTTCATGGCAGGTGGATGAACAGTCAGTTGAAAATCCAGCTCTGAAGTGTGTCCTGAAGGATTTGTAAGATGGTTCTGTTCTGAGAGCGAGTGGTAGGCAGTTCTAGAAGACGCGGTCAGTGACAGAGAAGCATGATCCACCAGCTCTTGCTCTTTTAAATCTGGGAACGACTCGCTTGTGACTGTTGCAGGATTGTGTGCCATGAAGCCCCCATGATTCCCCAGGTTACCGCTGGTGCATTTTTCTATTTGAAAAGGCACATGCAGGTTTGAGTCTGAGGAGAGATGGTGCACGGGTTGCTAGTCAACCACATTCTGGTCTGCTGGTGAAAGCCCATGTCTTCAACTCATTCTGGGGTACTGCCTGCCGGCAGATCTGTTTCCATGGCCTGCCTACTTGCGTGATGGCAATGGTGACCCAAAGGTAAATTTTCAGTTTTAAAAGGGTTTGTATTGTTTGTATGCTTGGTTGTTGGGCAGTGCATGTGTGTGCGAGCGTATGCAAGAGTTGCGAGGAAGCCAATGTGTATGTAAGTGTGTGTGTGTTTGTGTGTGTGTGTCAAAGTCTGAGTCTGAGTGAGTGGGTGTGTGTGTGAATGCAATGCATGGTGTGCATGTGTTTGAAAGCTAGGAAGACGGCCAACATCAGTGATCACAGCTTTGGTTCTAATATGAGCTAATTCCTGGCATAGGATGTGGCTGCAGATTCAGAAGGTGATTTATACTCACCTTAACTGGCACAGATTGTTGCCACAACTTCATGAAGTGATTAACAGAGTCCATCACTGAAATAGAGAGATTGTGGCTGCAGCTTCATTAATTGATTTCCAACGCAGTGGGTAATAATACCAACTATAATTACAGCACTTTGATTCCCTAGGGTGAGCTAGCGCTACATAAAAACTATTATTATTGTTATTATTATTATTATTGACCATTACTGGAATAGATAGAATGTTGCAGCAGCTATGTGAAGACAATTACAGTGACTATGATGGATACAGATAGATTGTGGCTGCAGCTTCATGAAGTGATTTACAACACAGTGGGTAATAATACCAACTATAATTACAGCACTTTGATGCCCTAGGGTTAGCTAGCGCTACATAAAAACTATTATTATTATTATTATTATTATTATTATTATTATTATTATTATTATTATTATTATTATTATTGACCATTACTGGAATAGATAGAATGTTGCAGCAGCTATGTGAAGACAATTGCAGTGACTATGATGGATACAGATAGATTGTGGCTGCAGCTTCATGAAGTGATTTACTATGAAAATTACTAGCATAAATAAGTTGTGGCCTCAGCTTCATGAAGTGTTTCAGTGTGAGCATTCCTGGCATAGATAGAGTATGGCTGCAGCTTCATGAAAGTGAATTACAATGAAATGTTGCCGTACGGTGTGGGCACAGGCATCAGGAAAATGGTCTAAAGAGCTCCTGTGTAGTATTGGTGGCATGTACCTGGATATTTCATATGTTACCTTCTTAAGTTACTTGTAAATTATATGGATTTTAACCCCAGTTTCTCAAAAGCTGTGCTGTAAAATGCACCAAGCAAGCCCTGGTGGTGTCAAGGGCATTCGTTAAGCGCTGTTTGTTGCTGTGAGGGAAGCACTTTTCTATCCTGCAAGAGCCTGCCTGTTTTCATTGCTGTGTTGCTTTAAGGACTTGGCACCATCGTGGCCCCACCTCCACCAGGAAGCAGAAGGATAAAAGACTTCCTGCAACGCCCTTGTGGCGTTAAGCCCTGGTGGTGTCAAGGGCGTTCGTTAAGCGCTGTTTGTTGCTGTGAGGGAAGCCCTTTTCTATCCTGCAAGAGCCTGCCCATTTTCATTGCTGTGTTGCTTTAAGGACTTGGTCCCGCCACGGCCACGCCTCCACAAGGAAGCAGAAGGATAAAAGACTTCCTGCAACACCCTTGTGGTGTTAGGTCCTGGTGGTGTCAAGGGCGTTTGTTAAGCGCTGTTTGTTGCTGTTTGGCTGGGGGCTGGTGGCCGGAGACCTCCAACTACGTAACCCTAAACAGGATCAAGTTTGCAGCTGTGAACGTTTTACATGAAATACGTACGGTAAGCTTATAAACTTACTGACTCTTATTGTTTGACTGGGAGACTGCAGAGGTTGTGGTATCCTCTTTGATCCCGGACATTTACCTTTTTGAACTTACCCAAATATGACTAAATCTAAAACTACCAAGTCACGCTATAATTTAAGGAGGGATAACAACAATAAAGAAGACTGTACACCTACTGCAAAAAACAATAAGTCTACTCCCACGGATGGGATGACTGATAAAGGCACAATTCCTGCGCTCTTCCAAAAAGTCATCCCTAAAATTAATAAATCGATTGGTGAACTCGCAGGAGAACTCAGAGTATCTAATCCTAATGGGAGTCAGGTAATGGATGTTTCAAACTACGACGATATTGACAATAAATTGTTATTGAACCTGTGCCTGTCCATCCAAAAATCCATAACTTCAACTTCCAGAGACTGCATTTCAGTGAATAATGGAGGCCAGATAATTGAAGCCCAGGTGTTACATGCCGATGATACTACGGCAGCTACACTTGTTGAGACTCAAAACCTGGTAATAACAGAAGACACCGCTCCTGTCATACCTGAAGGACCAGTATCGTCCCTTCCTGCTATTTCTCCATCGAATTTGGAAAGGGACCAGCTTTCTGCCTTACCCAATCTGTATATTGATTTGGAAAGATCAGCACCGGTGGATGAAACTAGGGCTAATGATTTATCCCATTCTCACGCAGCATCAATTGCTGAACTTCAACCTTCTATGGGAACCATGCAGTTTGCATTAAAAATCTTACTTAAATTATGTGGCAGAATCCACGTTAATACGGTCCTTCACCTGGGATTGCCAGACCCAAGAATCTTGCAAGACATTCTGCAACCGGCATATACAGTCCCCAGAAAGAATCCTGAAACTGAGGCTCTTTGCACCAATGAAGAAATGGAACCTGCCTCACCAGATGACTCTGTGGTTCCAATATATAGGAAACAACGGCGACTGATTAGACATCTGGAGATCCAGAAATTTCCTGTGATTATAGCTTTTTCACTCCCAGCAACAGCTCCCTTGCCAATAAAATCCAGGAAAGCAAGGAAAAGAGCACATAGATCAAAGAAGCGTTTAAGTAATCAAGCAGGCAAACTAACTAGCTGGATATTGCCTGACAAGCCTAATGAGATATCATATTTCAGTAGCAATGATCAAGATCCAGGATCATCAATCTACTCAGGGGGAGAAACTAATATATATTTCACCGCCCGAATGAAAGGTAAACAACAACCTCAGAAATCTTCTTCAAACAGGAAGCACAACGAGAATCCTGACCCAATGCACCAGAAAATATGTATTATCAAAAATTTGAACCAAAAATACACAGATAAATGGTTAACTAGATCTCAGGTGTTGGCTAAACTCCATCTAATACCACAACTACGGGTTATACGGTCTGAAGATGTTTCCTTTGTGGAGCCACTGAGGGTATGTAAACCCAACATCACTGCGTTACATTGTGAGGTACAGGACACGATTCAGTTGATTCATGCACATAAATCCAGCCTAATACAAGTGGGGTTGGGGGTGGATGTGAATAAAGAAGAGAAGGATCAACAAATCATAAACAAAGACTAGCCTATGAAGAACAACCAGGCCACGATACCTAATCTCCCTACTGGAAAGAAGGTACAGTTAAGCGACATTCAGAACACCTTGAAATGGCTGGCAGATTCGCTCCCTATGGTCCTTCAGAAATAGTGAACTTGTTCTCTACGGACCTGGAACACCCGAGTTTTAATCACTTTCTCACTACCCATGGATCGCTATCGCTTATTGACACCCAGACTTTCTTCCTATTCCAGGAGACTTGGTTTATGACACCGCTACTTATGGATGGATGCTCTTTGTTCCACTCCCCGGCCAAGAAAGGGTCTAGGGGTCACCCTGTACTGGAGGAGCCGAAATAAGGATAGGGAATCAACAACTGAATTCAGTGGAGGGAAGCCCCCCCACTTAAAATTAAGTAGAGAAATTTGTATGGACTAATTTGTTGTTGTAATTATGTGAAAATGGTATTCATAATGTTAGTATATACTAGTAGTCAAAAGGGAGTTGTGTTTATAAGGTCGAAAATGTCATTATCATAATGTGGTAAGGTGGCAAGGCACAGAATGGATAAATAAGGTTTTCTGTACACAGACAGAAAAGAGCTCTGACCAATGCCTTTTACTGAAAATGCATGTAACTGAAAATGTGGCTCTATTCTCAAGACAGTGGAAAACCACAGTTTGGGGATTAATAAACTTCTTACTCCGTGGAGTGAAATCTGATATCTACAAAAAGAAGTTTAAACGTTTTTTCCTAAAAAAGGAAGGAAGTGCCACCACTTACATGGGTATCCTGTCTGACACATACATTTTTTAGACAAGTAGATATCAATTTTATTAATCATGCAAAATTCATTTTAAGAAAAAAAATTCATCATAAAAATGATCATATCACCTAAAACAAACAATCAATTTCTAAAACCACACAAGTAGTTCAACTTCAATCGGTTCGGATTACAAATTTGATCTATTGGACAACCCGTATGACCCAATCACACTGAGTCCCCTCACTTCAAAGTAATCTTTTGGCTAATTCAGTTCTTAGTTTCCCAAAAACCCAACTTGCACAAGTTTCTGTCCCATAATCACATCAATGTAGGACATTCTTCAGGGGTGTGTGTCTTGTGTAGATCTTATTCGAGATGAAACCACATTTTCAAAGTTCTATCTTCTTGTTAAAAATCTGTATACCCTCTCTGACCCGGGGGTTCTTTATCCCAGAATCTTCTTCTCAACCTCAATTGGTTAAATTAAGGCAAAAGTGCCATTTGTTGAGGACGTCATGCCTGTGTTCCTGTAACTTCTGTCCATATGGTTCTAATTATGCCATCCGGGATCACTCCATCAGTTTGCTCAGAAAACTTCATTTACCCTTCCAGGTATATATACCAGTGCGCCTCCAACAGCATTCTGAAGGTTCTTTCCCTTAATTCCAACAAGCAGGCTTGATCATATCCTAGTGTCCTAGGTACCTAGGTTGTTCCCCGAGATGCTTGCCGCTCGAGTTCTGTACAAGCCGATGCGAAGAGACTAAGGTGAACTATACTTTTCTGCCCAAGATAAAATTCAAGTAAAGGGGATAGAAAAAAAAGATAGGGATGGTGCAGACTGCAACAGCCCTAGCCGATAGAGACAGGGACACAGGGAGGAAGAACAATATGGCAGAAAGGGGAACATATATATATATATATGTGGTAATTTTTCAGGGAACGAGAACAGTGTTTTTAAACAGAAATCATATTGTGCCTTCTTTCAATATATATTGGCCTAAGCCTAGTTGCTCTGCGAAGAAAACCATGTTGCAAAGTTCCGATTTCGGATCGACTTCGCCGCCATTTTAGGATCATCCACCATTTTGATTTCTGTTCATATGTGATTCTCTGTTCTAAAATGGTGGACTGTGTTTCCAACTTGTAACCGAGCCTTCCCGACCTTTGTATCTTGTTAATGGTTAGACTGTCCGAGGGCCGAATGTTTAGACTAGGTAATGAGACCTTGCCCTGAGCATGACTTGTGGTCTAAGGATTGTTTGCACTAACACGCCTCATCCACGAACACACATCGAGGGAAATGTAATGTAAATGTCGAGCATGTTCACTGGCAGAACTACATTGTGAAGGGATATGTGCTAAGACTTACTGCTAAATCCAGGAATAAACGTTTCCATTGTAACTTGTTGGAAACGCAAACCTAGATAATCCATGTGCATATTATTGTATGAGCCATAAGTGAACTCGGCATGAACTCTAGACCACAGATTATTAACCTGTAGAGGGGCTGGACAATTTTACTGAATTGTATAAAAAGCCGAATGTCCAGATGTCCAGCACTATCACTCCTCACTCTGAAGGGCTGGTACTCATTGTGATGTATTGAGAGCCAGATAGCTATCTGTATTTCTGTTTCTTTGTAACTGTACAGTAGATTAAAGATTTGTGAATCTTTATAGCCCGTGTCTGGTGTATTTCCTTTTGTGGTACTCAGCCTCGATATTTCCTTGCTTTTACAGATTGTGCCCGAATAGGGACCCTCAATATTGATGCCATCTCAGTTAAGTGTTGACGCGGCTATCAGACCGGGATCGGATGGTGAGAAAGGGGGCCCCTTCTTGGATGAGACGCAATAACTCAACAGTACTGCATGACCCGATCCCTGGACGGTGAGCCTGCGGTCCGAGACGGCATCTCCACGAGGGTCCATATATCGAGGCTGGCAGTTTTGACGAAATCACCAACTACAAGGGTCCTTAGTTGTCCTTAGTATTCTGATCGTACCTCCTTTAGTTCTTTGATCAGGTGAGTCGTGACCCGATTCTTAAGTATCCTGATAATTTTTTTGGCATATTGTACTCGCAAGCACAATTATTGACCAGGTAACACCAGGAATCTGATATGCCTGAGAAATTGTCTGCCTGCTTTAGGGCATTATTCCGCAGAGACAGACAATCTTTGGAATGTAGCCATCCAGCACCACAGCAGAGATCACCGGCTTGTACTATGTACTGTAAGCATGGCATTGGTAGTGTAGTGTTTAATGATATTTGGCACAGACAAACTAGATATGCTTCCGAACTTCAGTGGCCAACAAATGGTAGCTTTGAGATTCCTCGTATAGAATATTTAGAGTCTATATTATTGAAGAAAAAAGCTAGTCCTGCAGCATTTGATGTATTACAAAATTGGAAAAAAGAAGCTATGCAGCAACTTAAAAGTAGAGAGAAACATGCGCGCCGTCACATGTCCAATGCTGAAAAAGCGTTGTTGTATGATCAAAGTAAACAGTCTGAGTCAAATATGGATAGGGCTTTTCAACTTGATATTCAGAAAATATATCCGTCTAAAGATTTCCATGTGTCTGATGAATTAATTGACAAACTTCTAAATGAACAAAGGTCTGATGCCACTGCGCCACCTCCGTATGTACCTATTCCTGCTGCTTTAGCTTTTCCTGCTGTCGTTCCTCCTCCCGTAGTAATTCCTGCTCTTCCTATTGTTACTCCTATTGTTCCTCTTCCTCCCATTATTGTTCCTCCTCCTATCGTTGCTCCTCCACCTGTACCTCCACCTTTGCCTACTGTTACTGGTCTGGTAGATTTGCCTTCTGCACCAGTGATAACACCCTTGTTACCGATTGTACAAGATTTGTCTACTCTTCCTCTTCCGAGTGATTCTGTTCTGCTTGTAGTTGATAAGGGAGCGGAATCAAAGATTGTAACTTGCAATACTGTGTCTAAAGAGAGAAAATGTGATTTGACTGCATGGGCTAGACAGTGCATGGAGAAGGTTGAACAATCTGATGTCTTTGCCACACTCTCTAATCTAGAAAGTTTTCCTGAGAAAAACGTTTTTATCGAAGGGCTGGGAATTCATTTATGTTTAATGTGGAACAGACTGAATGATGTAGATCTCCCACAAGGGTTTAGGGATCTGAATGTTTTAGCATATTCAAGAGATACTGCAGAGAAAGTATATGAGCATGTCGAGAGGGTTTTTGAGTATAGAAGGTAGTTGGAAATGTTGCAGAATGAAGAAATTGATGGTGATAATTTGAGTGCTATTTTTGTACAGAAACGGTTCCTTCCTCTTCATAAGTCGATGAGTGAGGAAACACGAATTTGCACAAAAGATGCGATTAGATGGATTTCAGACATGTCGATATCGCCCGTAGAAGTATATGACACGTATAGTTAGTATATGCCAGAAATGCAGAGGAAAGTGATACAGGTTATGGTAGAATACCTGCAGGATGAATGTATAAAAAGAAAGATTTGTTGTCCCGCAGAATTATTGAATATCTGTAAGAGAGACTTTTCATCTGACACTCCTTCAGCTGCCCTAGCGCTTGATTTAGCTCTGTTGCTCAGTAAGCGCTCGGAGTTTCCAATCTCCCAGTTGCCTATGAGAGAGGTTCCTCTGACATTTGTCCCAAAAGTTGAGATGCCAGCTAATGTTGCAGCAGGAACTGCTGCTTATGACATTCCTGCTCATTATGTATCATAGTTTGTTTACGTCCCGTTCTCAAGACAGGAAATGAACATCATCAGACAATCCATCCCAGATATTAAAAAGAATCGGACAGGGTTCTATAAAGAGATAGAATCTGTCTTGCAGTCGTCAGTGTTTACTCTGAGTGATATAGATTTGTTATTTCCCGTGCTCATACCCATTGATTTGTGGAAACAAATTAGGACTGTAGACGATGCAGCAGGGTTAGGGGACACATGGGATGATATGGTTAGACAAGATAGAGATAGACCAGCTGGCGAGAGACCGCCACAGGTAATACTGACTTTGCTTGATAGAATAGTGACAAAACTAAAAGCCTTAATTCCTGAAAGAAGGATTGTTTGGGACAAACTTACTGCTTGTGTCCAAGGGAAGTCTAAGGGTGCTACCAAATTCTTTAATCGGTTTGAACAAGTGTTTTCAGATTTCAGTGGACAAGATTTGAGCACAGAGTCTGGAAAATGATTGTTTGTAGACAAATTTGTGTGTGGATTGTTGCCTGACATCCAGTCGCAAATTTTGACTTCTGAGAGCACTTGGCAAGCTAAGTCTCAGTCTGAAGTATTGCATATGGCTCAGTACTATGAAAACCGAGTCAATAATGAAAAAGAGAGGATTGAAAAGAGACAAAGAGACTTGAAAACTAAAATTCTATTGCAACAGATTGTTAGAGGCCCTAGAGGGGGTAGCACACAGTTTAGGGCACAGTATGCTCCACAGGGTAATGTGCGGTTGGGTCCTGTACACGCGAACCAGTGTGCTTATTGCAGACAAGAAGGTCAATGCCAGATCCTCCAGCAGAGGTCGAACAACACATTTGGTATCATGGGTAGACGATCTGGAGACCGCCCTGGGGTGGGGGGGCCTGGTAGAAACCAATTTTCTCAGAATTCACAGCCTTTCTCACAAGACAATCAGTCACCGAGTGTGGATAATAGAAACATTTTTGATCATCCTTCTACTGCATATCTCTCTGAAGACCTTCCTTTTGATGACATTTTGCTCCGTTAGTATTGCTCGAAGCAGGGTTTTGAACCGACGCCTATTCCCATTATTCAGAAAGGTCCCTACGTTGAAATGATAGTGGGAAATAGGAAACATGTATTCTTGATATTGAGTTGTGAGGAACTTTTCTGTATCGATATCTTGCATTTGTACCTTCGCGACCTAATTTGTACAAGTGTTGATTGTAGTTATCACTTAAATATTTGTTCTTTTTTCTCTTTTTTTCCTTATGTAGCTGTTTGTCGCATGAGTGTAGGCTGATACGGAGACATTGAGTTCCTCTACTCCGTTTGTAAACTTGAAAGACACACACACATATGCCTGCACTACTTTGCGCCAATGATAGTTGAAAGAAAAAGTTCTTATTCCAATCAGTTGTTTTTGTCCATTTTTATTCTTATTCTGTTTGAAAATCAGAAGTTTTAGCCCTATTGGATGACACGTGTTTCGGCGTTCATGTTCTGCCTTTTTCAAATCCGGGCTATTTTCAAAAGCAAATACAAAAATACAAACCACCAAAAATAAATTACAGACCTGTTCTTTTAAAAATTCACCTTAACACAACAAATCCCATGACTTTTTTGTGCTTAAAATCAACATTTTTGATAGTACAATGCCATTATATGAGACACAGTTCGTGAACAACCCCTATCTCATTTCATGCATCTTGCGTGCTCCTTTATATCTCTGGATATATATTTTGACTTATAAGTTAACTTATAAGTTAACCCTGAAAATGATGTTAAGTCCATCAATGCTGTCAGAGCAGGAGGAAATAAGACCACAGACTTGGTTACCTCAACCAGGGTCTGATTTCAGGAAATGTGGTTTTTGCACAATGTGCCAGTATGCAATAAATGACACTAATGTTTTTTCAAATCAAGATGGGGTAAAAACCTGGATCAACGAACAGATCAATTGCAGATCTAAATACGTCATATACGCAATACTATGTGTCTGTAATCTTATCTACATTGGAAGCACCATCCAGGAGCTCAGAGCACGAATCAGAGAGCATTTTTCCACAATTGGGAGTCAGGATAAAAACCTCCCATTGGCGCAGCACTGGCAGAACCACCACCAAATACACAACAAAAAAGACATTAAATTCGTGGGATTGAAGAAAATGAAGTTGGGCAAACGTGGAGGGAACCAAGAACTACGCCTAAGACAAGTGGAAGCCAGACTTATTTGCCATTTTCAAACTGTAGAGTATGGTTTGAATTCAGATAATGAAATGATACACTTTCTTTAAAATAACAATGAGTGGGAACATAATGTACACATGATGCAGTGTGAAAGTACCTGGGCAACCAATATACTTATACAAGTTTAAGAATTGAAGTGTTATCTTGCCAAATGTCTTTTGTTTGAAATTATACATGTAGGAGTCATGTTATACGGAGTAGTGCCGCAAGGAAAGGGACTACGCCCCCCCTTTTTTCGCTTAAGCAGGGAGTCAGTAAGGACATATAAAGCCTGTGGCAGAAACCAATCCATGTAGAGACCAACCATGTCCTGATAGATAATACCAGTATCTCACCTTAAAACAAAATAAAATTACACCGAGGAAAATAACTTTGGTGATAAACTTAAAATGCATTTTAAATTGGACAATTTCATTGTCAAAGTATAAAAACTAAATGCCCCAAAAGTGACGTTTAGCAACAAAAACTACATTATCCATAATCCAATGCGACGGAACGAAGTTTGCACGAGAATGCTAATGAACCAAATAATCATTTTGTCAACCAAATACGGTGTGTTATTCATAGAATATCAAGACACGTTGTGCCTACCGTCCTTTTAAAGACCAACGATAAAGAACTCGTGGTCAAATTCGATTTAGTAAAAACGAGTCAACACAGTACTATGGGACACAAGACAATATGTAACCTAGCAAGTGTGTATTTTACATCCCAAAACATGGCCGCCACCGTTAGGGTGTGAAAACTGAAGAGGGACAAACGGAGAAATAAGGGCAGAGCCTTCACTCAGGGACCCTCGAGAGAGAAACGACCGCAACGCTTGAGGCAGGAACTCCATAATTTTCAGGTAAGCCCTGGATTTAGGTGGGAAGCCCACCTTTGGCTGCAGACACGATTAATTCCGTGCTGCATTCATAACCAGGGTTTCTGATAGTGACACACGCGATGCGTGGGACTAAAAGGATTTAAAGAAAATAATTGCCATCAGGGCTCGGTTTTACATCTTTAGAAACTAATGATTTTGCCGTATTGAATTAAGCATGAAAGTGAATGGGAAATTGATAAAACACTACAGACTCGTGCATATACGTTTTCTGTGTAAGTGTTTTTTGAATTAAGCTAGGAAAGCAAATGGCAAAATGGTAAAACATTACAGACTTGTGCACACACGTTTTCTGTTGAATATTCAAGTTGGAAAAACTGAATTGAATGGATTATATTTTCGTAATGCGATTTAATTTAAAACCGCAAGGCAGTGATGAAAAGATAAAATAAAACAAATACAAATATGTCCTTTTTTCATGTAGGTGCGATTGAACCCAGGACTTGGCTAAACCTTACAGGACAAATGAATCTTAAAAAGGGTAAGACGTACCCATGACTTATAATTTGTAATTACTTATTAAATAAGGAAACATACTCTCCTCCCCAATCCGCATCCGTAATTTACCCTTCCCCCTTCACACCACCACACACACCCCCCTCACGTGTTAACTTATAAGTCAAAATATATATCCAGAGATATAAAGGAGCATGCAAGATGCATGAAATGAGATAGGGGTTGTTCACGAACTGTGTCTCATATAATGGCATTGTACTATAAAAGATGTTGATTTTAAGCACAAAAAAGTCATGGGATTTGTTGTGTTAAGGTGAATTTTTAAAAGAACAGAAGGTCTGTAATTTATTTTTGGTGTTTTGTATTTTTGTATTAGCTTTTGAAAATAGCCCGGATTTGAAAAAGGCGGAACATGAACGCCGAAACACGTGTCATCCAATAGGGCTAAAACTTCTTATTTTCAAACAGAATACGAATAAAAATGGACAAAAACAACTGATTGGAATAAGAACTTTTTCTTTCAACTATCATTGGCACAAATTAGTGCAGGCACATGTGTGTGTGTCTTTCAAGTTTACAAACGGAGTAGAGGAACTCAATGTCTCCGTATCAGTCTACACTCATGCGACAAACAGCTACATAAGGAAAAAAAGAGAAAAAAGAACAAATATTTAAGTGATAACTACAAGCAACACTTGTACAAATTAGGTCGCGAAGGTACAAATGCAAGATATCGATACAGAAAAGTTCCTCACAACTAGAGACTAGTTTTTTCTTATATCTAGTACCGCGCAGATCATTTTTGATTAAGATTAAACTAAACAAACAAACACTAATAAAATTCCCCTAAAAATGGCGGAATATTTGGAAAACTGGGAGGAAGAAGCCAATAACCTGTTTTCACCAAGAGGTAACAACACGCACGCCTTCAGCTCAAGTACCCCTAAAAGAGAAGATTTACGATACAAATTTGTGAAATTAGAGAGAGCCTCTCATAAGGAAATCGACAAATATTGGGAAATAATCTCTCTAAAGAACTACTTATCCAAAGACCAGATCCAAAGAGGACTTCGCATTCTGATTTTTCCAGATTTTAATAAAGAGGATGACAAAGATCTAGCGGATAATTGGGAAACAAGCCTTAATCAGTGCTCAAGACAATTACTAGGAATGCTAATTGAACATGCCCAAAGAGAACACAAAAGAGTGACAGAACAGATAGAGAATATCAAAAAAGAAATCAAAGAAGCCAAAGCTCTAGATGTAACAAAGGAAAAAAACTTTTTGAAAATGTACGGAATTCTTAAGGATTACCAAGATGACATAAAATTACGGAAACTCAGAAAATTTTACCGTGATGAAAGAGATTACCAAGATGACAGATTGTACACGTTTCAAGAGAAATATAATAAAATTACCAAACAAGTGTCTAGAGAGAGTACTCCCAATACCTCATCAGCAAGCTCAGAGGCAGAGGAAGAACCGGAGGGAAGTACAGATGCAGCACAGGGGACAAGTAAGCCCAAAGGACAGGGCTTCCTGAACCAAATTAGACGTTTCAAAAAAGGAAATAGGAATGTCCCGACAAAACAAGTCCATTTTCAGAGCAACAAGATACCGGACACATCACAAAAAACAGTCGAAGTAGAGGCAGGAGAGGAACAGGAGGATGCAGAAAACCCAGACGGGCTAAACGCTTATCAGCGCCTAACCAGAGCAGCAGCACGGGAAGCAGCAAGGAAACTGAAATGAAAGACTTAGTGATGAACATATCGAGTCAACCGTTAAGCAAAGAGGAAATAAGCCTACTCAACAAAGGATTATCATTTGCCCCTACAACCCTCTTCGAACCAATAGACATACATGTAGACCTTTTCAAATTTAAAGAAGTTTTTTGCAACACAAGTAGACAAAAGGAAAACAAAATCAGGAGATGTGATCAAAAGTGATATTACAATTGAAGAATTAAGCAAATTGCATTTAATCAGGTCTCTACAGGAACAAGGTGATTACCCAATGCATCAAACAATACAAGAATTGGACATACAACCGGCCAGCTTAACCAGTAAAGAACTCAAGCCAAAATCGAAATTTACACCACAATTATCACCGGACAATATGGTGGATGCCTTTTATAAAGCAGTGACACATGATCTATATCACCTGAGAAAAAAAACCCAACCAAAAGGAAAAGGTTCTTTTAACAATCTCACTCAAAAGGAAGTAACAGCTATACAGAATTTACAAGTAAATAAAAATCTAGTTATCAAGGAGGCAGACAAAGGAGGTAATATCATAGTAATGAATAGAGAAGACTACATCAAGATGGCCAGAAAACATCTGGAGACACCAAATTGCTATCAAAAATTACCAACTAACCCAACAACAAGAGTGATACAGGGTCTAAAAAGTGCAATTGATGCCTGGCACCAACAATGATTAATCACAGATGAAGAGAAGTCTCACCTTAGTATAACCAAACCAATAATTCCAACTATGTATTTTCTTCCGAAAGTACATAAAACCTTCGACACAATTCTGGAAGGCAGGCCCATCCTAAGTGGCATAGGATGGGCAACAGAACCAATGGCAGAGTACATTGACAATGCAATAAGACCAGAAGTAGTCAAAATTAAAGCTTACCTAAAAGACACAACTGCTGTCATTAAATTACTGGAAGGAATAGACTGGCAGGATACCTATCTGTTAGCCACCTGGGATGTAAAAGCACTTTATACATCAATTGGACATCAAGTAGCACTAGATGCAATTGACTATACATTCAAGAATCAGTCTGGTTCCCATTTTAACTATGTTTGCATGCTGAAAGGGATGCTTTTGGTATCTTTGGAAAATAATATTTTCATTTTTGATAAACAATTCTATTGTCAAGCCCGTGGGGTTGCAATGGGTGTTAAATATGCACCAGCATTAGCGAACCCCGTGATGGGAATGTTCGAGGATTTGTACATTTATCAGCTGCAAGGTTTCAAAGAGAACATGATTAAATGGTCAAGATACATTGATGATGTATTCATTGTCTGGAACGGAACATCAGAAGAACTAAATTTGCTATTACAACAAGTCAATCTCAACCAATATGGGCTAGAGTTCACTGGACAAAGCAGCTAGTCGGAAATCAACTTTTTGGATTTGACCATTTATGTCCTGAACAATCAACTATATACCAAAACATACAGAAAAGAGACAGAAGTCAACTCAACATTGTTTGCAACCAGTTGTTATCATTAACCAGTTTTTTTTAATATTCCCAAAGGGGAATTTATACGGGCAAAAAGAAACTGTACAGAACCAGTAATTTTGTGACAAGGAATGCAATCTACTGACAGAATGTTTTTCAGCTAGAGGGTACCCTCAGAAAGCAATTACCAAGGCAAGGCAGAAAGCACATAAAATGACAAGAGAATCTACCTTGAAACAAAGAATGAATCAAATACAACCAGAAAACAAGATTCAATTTATTACGATGTACTGTGCAAATAACAAGGAGATTAAAAGAGTACTAAAACGAAATTGGTATCTATTGAAATTAGACCCACATGTTAAAGAATACATTCAAGAATACCCAATGATTGTTTATAGAAGAGCCAAAACCCTGAAAATGATGTTAAGTCCGTCAATGCTGCCAGAGCAGGAGGAAATAAGACCACAGACCTGGTTACCTCAACCAGGGTCTGGTTTCAGGAAATGTGGTTTTTGCACAATGTGCCAGTATGCAATAAATGACACTAATGTTTTTTCAAATCAAGATGGGGTAAAAACCTGGATCAACGAACAGATCAATTGCAGATCTAAATACGTCATATACGCAGTACTATGTGTCTGTAATGTTATCTACATTGGAAGCACCATCCGGGAGCTCAGAACACGAATCAGAGAGCATTTTTCCACAATTGGGAGTCAGGATAAAAACCACCCATTGGCGCAGCACTGGCAGCACCACCACCAACTACACAACAAAAAAGACATTAAATTCGTGGGATTGAAGAAAATCAAGTTGGGCAAACGTGGAGGGAACCAAGAACTACGCCTAAAACAAGAGGAAGCCAGACTTATTTGCCATTTTCAAACTGTAGAGTATGGTTTGAATTCAGATAATGAAATGATACACTTTCTTTAAAATAACAATGAGTGGGAACATAATGTACACATGATGCAGTGTGAAAGTACCTGGGCAACCAATATACTTGTACAAGTTTAAGAATTAAAGTGTTATCTTGCCAAATGTCTTTTGTTTGAAATTATACATGTAGGAGTCATGTTATACAGAGTAGTGCCGCAAGGAAAGGGACTGCGCCCCCCCCCCTTTTTTCGCTTAAGCATGGAGTCAGTAAGGACATATAAAGCCTGTGGCAGAAACCAATCCATGTAGAGACCAACCATGTCCTGATAGATAATACCAGTATCTCACCTTAAAACAAAATAAAATTACACCCAGGAAAATAACTTTGGTGATAAACTTAAAATGCATTTTAAATTGGACAATTTAATTGTCAAAGTATAAAAACTAAATGCCCCAAAAGTGACGTTTAGCAACAAAAACTACATTACCCATAATCCAATGCGACGGAATGAAGTTTGCACCAGAATGCTAATGAACCAAATAATCATTTTGTCAACCAAATACGGTGTGTTATTCATAGAATATCAAGACACGTTGTGCCTACCGTCCTTTTAAAGACCAACGATAAAGAAATCGTGGTCAAATTCGATTTAGTAAAAACGAGTCAACACAGTACTATGGGACACAAGACAATCTGTAACCTAGCAAGTGTGTATTTTACATCCCAAAACATGGCCGCCACCGTGAGGGTGTGAAAACTGAAGAGGGACAAACGGGGAAATAAGGGCAGAGCCTTCACTCAGGGACCCTCGAGAGAGAAACGACCGCAACGCTTGAGGCAGGAACTCCATAATTTTCAGGTAAGCCCTGGATTTAGGTGGGAAGCCCACCTTTGGCTGCAGACACGCTTAATTCCGTGCTGCATTCATAACCAGGGTTTCTGATAGTGACACACGCGATGCGTGGGACTAAAAGGATTTAAAGCAAATAATTGCCATCAGGGCTTGGTTTTACATCTTTAGAAACTAATGATTTTGCCGTTTTGAATTAAGCATGAAAGTGAATGGGAAATTGATAAAACACTACAGACTCGTGCATATACGTTTTCTGTGTAAGTCTTTTTTGAATTAAGCTAGGAAAGCAAAGGGCAAAATGGTAAAACATTACAGACTTGTGCACACACGTTTTCTGTTGAATATTCAAGTTGGAAAATACTGAATTGAATGGATTATATTTTCGTAATGCGATTTAATTTAAAACCACAATGCAGTGATGAAAAGATAAAATAAAACAAATACAAATATGTCCTTTTTTCATGTAGGTGCGATTGAACCCAGGACTTGGCTAAACCTTACAGGACAAATGAATCTTAAAAAGTGTAAGACGTACCCATGACTTATAATTTGTAATTACTTATTAAATAAGGAAACATACTCTCCTCCTCAATCCGCATCCATAATTTACCCTTCCCTCTTCACCCCACCACACACACCCCCCTCACGTGTTAACTTACAAGTCAAAATATATATCCAGAGATATAAAGGAGCACGCAAGATGCATGAAATGAGATAGGGGTTGTTCACAAACTGTGTCTCATATAATGGCATTGTACTATCAAAAATGTTGATTTTAAGCACAAAAAAGTCATGGGATTTGTTGTGTTAAGGTGAATTTTTAAAAGAACAGAAGGTCTGTAATTTATTTTTGGTGTTTTGTATTTTTGTATTTGCTTTTGAAAATAGCCCGGATTTGAAAAAGGCGGAACATGAACGCCGAAACACGTGACATCCAATAGGGCTAAAACTTCTGATTTTCAAACAGAATAAGAATAAAAATGGACAAAAACAACTGATTTGAATAAGAACTTTTTCTTTCAACTATCATTGGCGCAAAGTAGTGCAGGCACATGTGTGTGTGTCTTTCTATTCTTGATAGACACAGGAGCGCAGAAGTGTTCCATTGAACATTCACGGGTTCCAAACATTCCACTGTCAGGGCAAAGCAATGTTTCTGTAGGGTTTTCTGGTACACCAGTGGTTAGTCCGGTTTTTTCGCCGGTAGCGATTACACTGGGTCCATTCACGGATCACTGTCCGTTTCTTTTGACAATGAACTGTGGAGAGAATTTGTTTGAGGTTGAATCTGTTGAAGGAATTAAATGCAGTAATTCATTGTTCTTCGAATGGAGTGCGTTTGACGATTTCACCACACCAACTTTCTGTCTCTCAGTTCCTGACTAGACCTTTGCCGCCAGAATTTAGTGATGTTCCGGAGTGTTTATGGGTGATTGATGACAATGATGTTGGTGTTCTACAAATTGAGCCTGGTAAAATCATTTTGAAACAAGGAGTAAAGTTGCCACGTATTCGTCAGTATAAGATTTCGGTTGATGGTGAGCAAGCTTTGAAGTGTATAGTTTCTGATTTTGTACACCGTGAGGTAATTGAGGAAATTGCAGGTAGTTTGTGCAATAGTCCGATTTTGCCCCTGTATAAGGAAGGCGATAATGCAATTCCTTTTCGTTTCATATTTGATTTACGTGCTATCAATAAGATTGTTGCTCCACAATTTCCTATTGTGCCTGATGTAACAACGATACTAACTAGGATCCCAGCTTCTGCTACTCACTTTAGTGCTGTAGACCTTAAGAACGCTTTCTTTAGCATTCCTATACACAAGGATAGCAGATACCTGTTCGCGTTCACCTTAGGGGGACGCTTGTTTACATTCACCCGTGTGCCACAGGGTTACACGGAAATTCTGAGCATTTATAGTAGGGCTTTGAAAGAGCAGTTGATACACTCGAGTTGCCTACCACTTGTACATTACTTCAATATGTAGATGATCTTCTTTTAGCTACTGACTCACAAAGTGCCTGTAAGGAGGCCACCGTGTTGTTGCTTATTCACCTAGCAAAACATGGACATAAAGCTTCACTCAAAAAGTTTCAACATTGTCGACAAGAGGTCGCCTAATTAGGCTATCTCCTGTCAAAGGAGGGAAGAAGGTTGACGCCTGAATGGATAAAATAATTTCTAGCATGTCTGTCCCAAATACACAGAAGGAAGTCAGAGCCTTGATAGGAATGGCTTCTTACTGTAGGCAGTGGATCCCCAATTTTTCGCTAGTGATTAAACTAATGTTGGCTTTGACAAAGAAGGGCATTTCTTTGCCATTGCCATGGAACCTGGAACACCAGAAAGCGTTTGATCTGCTCAAGACTGCACTGTGTTCAGCTACAGTTTTGGGCACACCAAATTATGAAAAGGCATTTGAGTTGTATGTGCATGAACGTGAGGGATTTGCTTTGGCTGTATTAATGCAGGAACATGGAGGGAAGAATAGGCCGCGCGGCTACATTTCTTCCACCCTTGATCCTGTTGCATGCACTTTGCCAAGATGTTTGAGAGCTGCCGCTGCTGCTGTGTCTGTAAAATAGAGCGAGGGTATGGTCCTAGGCCATGATTTAAACTTGTTGGTACCTTACTCTGTAGATGTTCTATTAAACAGAACACAAACACAACAACTCACCTCTGCACGATTAACGAGATATGAATTGATCTTGCTCACACCGCACATTAAAATTCAGAGGTGTTGTGTATTGAATCCGGCTGAACTATTACCTTTCCCGAAAGATACTGCTTGCAGAGACTAAGTGTCACATGACTGCCTCTACACCACAGAGCAAGAGACTAAAGGCAGGATTGACCTGAAAGATACTCCTTTGAATGACCCAAAAGGGGATCTGTTTTGTGATGGCTCCTGTTTCAAACTTCCGGATGGTACATCCACGGCTGCTTATGCCATCACCACACTAAGCACGATTGTGGAAACTAAGAGAATTTCGCATAACTCTGCGGAGGCCGCAGAGATTATTGCATTGACTCGAGCCTGTGAACTTTCCGAAGGGCTTAGATTAAACATATATACTGATAGTCAGTATGCTTTTGGGGTAGTTCACAACGTCGGTAGACTTTGGGCAGAACAAGGTTTCTTGACCTCACATGGAACAAAGATTCAGTATGGCTCCTTGATATTGCGGTTACTTTCAGCGCTTGCACTTCCCACACAGGTAGCGATTATGAAATGTACAGCGCATCTGAAAATCGTAAATGATGTAGGAAAAGGGAACACTTTCGCTGACCAGATAGCCAAACAAACTGCCACTGACCTCTTTTCAGAAATGTACACTGCAAGGGAAGCCAAAGGTTTTTGTACCATAGACGAAGGGATTGAATCTGTAAAGAATATCCAAGTCGATGCCACTTTAGAAGAAACTAAGCAATGGGCTGAGGGTTTGGCGAGGTTGGATGATGACGGGTATTGGGTGGATAAGTTAAAGGGAAAATGGATGCTGCCAGATGCGTAAATTACCATGCTGTAATAATTTTAAGTTCGTATTGGTTGTTATTTGCGCCTTTAGTAAATGGGTTGAAGCATTTCCTGTGAAAGACGCTACAGCAATGACATCTGGTCAGACAATCGTTCACATTTTATCGCTGCTGTAATTCTGTAGATATGCGCGAGATTACAGATCAATAAACAGTTCCATTCGGCTAAACATGCACAGAGTGCTGGATTGGTAGAGAGACAGAATGGAATTTTGAAAAACAAGCTCGCTAAGACGTTTGCCGGCACCAAATTGAAATGGCCGGATGCCTTATCGATAGTGTTACTATGAATGCGCACCACCCCACAGACTAAGACTGGGCTCTCCCCATACAAGGTGGTTATGGGTAGGCCAGCTAACATTTGGAACGTCCCAAAGCCCTGGGCCCTGAGGGATATTGTACATGTACTTCTTTCTGACTACTGTGACCGGTTAACTAAAAATCTGTATTTGATTTAACAACAGGTGCGAGAAGCCCTTCCAGTAAAATACGGGGGGCCAGGTCACAGCATCCGACCTGGGCAGTGGGTGCTTGTGAAAGCATTTGAACGAGCATCCTGTCACGCACCCCGGAGGAGAGGCCCGCACGATGTAAAATCTGCATCCACGGTGCTAGACTTACTGCACGGTTCAGCTGTGCCAACAGGAAAATCATCGTAGGGCTTGTCTTTTGGCCCTGTCTTTTGCATACAAAGGAAAGTTGTTGGCTAGGGAAAGAAAAACTAAGAAAATGCGCGATCAGGAGATCGCCAGCAAATGAACTCCGGAGCTTGTCGTTTTGAAGAAACAATGCCTACTACCGCTTCCACCCGTAGGGAACCAACAAGTAACAGTGTGGCCAGTATAGACAATGGACGATTGAATACATGTTCTCTTAAAATGTATTGTTTTCTTGTAATCATGTTAACCGGTTTCACAATAGTAATTGCTTTAGGATTTTGGTACATGGAAGAAGTACGTCTTTTTGAAACAATTTTGCCCACCGAAAATGTACCCACTGTATCTATACCTTTCCTGTATCTGCACACTCTATCTCCTAGAGACTCTCAGCACAGACAGAGTTACCACAATAATACACTACTGCTTATCATGAATGCAGCACATGCCATTTTGAACAGGTCTAATTGCTGCGTCTGCTCTCATTTACTGCAACATGGCGAGAAAGCGTTGGGCTGGTATGTTCATCCTTTGCCGCTGACTACTGCATGTTATGCATCTTTAAGGGCACTATTCTTTGGCCGATGGAATGATAGCATCTCGGGGAACTTTTTTGGAACAAATTTGAATCAATTTGAAAAACGAGTTCTAACGCCCCTGGGATGCTCACTTTTCGCAAATAGAAGCAAGCTTAATGTTGCTTCCATTAGGCCTCTGATAGGCTGTCTCGACCTTTCAATCTCTAATCTCTTTCAACATGGCTCCTATAGGCAATAGGGATGCCACACCACCTTCGTACACTGTTAACCATAGTCCCGACTCAGTTTCTTTCTGCATACAGAGGAATGGTTCTCAGTCAATGGGCGATTGCAAGGGTTGCACCAATGTTGTGAACTTGACCAGAGAGGACAGACCTTTGTATGTTGGCGAACCTTTCTACTTCATTGGCGGTAATGAAGCTTTCCCATGGCTACCTAGGGATTGGCAGGGAACCTGTTATTTAGGAATTCTGTTACCTGGGGTATTCATAGCTAGTACCACAGAAATCTCTAAGGCTCGTCCAAGGCGGGATGAGAATGGCGATACTTCATCACAGGTTCTGGGTGACGTAGCAAAATCCTTTGTACCTTTTTGGGGACAAATACTTAACTCCGAGAATATCAGAAGACTAGCGAGAGTACTGGAGAGAACCATCAACTGGACCACTGACATACTCTACAACATGACTCTAGAACAGAAAGCGATAAGGTTAGTGGCACTACAGAACCGGATGGCATTAGACGTCATCCAGGCTGAGCGTGTTGCAGTATGTAAATTAGTGGGGTCCGCTTGTTGCGTTTTCGTACCAGATTCCTCCCCAACCATCTTTAAGGCTATACAAAATCTGCACGTCCTTAGTTCAGAAGTGCACATTCCCGAGGGAAATCGGGATGTTAGCGCTTGGTTCTGGGACTTCTTACAATCTGGGGGAACATTAGGACAAAAGGTACGCGCACCAGAAAGAATAATCAATGAATTTGTGTTGAAGGAAATTTCTGTCACAGACCTCATGGCGATTGATATCTCTGATGATTGTGATTCATGTTGTATGGACATTGGGATGTGGGATTACTCGTAAAGTGACTAATATTAGTTTAGCGCTTGGCTTAGGCCAAAAGGAGGGTTTGTTAAATGGGAAATCATATTGTGCCTCCTTTCGAAATATATTGGCCTAAGCCTAGTCGCTCTGCGAAGAAAACCGCGTTGCAAAGTTCCGATTTTGGATCGACTTCACTGTCATTTTAGGATCATCCGCCATTTTGTTTCTGTTCATATGTGATTCTCTGTTCTAAAATGGTGGACTGTGTTTCCAACTTGTAACCAAGCCTTCCCGACCTTTGAATCTTGTTAATGGTTAGACTGTCCGAGGGCCGAATGTTTAGACTAGTTAATGAGGCCTTGCCCCGAGCATGACTTGTGGTCTAAGGATTGTCTGCACTAACAAGCCTCATCCACGAACACACATCGAGGACAATGTAATGTAAATGTCGAGCGTGGAAACTGGCAGAACTACATTGTGAAGGGATATGTGCTAAGGCTTACTGCTAAATCCAGGAATACACGTTGCCATTGTAACTTGTTGGAAACGCAAACCTGTGTAATCCATGTGCATATTATTGTATGAGCCATAAGTGATCTCAGCACGAACTCTAGACCACAGATTATTAACCTGTAGAGGGGCTGGACAATATTACTGAATTGTATAAAAAGCTGAATGTCCAGATGTCCAGCACTCTCACTCCTCACTCTGAAGGGCTGGTACACATTGTGATGTATTGAGAGCCAGATAGCTATCTGTATTTTTGTTTCTTTGTAACTGTACAGTAGATTAAATATTTGTGAATCTTTATAGCCCGTGTTTGGTGTATTTCCTTTTGTGGTACTCAGCCTCAATATTTCCTTGCTTTTACAGTGTTAGTCCAGATTTGGGAACAAACAAAAACATTAACAGCATTTAAAAATCAATAACAAGAGTAAAATATTAATGAGGGGCAGACATGCATGCAGCCGGCCAGAGTCGTGTCTGACTTTGTCACACGCCATGTTATGTTGTGTGTCTAATTGCTGTATGTTATGGCTGTTCATGTGGTACATTTTATGGCATAACTGTTTGTGTGCATTGTAAAAACGTTGGAACTAATATAAAAATGATATTTTCAAGCTAAATCAAAAAATTGGCGTCCAGCCAAGGTTTTGAAATTGCAAAAAACTGACATTAAGATAGGTGATCGGATGCTATGTTTTAAGGCACACAAATCGTGGTTATTTCATCTCAAAAGAGTTAAACAGTTTTGAGATAAGTGTAAAAAGCTGTTGCACTGTAAGCCATCACAAACAATTCAAACCAGCAGCTATGGCGCCTCATTACGACCCAGGCGCTAATGGGTTAACGGCACCATAAAAGGCTGCGGTGCCGTTAACCTATTAGCGCCTAATTACGAGGTCCCTTTGCGGGACCCGACCTTAACGGCTGGTATAGATCAGCCATTAAAGTGGGGACCCGCAAAGGGACCTTGGTGCTAATTACGGTGCCGCAATTTGCGGCACCGTACTTAGCGCCTTCCCCATTCCCATTGAGCCCTATGGGGCAAAAATGGGAATGGGGAAGGGCCATGGAAGAAGGGGGAATTACCGCCCCGCCAACCTTGGAATGGGGTGGTAATTCCCCCTTTCTCCATGGCGGAGTCGGTAATTTACCGGCATGGACCATGGTGCTCATAGCACCATGGTCTTCCGCCAGGGTCGTAATGAGGCCCATGGAGTTAAATGTGTGTTTTCCTCGTAGTAGACAAGATAACTGATGAATTGTGCTAAGAACGATAGTTTTTCGCATTTAAATGACAAAGTTATAAGTGATTTAAAGGGGCTGTTCATTGTGTATGGGCACTGAAACTGCGCACAGTTGAAAGAACAGAAAATTGCATTGAGTTACAGTGATTAATGAGAATGGTGGGTGCCTTTGTAAAAAAGGATTTGATGAAGGGGAGATAAGAAAGGCAGTATTGTGGAATCTCAGTCTGTGTGTGAGGTTGAATCTAAGGCTTTGTGCAAATTGAAGTGGCCAGACAAGCACACGAATAGCAATCGTGTTTTCCGTTTTTTAAGCAAGACGAGAGCTCAAATGGCCAGGAATGCACTGTGCAGAAGTATCCCTTTGAATGGGTTTTTAAGAAAAAAAAACACAGAGCCTCAAACTAATGGTAAGTGGGATGACAAGAGAAAGGAAGCATGCTTTCATTATGGCCCACGAGAATGAATGGGGTGATTTATGAAGAATGGAATGTGCGTTGGCAGTTCTGTAAGATAAGCTCTTCCAAATTTAACGATCGCACCAAGTTGAAAGAAAAACAAATGAGCACACCTGGCAAGGTTGTATTCATCGCACCCAAACAAGTACTGTAAAAGACAGTGTTTGTTCATGTGGAAACAAGATGCGAAAAACAGATTGCAGAATGCAAAATATCATTCTGAGCATTGTTGCTAATTATGGAATTTGGAAAACTTCACAAGTGAAGTTGCACCTTACCCATGTAATAACCCAATGGTAAGGGGATATGTATTAATGAGGGCAGCAGCTAGATATTTCAGTGGGATGGCTGGTAAACGCAGGGCTCAAATCTGGTTGGGTCATTACACTTTCATTATGACTCGCGGTTGTCAATACATACATTATTTCTATGTGGTAAGGAGACACACTAACAACCAATGTAATTGTTAGGCTATTTTAGTGATTAGGAAAATGCTCAAGTGAGTGTGGATTATGTGTGCAGTAAAGCGCATTACATCCAAATGAATTTGTTGAACAAGCGGGCAAGTAAGTGGGGGTACATATAAGCTCAGCAATATGCAAACACAGAATACACAGAGACACCTGGGAATACAAGGTGCCAATCTAGAAATGAGGACTATTATGCAAACAGGAAAATGAATGTGTTTTCACGGTAGGACAGCCCCAGAGATTGTCCGTATGTGTCTAAAAAAAAAAAAAGTTAACTGCCACTTGAGTTTAGAAAAATTGTTTGTATCGACACATTACATATGTATACGGCATTGTTGGAACCAGCCTAGCTATTTATCAAGAGGAGATTAGGAAGGGGCTTGATTGCATATTAATGCTTTCAGTCTGTTGAGGAAAGCAATGCAAGATTCGTCATTTTAGTACTGGTGGGAGGGCATTCCAGCTTTAGGAGCCGGATGACTAAAGCCAGGGCCCCCAGTTGTGGAGTTTTAAAGATAGGCATACATATTGGTCTGACCAGGAGGGTCTGACGGACTCACAAGAGTGAGTCATTCTGACAAGGATGAAAGGGCGTGACAGAAAGGCATCTCTTTACATGCTGCCAATGAGTTTAACAAAGAAATGCATTATTTTACTGATAACCTGTGCGCTTCTCTCCTGTTTTATGAGAGGCACCTGTATGGGAGTATTCAGTATTGCCTAGAGGCCTTATTCTCCGTGATACATACTTATGCTGCCTTGCCGCATTCAAGATAAGCATGTTTACGCCCCTTAGGTCCCCTACCCTCTCCATTCCTGCTCTAATCAGAATGATAAACAAGTAGCATTTGAAGGCCAACATTAGCAATCTACGAAGAGGTTACTTCTCTTCTAGTATAGAAACAAGATACTTTTTATCAAATAGCATCAGGGAAGGTATGCAGCCTGTAGTATTAATGAAGGACTGTATGTAAAAAAGGTACATATAACCCAGAATAGGCAGAGACCTCACATTAGCCGCCTCAGAGAATGCAAAGGTGCTCAAGTATGGATAGAGTAGACTGTAAGGAAGGAGAAAGCTAGACATAGAATCGCATAGATAGTGAATGCAGATTAGAAGCTGCCAGGAAGGTGTCACTATCCAGACAGACTGAGAGTAGGAGTGGGACATGGTTTTCAAATCGTGTTGCCATTAGAGATCAAGGGAACAAGTGCCTGTGGTGTGCAGTATATCAATGCTCACTATCATAGTGGAAGCAAACCTATAGCCAGTGAAAATATGAGCAATGCTTTTATGAAGAACATACCCTGAGAAGAAAATCACCCTGAAGGGCTGATGCTTTTGTAAGGTTTAGGGACTGGCAATTCTGAGATGTCAGGCAATAAAAGAGTAAACGAGATGCCCAGGATCACACGATGTTTAAGGGGTGAAGCTGGGATTTGTGCCAATATTTCAATTCCTGCATATGAACACTTTCCCTTCCAGCTCTTAACGTGTACTCAAACAATCTAATTTTATAAAACTGACTTGCAAGGTACGCAAATCGCATTTCCAAACCTGACAATTTTAAAATCAAAATAATACCGAACGGTGCTACACAAAGTGGGGATGATTCTAGCTTCAATCTCTCCATCATCAAGGGAAGTACCAGCACACCATTTGATGTGAAGTGACAGATTTAATCTATGTACATCTTTCGTACTTTTAAGCTTTAAATAGTTCCAAAACAATGGCTTTCGCCACTCAAATGGCCTACACAAGAAGAAATACCAAGCAATGAGCTAAACGATGCCACAAGCATGCAAATAGGCAAACCTCACAGAAGACAGCACAGTAATGCAAGAGGTCCTATATGATTTGACCAGGATCACTGCATCGTCTGCTGGCAAAGCCAGGATACAAGCATGACCACTTTAGCTACACAGTCTTGAATTTGCATACGTATTTACCTCTCCGACTAATAGTTTATGCACATCCTTGGAAAGGATTGCTTAGGTTTTAAAAATGCCCCATCTGAACAAACTAATTTCTAGAACTTCACCATAAGAATGACATTTTAGTTTTATAGCAACCCCTATCTGGTGCAGGGGCAGTGCTGTTAATAGCACCTCTTGTGCTGCAAAACCAAGTAAATATGCAGGTTTGTTTATAAACTTCAGACGGAGGGACGGTTCAGCCGGCCTTATTGGAATGTGCCCTTCTAATCTTTCATATGAACACACATCTCTGCAAGGAGTGCTTAACACTCTGAGCTAACTTCTGAACAATCTTGGATGAATACAGATTTCAACTTTGGTTATTGCTCGTGATCAGCAATATTCCCACGGGAAGGAAATAATGCTACAGAGATCGTGCTAACCAAACTATGTATTCCACAGTGAAAACAAAATGCATTACATGATTAATTGATCAAGGTAGAATGTACTTGCCAAAACAGACAGGCAATGGGTTTAGAGCCTCAACTGCATGCAATAAAATCTCTGGCATGCGCTATTTAAGCCTGTTGAAAAATGGAAACTTACTTTAGATCAGGCAGCCTTGTGGGGGGCCCTGGGCAGGTGCCCCGCTTGCCTCCCATAAAAATGTCGCTGGTGCCTACTGTAGTCTGGCAAGGAATGAGCGATTCTTAGTAGAAAGGAAATATGGTAGTGAGAGGAAGCAATGACACTCAAACGTTAAGTGGAACAAAACAGACTGTAGCATGTAACCTGGCAGGGCATGAACAAGGGTTGTTTTACAGCTACAGAAATAGTGTTAGAATTAAAAGAGGTATTGATGAACTTCATGAGATGAGAAGCAAATGATTTTACATGGGGTTTTTAAATTAATGTGCTGGCAGGAGCAGGCATTGCCCTGTAGCTGAATGGTCCATTGACATTCATGTTTTCTATTATTTTGACTTAGAATGCCCCCTGAAACTGAGGGGGTTACTGGGTCATCTGTGACCTGCTTTTTGGGAATTTCGAGGATAGCACAAATGCAGTGAAGGGGATTTTTGGGGTGCTCCTAAAAGCCTTTTTCCAGGAGCTCCACCGTGAGTGGTAGGACAGTTTGAATGGAGTCATACCAGGGGTGTTATTTTATAATTTTTGAGGCCTTGACGGCCAGAGTGGAGAACATTTTTTATTAAATAGGGAAAACCCTTTGTGATTTGAGACGATCAGTTGTGATTCAGGTATTGTAGGATTTAGATGGATGAAGAAAGATTTGAATGACAACGCATGAAAGCATGATGATGGTGTTTAGGTTACCAAGGAAAGCATGTTTGTATTGGACATGCCCCATTTAGACACAAGCACAAACTGAGGCATGAAATCGGCAGAGGGCCAATGAGAATGTTTGGGTGAAAATTTAAAGATTTAGTATTGTGGCGGCATGGTAAAATATAGCTAGCTGTCTGACCTGGTGAAGAAATAACGAAAAAAAGAAAAAATTTAGAAAATTCAGGCTCAGGTCGCAAATTTATATGAACATTTGCGAACAGGAGGTAGAGACAGATGACCTCCAGGAAATTAAAGGCAGCCATAACACAGGGAAATATGGCAAATGATTAAGAAACAAGCAGAATAAAATGAGAATCGTGGAGGACAGTAGTGGTTCAAGTGAAAGGATACCGGGATAGACACCCGAGAGAAAACAGAGGATACTGGGATAGACACCCGAGAGAAAACAGAGGATACCGGGATAGACAACCGAGAGAAAACAGAGGATACCGGGGTAGACACCCGAGAGATAAAAAGAGGATACCAGGGAGGACACCCGAGATAAAGAGAGAGGATACCGGGGAGGACACCCGAGGTAAAGGATACACCTTGTTTCCTGCGCTTTAATATAGCGGTCAGAAGAAACGTGAACTCAGAGCCCACATAATAGGGGACGACTAGGCTCTGACCACGTTTATAGACGTCGTTAAGGGGGTTTGTTTAAACTCCATGTCGAGGTACATATTAGAAGGCAGAGATATTTGTGTCCAGCTGGTGTTTGTCTAGTCTGTCAATTGTATGTTATATGTGTTCGCTTGTGTCTCACATGTAAGGAGTTTTGTTGTTTTGATGTGTAGAAGGGTTTTACGCGATTCTGTAATTCAGAGGGAATCGCACATGAGTTTATGCTTTTTGAGTAAATTGGTGATACAAAAGTTCTGGCGGGAAAAGATTGGATTGGAGCTTGCAGTATTTGGTGCTCGCTCATAGTGATGGGAGTGTTGGAATTGCGTAAAGATATCGTTAAAAACAGATTTGAGCCTGGAAAACATTACTCCAATTGGCACACGTATGTAAGCAACTAACGAAACACGCACCCAAGCTTAAGAAACATAGCACCAAGTGAGTTAAAGGTACCGCTCACAAGATGTTTATGCCGTGGCCACAAAATGGGTCTTTATCTAAAGCTGTCTTACAACACATGGCAACTTACTTGCATGCCACATATACAAGCAAAAAGTTAGAAAACGCTGTGCTGTTCTCAAATTGTGAAAAATATAAGAACAAGGAAAGGAGGAAGAGCTTCCAGCAGCTTGGATACTAAATATACACACTGAGGGGTGTGAGACACCTACCGCCACACCTGCCCCTCCTGAAACAGGAACCGAGGGAAGTAAGCCTGAGGGACTCTACCAATTAAGAGAGCTCAAGGCAGCCATGGGGTACAATAACCCCACAGATGAGTCACCTACCTACAGTAGTGATGACAATAAAGGGAAGGATCAGGATAAGAATCCTAACTCTGCAGTCCCGAGGGACAAGGAGAGACGCAATGATGAAAGAAAGGATCAGGCACAGATTAATGCACCTCTCGATAAAAAGAGAGAGGGAAAGAAGTGTAAAGGAAGTGGAGACAGAACTGATGAGATAGCATTCACAAAAGACGAATGGATGGGAGGACAGATATTGTTGAAACTCGATGGAAAAGGAAGTCATGATGTGAGACTGAGAGAGAAGTTTGAAGAGACACAGAGATGGGAGAAGGAGAAGGATAAGGAAATAAGGGACGAAAGAATAAAAAGGAAAAATAGGCTGAGGCGAGAACAGCTACATCGTGAAGAGCAAGGAAAGCAGCTCAGTTGCAAACAGAGAGCAACCTATGAACAAGACAGACAGAAACAGCAAAGGTTAAAAGAAAAGCAAAGGATACATGAAAGAAGGGATTAGGAAGTTTGATTGACAGATGAACGTAGAAATGAAGGGGAAAAGGAAGATTAGGGTCAGAGAAGAGGGGAGGAAGCGTGAAAGGATTGGATTCAGGAAAAATAAATAAATAGATCAGGAAAGGATGAAAATGATTGGATATCTTGAATAAAAAATGAATAATAGAAAAATTGAAAAAGGGAACAATTGGGCAAAAGGATAGGGGATACACTCAAAAGCATAAAACAGGGCAAAAAATCAGAAAATTGGAAAACAAATAGCACTTATGATGTTTCCTGGCCAAACAGAAAAAGGAGCGTTGGGCAATAAAAGACATCAGAGACCATGAAGACCAAGAAAAGGAGTATGGCTGACAAAATATTGGGGCAATTAAACAAAGGAAACTCACACAAGTCATTTTAAGAAAATATAGTGAGGTAAGTAAAAAACAACTTTTGAGTGCATGTAACAATTTTGATTTATTTTACAGATAAAGCTATGGACCTCTTGCGTGGAAGCACAACAACTTGTCTGCATGGCCTTACAATTAGGGAGAAAAAGAAGAAGGCAAGTACTGGTTCACGCTACAAGGGTGTGGACACACAAAAGCACTAAAGGTAAGAGGAACGAGGTGAGTAACAGGAAAAAGGTAGTAAGAGACACAATGTCTTCAAAAGTTAGCTGTTTTTCCCAAGATAGGTACAACCAGGTGTGGAAAGAGTAGAAAATAGATGTCAACATGGCCATTTCAGACAACCACAGAAAACAGAAGTAAAATTGAAGGTGAGTAATAATGTTCATGTTCATAATGTCAAAAAGATTGTTATGATAGGGGTATGCAATCATTAGAAGAAGCAAACATTGATGGGAACGATAAAAATGGAGGCACGTAATAAGAATTGGTTTCATAGTCTTGGAACACAGGGGTATGATAGATCAAGTTAGACAGGGACAGTGTGCAGCGAAACACTTCTGTTTTATCTCCATAGGACGAACACAATGCACAAGCATAGACCATGGTCCAACTAACGACAAGAAAAGAATAGGAAGAATGGCTGCTGAGCTGAGGAAGAATGTGCAGCTAACCAGCAAGAATGTGCAGCTAACTAGCAAGAATGTGCAGCTAAACTGAGCAAAGAACCAAGCTGAAACTAAGTATCCCGCGAGGTGGTTGGAAAATAGTTGTTTATGTGCACCAACGAATAGGGGAGAATGATCCAGAGAATGTTTTTGATAGCAGAAAAGGAGGAAGGGGTTTGAAGAAAACTTGACCCCTCGCCACTGCCCGAATGACTTTTGTCTCTATTTTGACTTTCTACAGACGATGGGGATCCCCAAGGACGTTTCCATCATCTACTACGGATGTGCCTGGAAGACCAGAAAAGAAGAAGACATCTTTCTTTAATTGTTTTGTCTCCTTAGGGTTGCATGTGGTACCCGGAAGGGAAAAACTGTGTCCCATGAAAGACAGCGTGTATATTATTGAAAAAAAAATCCGGTTGTAGCCGGCTGACACAGAGCTGGGAATGGGGGGTATTTTGGTTGTGATATGAAAATGACCCACAAAAAGGCAATATTTAAATGAAAATGTTTTGTCGCTTGTCTAGGAGGCAGGGGTGTCAAATAGGAGGAAATGTCTTGCAATTACTAGGCAGTATGATATGAGAGCCAGCGTGGAGAAGAGGGGTTTTAATGAATTGGGTTGGTAGGAAATGTGTTAAATAGAAGAGACATGTTTAATTTACAAAAGAAGCTCATTCCGTTTTATATTACAGGTATGCGTCGAGCGACCGGTATGCCTTGGGAAATTAACATTGAACCGCGTGAGGAAAGAGGGAGGTCATAGAGAAACCCAGTGAAAGTCTGACGCTGAATTGTGTCTGCAAAAAGACTCCCCCAACCCTGCGTCCCCATGCTGAAACGTCCCCTCTTTTGGACTCATGGGAAAATGAACCATTTTGAAAGAGAGACACTCTAGTAAAATTGAACTTCTTGTTAAAAGAAAAGAAAACAAACAATGGACTCCTGGTCTAAGCATCAAAGGAACCTGGAAGACCGACTGTGAAAACAGCTCAAAGGAAAGGACAAAGGCGACAGGACACAGACGGTCCACCAAAGCCAAACTAAAGACGAGTAATGTGGAAGATACGGAAGAAGGCAGAGTGTGGAAAAGAGGGAAAGATACAGCGAGAACAACATTTATATGCATGGGCAGAAAAGAAGATCAAGGAGAGATTGTATATTGTTGGGGTGGGAGTTGCACACAAGGTATGGCATATGAAGAGACAATGGACGAATGGGTTACCTCTAAAGCTTGACCAAACCTCTCGAGACTCACAATGGCTGTGAAATTATCTAAGGCATACAGTTAGTTTAAAGCAAAAGATTACAGGAAGTGGGGCTTAAATGGAAGAAGATGACACACACATGTATTGTTTAAAGAATAACAATATGGTAGTATGTGACAAATTGTAAGATTGTGATAGGATGTTCGTAGATAAATATTAAGGAGAATAGACATTGGATATCGTTCAAAGTTATTCTTTTACAAACAAAGAACTTCAAAGACGGGGGAATGTACTGGAGGAGCCGAAATAAAGATAGGGAATCAACAACTGAATGCAGTGGAGGGCAGCCCCCCCACTTAAATCTAAGTAGAGACATTCGTATGGACTAATTTGGTGTTGTAATTATGTGAAAATGGTATTCATAATGTTAGTATATACCAGTAGTCAAAAGGGCGTCGTGTCTATAAGGTCAACAATGGCATTATCATGATGTGGTAAGGTGGCAAGGCACAGAATGGATAAATAAGGTTTTTTGTACACAGACAGAAAAGAGCTCTGACCAATGCCTTTTACTGAAAATGCATGTAACTGAAAATGTGGCTAAAATCAGAGAAATTAAGTATTGATTCAGAGTGTGTAGAATGAGGTAATTCTAAAGTTGAAACAAAGATACCATGCTTTCAGAGACTTGACGAATGGGCAGAAACCAGACATTTAATTAGGCCATGTCTGGAAAACTTGTCTAAAGGATCCAGCTGCATCAACCATAATTGGGTAGAGCACGGGGGAAAAAAGTAAGGATGTGCACAGATTGTATTTAATTTTTGAAGGTTTAGTTCAATTAAAAAATAATTGCCCGGTGAGCTAATGCTTAACAATGAGTTTGCCTAGACTTGTGTAGGGAGAGTGGGGGCAGGATGCTCCCTCTGAGAGCTATAAGAGGGAGCTCTGTTTTGAGCCTGGGGTGGTTGAGTCCGGGTACTTGACCACAACGCTGGTTGTGCTCTGTGTCAGCATGACATGAAATAAAACTTGAAAACTTACAGTCTCTTTGCCAAATCCTTGAGTTGTCTCTATTTATTGGTGTTGGAGTATGTGAATACTTCAGCCCATCCACCTCAAGGTGCAGCTATCTCGTTTTAAGGTACTCGAGGGTGAGCTCTGATCCCATGGGCCCGTCAGAGGTCACGCCACCCTCCAGTACAGCCTGTATGGTGCTGGTAGGAGTGAAAAATTACATCTGTGCAATTGAAGTCATTATAGGGATCGGATACGCATGGGAAAAAGTTCTCCTAGTTAACATACACAATATATGCAATCCCCCTGGTGCTAAACATCGAGAATTAATACAAAAGGCATTGCATGAATTAATGGGCCAATGAAGAATGGATACCAGGTCCAACTTTATCATCCTTGCTGGTGATTTGAATTGTCATATTGCCGGGGGCGGGGGTACTGCTAATAATAATTGCAAACATCAATATAGCATAATGGAGAAGGATTCAGAGGATGCTGAGGGTGAATGTTGGTGATTATTCTTTAAATGTTGGGACCTTGAAATAATGAATGGTCAAACTCAGAGTGACAGACCAGGGAAGAGCATGTGGCATAAGGGTCTGTACCAGAGTACGACTGATTACATCTATACGAGTGCTGAGGTCGCATCTATGGTGCGTGATATGACAGTTACCCAGAGTTTATGGAGCGATCACAATCCTCTTATTTTGAACATGGATGCTACACCCTTCATTCCTGAGATCTCGAGTGGAGAAATAACTGTAAATCATGCAGCCAATCGCATTATCTGGTCTGACAATAACATTATTAAGGCTAATAGGGTAATTGGCCAGTAGGACATCGACTATGAAGTAAAACTAGGATCCATGACGCCAGCAGAAATTGAAAAAATGGATTATCAGTTTCTCAGGAGAGCACGCTATGTACAGACTGCCTTTAACCTTGAAGGAATCTGCCTCTAGCTCCCCATTTGATAAGGACATTTGCGATGCCAACTAATTCCTGAATCTAATCCTCATTAACATCAGAAAATTAAAAAATAAATATCACTCTTGGCTAAAATTGTATAAAAAAAATCATAAACTGGGCAACTGGCGTAAAACAGTAAGTGTGCTGTGTTCTAAGAATACCCAGAACATTTGACCAGTATTGGGGGGAGCAAAGGGTAATGGGAGATTGCCAATGCTGAATCTGATAGATGCCCAGGAATGGGTGTCCTTTCTTGAGAACCGCAATGGTATCTACGTTGGGCCGGAAGTGACGTCTGGTTGCATCTCTCAAATAGCCCCTCCCTTTACAGTTACAATTGATGAGTTAGTAAGCAAGATCAAGAAATTAAAAGCGTCTCGTGCCCCAGGCCCCAGTGGTCTTTCCAGTGCAGTTATAAAAAGTAATCCGCAATTCTGGGCAAATCTAACGAAGGTATTATTTGAAAAGGTATTAGTAGACGGTAGGATACCGACTACATGGCAAAGGACATCCTGATCCCAGTTTTTAAAAAGGGTAACAAACCAGACCCTTCCAACTATCGTCTCCTTTCTATGCTGGATAGTACCTGGAACGTGTTTGCCTCCCTGTTGTTAAAAATCTTGCAAGATGGGGTGATAAAACAGGGATCTTAGACCACTTTTAGAGTGGTTTTAGGACCGGTTACTCAACATCACACAATTTGCTTATCATGGATTCGCTCAGGAACAAGGCACTGCAAACCAATAACCCCCCTCTCTATGCCCTCTATGTCGATTTTAGGGCAGCTTTTGATACTGTTAACAGAGCTCTCATTTGGCGTAAACTCAAAAGTTGGTCCTGCCCACCTGCTCTTGTTTATTATCTAGAGGGGTGTAAAGCAGGGATGCATTACGGCTCCTCTACTTTATAACCTCTTTGTCTCAGATGTACCCGAATATATTCGGGGAACATGGAATTGTCCCCCGAAAGTGGGTAAGACTCAGTGTATGATCTTGGCATACGCTGATGATGTTGTGATTTTTTATCACACTTTCAGTGGACTCCAGAGGACGGCCGAAAGACTCTGCCAGTATTCAGAGGTAAACAAATTGGTCATCAATCATAGTAAAACTGAAGTACTTCTCTATACTGCTGGTAAAGTAGCATGCCCTTCTATGCATGTAGGTATTCTCGAAATTAATTATACGCACTCCTATAAATATCTTGGAGTAGAGTTTAATAATAGAGGGAACTATAGACTCTGCATTCAGGCACGAAGAGTAAAAGCAGCCCAATTAACGGCTTTGATATGCAGGTTCACAATGGACCAGAGTGGCTATTCGATATAGGGTGCACAACAACTTTATATACAATGCTTTATACCTATGGTCACTTACGGCCTAGAATCTTTGATCGATATGAACTTAGATTGGCTTCAACTTCTGGAGGGGAAATTTTGGAGACGCATACTAGGCCTTCCTAAATGTATACCTGTGGTAATATTGCAGCTTGAGTTAGGGATTCTCTCCCTTAAATCTGTTGTATTACGTACGAGAGCAGAGCTATATATTAAGATCAAGAACAACCCATCTAATCCTTTATTGAGGTGTGTTAAAGAAGATATGGGAGTCACTAAGCAATCCAAAATGGAGAAAGACATGACAATTTTGAGTGAGGCAAGTGGGTGGTCCCTGCGATGGGGCCAAGATAATCAAAATATGCTTTATAATCTACAGAAGTCCGAAGCTCTATGGGACTGGTAGAACAATTATGTGCATTTGGCTACCTTAAATACACCTTTGTGACCTATGTCCTCTATACTTTTAAAAAGAGTCAATTGTATCTTAATCTTTGCCCCTCCCCAGCCCTGAGACGTTTTATTCTGTTAATGCGTATTAACCATCTCCCTACATTAGTGACCCGATTACGGCGTGATGCGTCTCCAGAATCTGCAAGAAATTGCAGACTATGCGGTGCCTCGTCTGCATCTGAAACAGCAAGGCATGTGTTATCTTTATGCCCTACGATGATTCATCATTATAATAAGCATCTCAGGTCTTATGTACACAAGTCAGACCATATGGGGTCTATTGAGATTTGATATTACTGTATCAACACACTTAATCCTAGGCTACATATCGCACTGTTTAGCATATCGTCTATTGTAGAAAAACAAATGTGCACTTGAGGGTAGTAGGAGGAACCCTTAACCTTTGGCTCTAGTAATTAGAGTTAATACTGGGTAAATTCAGAATTTTTTTTATTTTGAAATTCTTAGGATGGTATGTAAGTCTGAATGATGACATTTTAATAGAATGTATCTAGGTTTTAGAGTAGGATGGTGAATAGTCAGAGCTCTAGGAGTCAAACTGGGACTAATCGGACATCTCCCTTTGGGCACTTTGTCGATTAGCTGTAAAATGTTTATCCTTTTTTCTGTTTTGAGCATGGACTTATTATTAATAATCACTATATATTATTAGTTATATATGAAATTTTATATGTATATGTATATGAAAGGATTATTATTTGGTTAATTAATTGATTAATTGATTGCTGTCTGCTGTAACTAATATCTTATTCATGAGCATTTGTGTTAAATGTGTAAAGTTTTAATTTTCTTAAAACTGTATCACATTAGAATAAATAAATAAATAAAATGCACCATTTTAAGACAATATTTTAAAAATGTTAGACGATCTCTCGGGTTAATTGGGAGATGTGAACCTCCTCTGACTGTAAAAGTATTGACTTCCACACAAAGACCTTGATTTTTTTTAAATATGAGACCCCCTAATCCCCCAAAAGTAACCCTTCCAGCACCAAAAGCTGCTCCGCCACCAACACCAAAGCTGGCATAAATTGAAAACACTGCATGGAAATGTGTTTTTAACAAGGACATTCTGGATTATGTTGGGCACAATAGCTGCTTGAAAACATGCTGATTCTTTAGAAATGGGTAACCATTCCATTTTTCAGTTCCTTTAATGCTGACTCCATCCTCCATTTTAATCTGGTCTGCAATTTATCAGCAGAAGCATCCTGATGTATCCACTCAAAAAGCGTCTCAATGTTTGGATCTGCACCATTCTCACCTACTTTCATCAACATCAGGCTGGATGGTTGGCACCTTGTCACAGGCCCTACAGATTCCTCCCCTATTATACAAATGTGCTGTGGCATGTCACTCCCTGAATGCACCCACTGCTCCTATCACTTGATTAGGACATGTTCTATTGCACTCTTTACTTCCCTGTGTGATTTAAAATAAACAACACCACACGAGCCATCCCTCGCTGTACCACTTTGATATCTTGGACTTCCCATGGTGTCCCCCCCATTTAAATACCTTGACCAAAAAGTGTTTTTTCTGCATTCAGTGCCAACTAAACATCCTCAACAAATAAATAAATAAATATGCACCACTTGCCTGCCTCCTGTGTACAATGTCTGCCGTAAGTACTGGCATCATCTTGTTATGTCATAGTCACCATATACTCCTAGCAATGCTTGTTTTTTTTATATGATGTAACCCCCTTGCAGATTATCCAGCTCAGGTGCAGATGCAGAGACAGAGCATCATTTTACAGTTCCCTTCTAAACAGAATGCATGGAATATGGAGTTTTGCTAAATGTGATGTTCCCTGCAGTCATACATCATGCAAGGGAGTGCATGGTAAAACGTGTGATTTTTATTTTAAGAGAAATGCTTAGGGAAATACAGCTAAAGTACTGTTCGTCTTTCCATTCTCACTCCCACAGAAGCTTTGAATAAGTAAACCATACATTAAGGGGTTTAAAGGCACACCATAAGAGAGTTCAGTTTCACAATGTTGAATGGGTTGCCATGGTAACTTAGTCAGCTACATTATGAATGCATGGCATGAGGGTCACAAGCTAACGCCTGGTGGCTGCTTTATGCGAGATGAGAAAGCTATCTTTTTCATTGCTTGAATTCATAATATATGAATCCCAGAACGCAGCTCAAAGGGGTGGGGGATATGGACTGTGTAGCAAGCAGGCCTCGCACTCAAGAACGAATTTTTTGTTCGGGAGATTATTCCAGTGCATTCGATGTGCTTCTGCCCTATTCCTTGTGGGCCGGTCTCTGCTGCATGGTGCCTCTTCTCAGAAGGTCTCCATGTGCGGTCTGCCCCTCTGGAACATTCTAAAAGTTGAAATTCAAAGCCTAGCAATAAATAGCTGTTATCCCACATTTTGACATCCATTGGCCCCTCCTCTTCTCCCTCAGTTCTGCGCTATATGTCGCTCTGTCCGTCACTTTGTCACAGCATCCCACTCATCGTCCTACCTATTTCTAACATCGTAACGCTATGCAGTCATAACAGGCAAAGCATACAACAGGTACACGGTATGCACTGGTCAGGCATTGTCCTACTCAGTATGCCATGTGTGCTGTACCATCGCACGTGTTATGCAGTCACGCGGCCACGGAGATGTTTGACATGGGCAATGGTGACCTGGGCAATGGTGGCATGGAGCACTAGTGATTGACTGACAATGATAGAGGCACTGTGCATTCGCGTGTGTGTCTTCTCTGACAAGGAAAGAGAAGGCAATCGCGTGTGTGTCTTCTCTGACAATGAAAGAGAATACATTCGTGTGTGTGTGTCTTCCCTGACAATGAAAGAGAAGGCATTCGTGTGTGTCTTCTCTGGCGTGTCTTCTCTGACAATGAATCTTCTCTGACAATGAAAGAGACTGCATTCGTGTGTGTGTCAATGAAAGAGAAGGATCCTCTTGCAAACGATGGTAGAGATACTAAGAGATCAGGCATTCCAAGGTATCCCAACCCCGACAATCTAGTGGACAGCTAAAGATGAGTACCTCCCATGTAAACATTCCTAAAGTGCTAACTGTGACCATAGCAGCCACGATGCAAACAACAAGCATGCATTTGAACTGTATAACTGTGGTGGCAGCTGTGGGGGCAGACGAGTCCCAGTGCTGACAACACACTAATTTATCGTGGAGAAAGAAAAGTTAGCAACATGAGATAGTGCAATCGATTATTTTCCACAGGCTAAGAGCAGCACAGTCGTCTGTACAAAACTAAGCTGTCTACCATTGGGACATAATTTGTGATATACTGTGGGGTGCATTTACAGACCCCAAACAGAAGGACCTTTCACATGAATGGCAGGATTTTAAACACTGAAACAAAAACGGCCTGGCCTTTCTTTTTGTTTTTCTGGTACAATTAAAGAGACATGTGGAAAGGGGCCTACCTGTCATTACGAATGGACAAACAGCATTTTAATTTACAAAAGAAGGAGGTATCAAAGATCCCTGTCACATGGAAAACAGGATGTGTACATATTGAAAACAAAAACATCCTGCACAGTAAAAACGGTTTTAAAAAGTAAAAGTGAGAAAAAGATGACTGCTCACAGAAAAATGTCAGGGAAACACGATGTGCGGGTTGACCAAAAGCAATGTATATTATGTTTCACCTGCAAAGCGCCAGTGACATTTGAAGAGCCACTTTATCTTCATGGAAAATGTCAGCCCAGGCAGACCCTTTTGTTGGCTGTGGCCAAAACTTCACAAGGACATCTCCCACGTCCAGCCTTCCATCTAATGACCAACCACAATAAACTGTCCTGCTAAAGGTGTTGAAATTCAGTGTTCTCCAGACCTGCTGGCTCTGAAAGCATTGACTTCAAGAAAAGTTACCCCTTGGCTGGAGCTTGACTAATATGTGTGAAAATGGGGGTACCTGCTTCAAAGAGCAAGCATCCAACACACAGGAGACTGATAAAGGTACAGGCTGACCCCGTGAATACAAATGGCCAGAAGGCAGGAGTCAGGGCCATTTGTCCCACATGAAGATTCACAATTAATTTAAAAGGACTATAATCATTTAGACTTTTTTCTCAGCCATCATAGTGTGGATGGATTTCATCTATGTACAATTTTTTAATGTAATTTCCAGGTGACTTTGGGGATATATAATTCACCCACCTGCCACTCATGGAACTGTAATGGCTATCTAAGATGTGTTTCTCGCTGATCTGAACATGTTCTTAATGTAAGAGTTGGTGAGCGGGTGGGAAATGAAATTAAGGATATGCTTAATAACTTACATATTCATAACTTTTGTGCTTTTCGTGGAAATGGCAGAAAGGTACCACATGGCCGTGCAACATGATACAGATTTGGTGGTCGACTTATCTAATTGCCCACAATTAGCTGAAACAGAAAATATGTTTAGTATGGCAGTTGCTAGTAAAATTATGAAGTTGTGATACATAACTAGTTTTTGCCAAAAAGTTGAAAGGAGAACACAGGGTGATTAAAAATGGGAATTGCCATATGTTGCTCCAGACCCCTACTCCAATCCTGACTTGGAAGCTGGGTTTGGGAGAAGAGAGAAGGATAACTGTCCAATCCTAGTTGCTGGAATTATTTCAGGGCACTTCCCCAAGATTGTACAATTGGTGGTGTCATCGCTGCTATATAAGGGGGACTGCACTAGGACAGCACACAAAAAAGGAGACACAGAAAAAGGAGACACCCAGGGACAGACAGAGAGAAGAGACATACCATCAGGAAGGCTGCTGAAACTTAACATCTCACAGCTGTAAGGAGACACAAGAAGAGATTGCTGAGAGTGCATCTGGGTGGAGCCGTCTATTTCTAGGAAGGCCTAAAAGCTGATAGGGTCCTATGGTGGAGAGCAGGAGGCCATCTTTCAGAGTGGAGTGACCAGACCCCTGCCCTATCTTTCCAGAGTGTCCTGAGATGCAGCTTGCTTTCCTGAACCTTAAACAGAGGCTTGCTTTGTAAGTAGAACTGAGTGCTGGGTAACCAAAAGGTGGGGCAGTCTGCTTGCTTGAATTCCTTACCTTTACAGTGAGTAGGAAATAGGGGGGGGGGCAAAACTGATAAATCACCCTTTGTTTATTTTGAACAAAAAGTGTGGGTGAAATCATAAGTGCCATATGTATTTGAAACAATCTTGAAATCCTACTGCTTGTCTTTTAAGCCGGCAGGAAAATCAAAATCGCACAAAATCACATGGTGAGTCACTTTGTTATTGATCAGTGTCATTATTTAGTGAAGTGAAATTTACAGAAAGTGAAGAATTGTGATTGTGTTCTTTTTAACTCACTTGTTGTACCACAGATTAAATGGTGTTTGACATGTTTGTGCTCATTTCTATTACTTTTAATTTAAATAAATACCAATATATTTCCCGTACACTGGCCTGGTTATTGGCTCATTGTTAGCTCATGGGAGAGGAATCCAAGGGGCATGATATGTGTTTGAGATAGGGCTAAAGAAAATAATCTGTTAAACAGTTTGTTGTTTCCCCACTTGAGTGGGGAGGGAAAGAACTCCCCTTGTTGCGGGTGGTTTCTCAATTAACCATTACAATACCTACCTTGGGTATAGGTGTCTATACTCATCTTACTAACCTATCCTTAAAATAGTTCATAACTTCAGTTTCACTTAACATCTTTTCAACTGTTGAACCTTGTAAGGTGCTCAGAAACTATCTGGATAGGACCAGCACTTAAAAGAAAGTCAAATAAAATAACATATGTCTATATTTCACACTGTTACTTGCCAATAGGTTTAGAATTTTTTTCTGCTCCCTTGGCTTACAGTAAGAATAGTCGTTTTGAAATGACTGTTTGCAGTTTGTGACGAGTTCACATGAGCAAGGCCAAGGTTTTAGGATTGGGGTTCCCACGGATTACAGACAGGCAGACAAAGAGAGAGACTGCTAGGTTTGTGAGTACGCTAGTGGTCGTGACCATTAATCCTGTTGGCTTGACATTGCAGGAGGCTCTGGTCCTGTGTGGGGAAACAGAATTGGAACCCAAGCAATCATCATGTGGCAAGGAGTGGCAGAGGCATCACAGAACTCCTTGACTGATAGGAGGAAAAATAATTGAACATCACGACTGGTCGTTAAACAGAAGCTGCAGGGTGCCCTCGACACAACCAAGTTCACCCGGGAAGTTTGTATGTTGCTCAAATCCTTTCACACTTAACATACCAATCCTCATTCCAGCTAGGATATGAAAGGGGAGCGATTTAGGCAGAAATTGTGAACGTTAAATGCCAGACTGTGGAGGTGCAGGAGAGGTGGATAGGAGGAGGTGGAAACGAGAAGGAGAGAGATCGGGGAGAGAGAGAGAGAGAGAGAGAGAGGGAGAGCGAGCAAGAGAGAGAGAGAGCGAGAGAGAGAGATCAGAGAGGAAAAGTTGGAGAGAAGAAGGACAGAAAGCTGGGATAGGGACAATATTAGGAGACAATAAGAAAGAGGAGAGGCGGAGAGGAGGAGGAAGAAGTCTGTTTGTAGAGAGAAAAGGGCTGTAGTGAAGAAGGAAGTACACCATTATCTAAAATATGGGAGAGAAGAGGTAACATCTCTAAGAAAAAAGAAAGAGATAGCCCTATGTTGTAAATCATCGCAAAAAGGAGGAAAGAAGGAAAGTGGCAAAGAAGGGAAAAGAACAAATGGGGAGAGGCGAAGATAAAGCAGAGACAGACCAAGAGCAGGTGGAGAGAGGAGAAGATATCAAAGAAGAGGGAGGAAGGAATCCTCAGGGAGGAAGTTTAAGAAAATGAAGGCCATCACAACTTGGATTAGAAATATTAAGCTGGCAGAGGAGGGGCTATTAACAGCAGAGCCTAAACTGAGCCAGAGATAAGAACCAAAGGCCTTAGAAAAAGCCTGTTATAGATTGATTACGACCGATATAAGAAGATGTAGGAGAAATCCCAAAAGTCGTTGATTCTACAAGCTAAGGATTGCCTGATGATTTAGCCCTGTTAGAAGACTTAAGGGTACCAGCTGGGGGTACCTGCTAGGAGAGTCAAGGAGGAGTCTTGTTGACTTCAACAGCACCCAAGAAAGACAGAGCCATGAACGTGATGGCAGGTCACTTTAAAACCCCTTTGATTGTGAGTCAATATTTATCCCACCTGGGAGGTGGTTCTGAACTAAAGGTGTGAGGGAAACACTGAGACCTGTGGTCTTAAGAGAATAAAGAGCCCGTGGAAGAGGCTATATGCAGACTTTATACTCCAGGGTGTTGGGGGGGGTTCAGTTAAAACTACTCCCTTTGTTATGTGACCATAATAAAGCTAATGGTGACTCATGAGCTGAACCTTCTCCACTGTTTCTGTGACTTTTGGTATGCACTGTTAACTCTCCAGAGAATGAAGGGGGGTGGGCATTCAGACACTGTCGTTATCAATCATTAATGTTTCCACTTCAGGTCCCTCCCAGACATCTACTCTTTCTAATGTACTTCATGATCACTGCTGGTGGTGTGATGGTGCTGTTGGCGTGCTGCTCAACCTGCCGGGTCCCTGCAATGAGGTCTACCAGATCAGGTGCTGTGTCAGCTGTTCTGTAGAACACTCCTGGGTTTGCAGTGGGGAGGTCCGAGGTGCAGCTGCCCTAGCAGTGTACACGCTGCGACTGTGAATGCAGTGCCCGATCATTGTATGTCACCTCAATGAAATCTGTAATTGTGCTAAGCACACTGCCACCATGCACGTGTCCTAGTAGTGCTCTGTTATCAGGATATTAGGGCTGCTGATAGAAGAACCATCAAGACCACGTCTTCCCCGCTGTTCGAATTCAAAAACATTACAGAGCAAGAGGTCATCACCCTGCTCAATTCCATTAAACCTTCCAACTGCAAAGGTGACGCCTGACCTGCTAGCCTCATAAAAGACTCCGCACCCAGCCTAGCCCACTTCCTTACAGCCTTTATCAACTCATCCTTCCAATCAGGTCATGTCCCATCAGGAATTAAGGAAGCCTGGGTACGCCCACTCCTCAAGAAACCCTCACTCGACCCTACCGTCCTGGGGAATTACAGGCCCATCACGACTGTACCCTTCCTTCTCAAAATCTTGGACAAAGCAGCTTACCTGCAAGTCTAGAAGTTCCTATAGGACAACCGTCTCCTCGGCCTACGGCAATCTGGGTTCGGCCCCCGACATGACACTGAAATGGCCCTCTTAGACCTTAAAAACCAAATGGATGATCTCAGAGACCCAGGAAAACCTGCCCTCCTACTGCTCCTTGACCTTTCTGCAGCGTTCGACCTGGTCGACCACAATACCCCGTGTCACCACCTAGCCACCCGAGCCAACTTCTCCCCTAATGCCTGCCAGTGGATCACTGCCTTTCTCCATGAAAGGGCCATGAAAGTCTTTTCTGAAGTTGCGCCGCCACCCCTAGCCTCCTCACCTGCAGTGTTCCCCAGGGATCCTGTATCGCACCCACACTCTACAACCTCTTCACTAGGCCCTTGTTTAGCATCCTGGACTCCCTTGGTATGTCATATACCAACTATGCGGACGATACGCAGGTACTCATCCCACTCACAGGCGACTACCTAGCAGACTCCAACACCCTCTCCTCTATCTACTCCACCATTCAATCCTGGATGGCGGAGAATTGGCTTTGCCTCAATAGCGAAAAAACCGAACTCCTCCTTATTAGCTCCCCGTTCACCCTCTGGAACCTTGGAGAACAGTACACCACCTTCACTATTGACAACATTCCAATTAAGGGCTCAAACCATGTCAAGACACTCGGAGTCTACCTCGACTCCGACCTGTCGATGGACAGAAAAGGTCAATGGAAGTTATAACAATGGGTACTCCCAAAATATTTTGTTATCGGGGGGTCGAGTCTGTAGGCGGGGAGATTCTCAATAGGAAAAGGAATGAAACAAACTGACTACCCCTCTCTCTAAGCTCTTTCGACAACACAGATTGCGGTGCTTAGAAACTGTTGCATGAATCTGCAATGGGTACTTATTAAGGATGCTAATTATTAGACTGAGACCGTGAAATTACAAAAGTATAAATCATTTTAATAATTTGGTAAAAAACCACATTTTTATAAAAAACTGTACATTTATCGGCTTTTTCATACACCACTCAAACCTTTCATACCAATTCATTCGTACTGTAATGTAAGGGTTCGGCAATTTACATTTTCTTTTTGCATATTAGTTGTTAATAGTATGCATGACATCAGAAAAAACAGTTGGTTTTTCTAAAAAGTCGACATATGTTTCGGCCCCTTATAATAGTACCATCGTTGTCTACGGTGGTCTACAGAATTGTTATTGGGCCATCTTCAGGACAGTGATGATTTTTTTGGAAGCTTAAAGTCTTCACCCTTTTCTCATACGAAAAGCCATCTAAAAACATAAATAGTACATATGTTACATTTTGGAACGGTCTGTACTCTTTCAGTTATTTTCAAGGTGATGGCCAGATTACTATGCCAAGAAAGAAGCACCCACCTGTGGTCGAAATGTTTTGTTCAGGACCACGGAGTTGACGTTGTAGGGAATCTTCTATATTACCTTTTATCAGGAATCCTATTAAAAGGGAACACATATAGGGGAGATTACTACCCTGCGTGTTTGTTTGAATCAACGCTAAATTTAAAAAAATGAGGAGTGACTCACAATAAACACCTCGGTGTAGGTAAATCTTCAGAATTCTGTGCTCCAGAGCCGCATAGTTTACTGTCATCTAGAGGGAGCTGTTTATGTCGGCAGCATCAGAAGTGGTGCCTGCAAAATAGAAGGCGCGTTGAATAAGTATCCAACTCTAGTCATGACTATTTTTTTGTTTAAGGCAAATGATTTTGAAACATTTATACACTGTGATTTATGAGCCAGCCGATCATGTGTAGTTTGTGACAGCTGGAGCTCAAGTATCAACTATCTTTAGAATGCTAAACTGGTGTTTCGTATTATAACCGCTATAAGCAAAGTGAATGCCGTATGTGTGCGGTCATATAAACCTGCACCCCTCACTTCTTAATGCAAATGGTAATCATTTCTTTGAACATACTAGCGAAATTGATTAATACTATTTGTATTTGACCATATTGTAATTATCACCATGGCTTAGGAACAATTTTTATTTTGTGTGCTGCCATTGCTGTTATGGATAGTGCTATTCATGGCAATCTCGAGTCTACTACTAGGGTGTGCCATATCGCGCTACAGTCTGTAAAAATATAGCTGACCGCGGGATTCTCAGCCTATTTGCCTTCCTGCTGTGGCCGTATTGTAATTATCGCCATGGCTTAAGAACAGTGCTAACTCTGTATACTGCCGTTGATATACTGCTGTTCACGGCTATCTCGAGTGTACCTTTTGGGCGCACCATGCCGCGCTACAGTCTATATACAAATATCTGACCGCGGGATTCTAAATGTTAAAACTAGTTGCTGCGTGATTGAAAAACGCTTGGGTTTACCTCTTATGCTTGTTTGGGAGGAACGCAGCGTGTCAATTCTTGTGGCGTCCACTTGCCTGTAGCTGAATAGCTGTGGGGAAGGGTAACAGAAAAGGGACTCAATCTTCATGTGAGTGACGTGAAATGAAATGGATGTGTTACTCACACTGGCTTCTACCGAAAGAATAGCGGCCATTTGTAAACTCGTTAAACCGAAGGGCTCGTCCTTATTTTAAGAAAGAGGACGAAACATAAGAGATGCAAATGCACCCCTGAGCGGGAATATAGCTTTAATCTGTATAACATACAGTGCCTATTGTACAGTTATTAAAGTATTCCCTCATAAACATGTTTATGGAAAAAGTGAAAAGATTTCACGTAAGCCGGACAAACAGACGCTACAACATAATGCTCGCATGTGAAACACGAGTGAGCATCTGATTAATTTTGCCTAAAATTAATCAGTTGTTTATGGCGTGCACGCTTATATGCCTGGATCTTCTAAAGGCTTATTTTGAAGGGCCCAGTTACTAAGAGAGCACTCCTGGTGAACGAAGGTCTACTGGAACATGTAGGTGCATTCAAAGACTCTAAACTGCAACTATTCTCTTTCAAACGGGTTTTGTAGAAAGAGAAACCTCTTGTCGAATGACAGATGATTCAATAAAATAGATGCCTCGCTGATATTTAGGAGATTATACCTTCTCCATGTGTAAATATTTAGAGAAAGGCACTCCATTCAACGGCTATATTTAGCCCGTTTTGGACAATTTTCAAATTATAAATCCATTTTTGTTCTGCTTGAGTAAGTATTTTATCTTTGTTCCCATTGTGTGCGAGATTTTAATAACCTGTACAATGCACCATATAAAATCTGTACATTTGTGTTGTTTTTGAGTAAAATGAGCCACTAATGGTTTATTTTCTACTGAATTGAGAATACAGGATTTGTGCTCATTGATGCGCTGGCGAACAGGCCGTTTTGTTTTGCCTATGTATACCAAATCACATGGGCATTTGATAGCGTACACTACACATGGTGTTAAACAATTCGTAAAATCTTTAAGTACAATAGTTTTGTCACATAGGGTGATTTTTTTGTAAGTGGCTGTTTGTGCACACACTGAACAGTGTCCGCATCGATGGTGGCCAATTACAGGTGGTAAACCCCAAAGTGATGTCTGTGTAGACTTTTTGGATTTTGGGAACTGATAAGAATGTACTAGAGTATCTTTGATATTTGGTTGTCTTTTAAATGCAAACCTAGGAACTGGAGGGTGAAAATCTTCTCTATAGATCATTTTCCAGTGTTTGCGTATAATCTTTCTGTAGATGTTACTGATCGGACTGTACGTGCTGACACAAGTGATCTTATCTTCTTGATGTCGTTGTACTGGTTCTAAAGTATTTGTGCGATTTGTGTGTAACGCTCTCTTGTATGCTCTGTGTATAGTTTTTTGAGGATATCCTCTTTCTTTAAGTCTCGACTTGAGGTTTTTGGCATGTACTTTATACTTTTCTACATCTGTGCAGTTTCTACGAATACGTAAAAACTGGCCGTAAGGTAAACCTTCTTTGAGACTGAGAGGATGGAAACTTGCATATTTAACTAAGGTATTTCTATCGATGGGTTTTCTATATAAGACCGTTTCGATGGAGCCTTCTGTTGTTTTCTGTATTTCCAAGTCTAAGAACGGTATTTTGTTTAGGTCAGTGTGAATCGTGAATTGGATGTGAGAATTCTGAAGATTCAACCATTGATGAAAGGAGGATAATTGCTCTGAAGTTCCACTCCATATGAGACATATATCGTCGATATAACGTAACCAATTTTTTATATAGCATTGAAAGGGGTTATCTGAGCTATATATGGATTGTTGTTCTAAATTGTCCATATATAGGTTCGCTAAGTCTGGGGCAAAAGTAGCTCCCATGCTTGTCCCTTTCAGTTGGTTATAGAAATGATCTTTATATAAGAAAAAGTTCTCTTTCAGAGCTAGCCTGATGCATTCTAAAATAAATGCTGTCGGGACCTGATTAAGGGTCTCGGTGCGTCTTTCTAAGTATTCGGCCATCACCTTGAGACAGTCATCTTGTGGGATACTGATGTATAAACTCACCACATCTAAAGTCACTAAGATATCTGTTGAATCTAAATGGATAGTTTCCAATATTTTAATCATACTTGTATTATCTTTCACATACGATTTCATTTTTGGAACGAATGGTCTCAGAAACCAATCGGAGTACATTGACAAAGGTTCGAGAATAGAATGAATGGCTGCTACAATGGGTCTGCCAGGGGGTTGTTTGTTATCCTTGTGTATTTTTGGAATTATATAGAAAGCCGGTGTAGTAGGAAATTGATTTACCAGAAATTCTTTTTCTTCGGAGTCTATCCAGTTTTCTTCAAGAGCATATTGCATGAGACTATTAATTTCTTCTTGCAACCGAAGGGTTGGGTCAGCTGGAAGTTCCCTATATGAAGAGGTATCATTGAGATGTTTCATTATTTCATTCTCAATACTTCAGAAATAAAAATTTGACCACTAAAGAAACTACTACCACAGGTCTAAAAACACCTTCGAAATTTGTACCTACCAATGCTATGGTCAGTCCAGCAATAGTAGCAAAAATCTCCTGGGAAATCCAAAAAGCGATAAAAAACAAAAACATTTCAAAAAACAACTTATCGAAAGCAGAAAGAGAAACAAAAAGAGCCCTACAAACTAATGACGATCTAATAATTAAACCAGCAAATGAAGGCGGAGGCATAGTGCTGTGGACTACAGATCTCTATGAGAATGAAATAATGAAATATCTCAATGATACCTCTTCATATAGGAAACTTCCAGCTGACCCAACCCCTCGGTTGCAAGAAGAAATTGGCAGACCCATTGTAGCAGCCATTCATTCTATTATTGAACCTTTGTCAATGTACTCCAATTGGTTTCTGAGACCATTCGTTCCAAAAATTAAATCGTATGTGAAAGATACTACAAGTATGATTAAAATATTGGAAACTATCCATTTAGATTCAACAGATATCTTAGTGACTTTAGATGTGGTGAGTTTATACACCAGTATCCCACAAGATGACTGTCTCAAGGTGATGGCCGAATACTTAGAAAGACGCACCGAGATCCTTAATCAGGTCCCGACAGCATTTATTTTAGAATGCATCAGGCTAGCTCTGAAAGATAACTTTTTCTTATATAAAGATCATTTCTATAACCAACTCAAAGGGACAAGCATGGGAGCTACTTTTGCCCCAGACTTAGCGAACCTATATATGGACAATTTAGAACAACAATCCATATATAGCTCAGATAACCCCTTTCAATGCTATATAAAAAATTGGTTACGTTATATCGACGATATATGTCTCATATGGAGTGGAACTTCAGAGCAATTATCCTCCTTTCATCAATGGTTGAATCTTCAGAATTCTCACATCCAATTCACGATTCACACTGACCTAAACAAAATACCGTTCTTAGACTTGGAAATACAGAAAACAACAGAAGGCTCCATCGAAACGGTCTTATATAGAAAACCCACCGATAGAAATACCTTACTTAAATATGCAAGTTTCCATCCTCTCAGTCTCAAAGAAGGTTTACCTTACGGCCAGTTTTTACGTATTCGTAGAAACTGCACAGATGTAGAAAAGTATAAAGTACATGCCAAAAACCTCAAGTCGAGACTTAAAGAAAGAGTATATCCTCAAAAAACTATACACAAAGCATACAAGAGAGCGTTACACACAAATCGCACAAATACTTTAGAACCAGTACAACGACATCAAGAAGATAAGCTCACTTGTGTCAGCACGTACAGCCCGATCAGTAACATCTACAGAAAGATTATACGCAAACACTGGAAAATTATCTATACACAAGATTTTCACCCTCCAGTTCCTAGGTTTGCATTTAAAAGACAACCAAATATCAAAGATACTCTAGTACATTCTTATCAGTTCCCAAAATCCAAAAGGTCTACACAGACATCACTTTGGGGTTTACCACCTGTAATTGGCCATCATCGATGCGGACACTGTTCAGTGTGTGCACAAACAGCCACTTACAAAAAAATCACCCTGTGTGACAAAACTATTGTACTTAAAGATTTTACGAATTGTTTAACACCATGGGTAGTGTACGCTATCAAATGCCCATGCGATTTGGTATACATAGGCAAAACAAAACGGCCTGTTCGCCAGCGCATCAATGAGCACAAATCCTGTATTCGCAATTCAGTAGAAAATAAACCATTAGTGGCTCATTTTACTCAAAAACAACACAAATGTACAGATTTTATATGGTGCATTATACAGGGGAACACGCAATGGGAACAAAGATAAAATACTTACTCAAGCAGAACAAAAATGGATTTATAATTTGAAAACTGTCCAAAATGGGCTAAATATAGCCGTTGAATGGAGTGCCTTTCTCTAAATATTTACACATGGAGAAGATATAATCTCCTAAATATCAGCGAGGCATCTATCTTATTGAATCATCTGTCATTCAACAAGAGGTTTCTCTTTCTACAAAACCCGTTTGAAAGAGAATAGTTGCAGTTTAGAGTCTTTGAATGCACATACATGTTCCAGTAGACCTTCGTTCACCAGGAGTGCTCTCTTAGTAACTGGGCCCCTCAAAATAAGCCTTTAGAAGATCCAGGCAAAATTAATCAGATGCTCACTCGTGTTTCACATGCGAGCATTATGTTGTAGCGTCTGTTTGTCCGGCTTACGTGAAATCTTTTCACTTTTTCCATAAACATGTTTATGAGGGAATACTTTAATAACTGTACAATAGGTACTGTATGTTATACAGATTAAAGCTATATTCCCGTTCGGGGGTGCATTTGCATCTCTTATGTTTCGTCCTCTTTCTTTAAATAAGGACGAGCCCTTCGGCTTAACAAGTTTACAAATGGCCGCCATTCTTTCGGTAGAAGCCAGTGTGAGTAACACGTCCATTTCATTTCACGTCACTCACATGAAGATTGAGTCCCTTTTCTGTTACCCTTCCCCACAGCTATTCAGCTACAGGCAAGTGGACGCCACAAGAATTGACATGCTGCGTTCCTCCCAAACAAGCATAAGTGGTAAGCCCAAGCGTTTTTCAATCACGCAGCAACTAGTTTTAACATTTAGAATCCCGCGGTCAGATATTTGTATATAGACTGTAGCGCGGCATGGTGCGCCCAAAAAGTACACTCGAGAACAGCAGTGTATCAACGGCAGTATACGGAGTTAGCACTGTTCTTAAGCCATGGCGATAATTACAATACGGCCACAGCAGGAAGGCAAATAGGCTGAGAATCCCGCGGTCAGCTATATTTTTACAGACTGTAGCGCGATATGGCACACCCTAGTAGTAGACTCGAGATTGCCATGAATAGCACTGTCCATAACAGCAATGGCAGCACACGAAATAAAAATTGCTCCTAAACCATGGTGATAATTACAATATGGTCAAATACAAATAGTATTAATCAATTTCGCTAGTATGTTCACAGAAATGATTACCATTTGCATTAAGAAGTGAGAGGTGCAGGTTTATATGACCGCACACATACGGCATTCACTTTGCTTATAACGGTTATAATACGAAACACCAGTTTAGCATTATAAAGATAGTTGATACTTGAGCTCCAGTTGTCACAAACTACACATGATCGGCTGGCTCATAAATCACAGTGTATAAATTTTTCGAAATCATTTGCCTTAAACGAAAAAATAGTCATGACTAGAGTTGGATACTTATTCAATGCACCTTCTATTTTGCAGGCACCACTTCTGATGCTGCCGACATAAACAGCTCCTTCTAGGTGACAGTAAACTATGCGGCTCTGGAGCACAGAATTCTGAAGATTTACCTACACTGAGGTGTTTATTGTGAGTCACTCCTCATTTTATTAAATTTAGCGTTGATTCAAACAAACACGCAGGGTAGTAATCTCCCCTATATGTGTTCCCTTTTAATAGGATTCCTGATAAAGGGTAATACAGAAGATTCCCTACAACTTTAACTCTGTGGTCCTGAACAAAACATTTCGACCACAGGTGGGTGCTTCTTTCTTGGCATAGTAATCTGGCCATCACCTTGGAAATAACTGAAAGAGTACAGACCGTTCCAAAATGTAATATATGTACTATTTATGTTTTTAGATGGCTTTTTCGTATGAGAAAAGGGTGAAGACTTTAAGCTTCCAAAATAAACATCACTGTCCTGAAGATGGCCCAATATCAATTCTGTAGACCACCGTAGACAACGATGGTACTATTATAAGGGGCCGAAACATATGTCGACTTTTTTAGAAAAATCAACAGTTTTTTCTGATGTCATGCATACTATTAACAACTAATATGCAAAAATAAAATGTAAATTGCCGAACCCTTACGTTACAGTACGAATGAATTGGTATGAATGGTGTATGAAAAAGCCGATAAATGTACAGTTTTTTATAGAAATGTGTTTTTTTACCAAATTATTAAAATGATTTATACTTTTGTAATTTCACGGTCTCAGTCTAATAATTAGCGTCCTTAATAACTACCCATTGCAGATTCATGCAACAGTTTCTAAGCACCGCAATCTCTGTTGTCGAAAGACCTTAGAGAGAGGGGTAGTCAGTTTGTTTCGTTCCTTTTCCAGACAGGTCAATGCCATCGCCGCCTCCTCAGCCTACTACTCCAAAGTCCTCAACGCAGCCAGACCTTTTTTGGCCCGTGAAAGCTGCCTCACGATTGCCAGGGCAATCCTCGGGTCAAGACTTGACTACTGTAATGCCCTTCTCGTGGGGACATCCAACAAAAACCTGGCCAAACTTCAGCTAGCCCAAAACAATGCACTAAGGGCAGCCACAGGCACCGCAAGGAGAAACCATATCTCCGAAATCAGAAGGCAAGTACATTGGCTCCCTGTCAAACAGAGAATTGTTTTTAAAACTCTTGCCCTCACCTTCAAATGCCTTCACGAACTTGCCCCCCTACCTGACTAACAGAATCACCAGGCACTCTGCCACAAGACTGCTCAGATGCATCTATGCCAACACTATTGTTACGCCAACCTCACGGAAAGTGCGCGCTGGTGGCTCCAGTTTCCCCACTTTAGCAGCCACGTACTGGAACGCCCTGCCTCCTCACCTAAGACTCATTGAGTCCCACCTAGCCTTTCGCAAGGCCATCAAAACCAGACTTTTTGTGTAATTTAAATCCGTATCCTCCACTGATTATATGCCTGCCTAACTGTAACTAAGAGCCTTCTGGCACCTGTATGTAATCTTAAATCTGTGTATCCTCTGTAACAGCGCCTCGATGCTTTATGGGCTGCAAGTGCGCTTAACAAATGCAAATAAATAAATAAATAAGAACGCGTTAGACTGCACATGTCTACATAACCACAGCCTGCCTGCAATGCTTGGGAAAGGCATCATTATACTGCTCCACAGCTGGGGGCAACCCTAGAGAAGGCACAATCCCCTGAGCTGCCTCTATGTAATATGGATATTCTGAGGTTCAGGGAGTTGCGAAATCTTAGGCCGTGGTGCCAGAAGGGCTGGTGTGCAGTGTCGGCACTCGGCAGCCTTACATTGAGATGTGTGAATGGCAGCCAATGAACTGTCAGGGTCTCTGCATGAAGAAAGGAGGCGTAGGCGCACTGATGCGTTTCAAAGGCTTTGCACGTATGACTTACTTTCATGTCAGGCCGGGATTAGTATGTGCACGCTTCTGTGTCATGGTTTTGCTAATTCTGGGTCCCAAGGCAAGCAACATCCTCGTGAAAGAATTGTATAAATCGTCCAGAATATCCTGTACTGGCTAGCCAAGCTGACCAGGCCCATTCACTGGTTCTCAATGCACCCAGAGAATGTTCCATTCAGTGCGTCTGAATGCTATCTTGGACAGTATTTACTGCGTTGGATGTGCAATGGGGCTCATAAATCTAGTCTTTAAATTAAAGACCGGTTTTCACTGCCACCATTTGTACATCAAACTGAGATGGTGGCAAGAAGGTAAAGTCTTTACCAGCTCGCTTCCGCTCCGAAGGTGTACGTCTCTCCTGACGCCTCTTGCTCCAATGCTCTGCCATGCGTTCCGCCACTGCCTGAGTCAACTGTAAATACTATCATACATGTGCCACCTAGTCCTTCCTGACACATGTTAAGTGGAGTGAATCATCTCATGCCCAAGCCTGCAATATCTGCCCTAGGTATAGTCCCCAAGGAGTTTGTGGTACCCGTCTCCACTTTCTTTCCATTCTCACAATGATATCAGTGCAAGGCGTGCTCTTTGCTTGATGACTGCATTGCTCATGGTCTGTGAGAGATCAAGCGATATGATAGGTTATTTATAATGCGCTTAATACCCAGAGGTTTTTAAGTGCGACCTGGGGGTGGAACCTGTGGTGCTCCATGTAGTCTTGCTTCCAAGGCGAGCATGTTGCCCATTAGCTGTCCTCCCGAGACAAGGGACAGTGGGTTGTCTGTGTGTCTGTGTTTCTGTTGCCGGGGCTTCCTTTTGTGCATGTGCGATCACCCATTCCTAGGTACTCCCCTTTGCATTGCCCCCTTTCACATACCTGTATCCAATCTGGATCTCCCTGAAAGCCTGGAAGTTTATCATTTTGTGACATATAATTCACAAACGTGGCATTATTGGGGTCACAAATTACAATCATTAAATGGTCCCGCCTCATGAGTGTTAACAAGATTCACTGAACTATCATGGCTAGTATATAAGTAATGAAGATCAGAACACATTACATCAACTGATGGGAAATGTAAAGCTTTCTCTGCACAAGTACTGCCTGGAAAACAATAGTTTATAAATATTAACCATTGCAAAACCATAGATTTACAACAGTTTACAGCAATGTTACAAACCATTTGCAAACCTGATGTTTATTTGATGTTTGCACATCGTGTTGATGCGTATACATTCTGTTTGCAAAGCGTTTACAATGATGTAAACCATTAGCAAACTTTACGTGTACTAGGTTTTGCGTGTTTGTAAACCATAGTAAAGATAAGGTTTGCTGTGATTTTGTGTACATAAAATCAAGGTGTACAACAGTGTTGAAAACCATTTGCAAACTTGATGTGTAGTTGTTTTTTACACAGCATGTTGATGAGTGTACCTTAAGTTTGTAAAGTTCTTCTGTTTTGTAAACCATGTAAATGCAATGTTTACAACATTCTTGAACTTGAAGTCCAAATGTACTTGCAGAACCTCCTGGTGTGCACATTTGTCAACCAGCATGCAAACAAAGGTTTTATAAAATAGTTTCAGATGCATATAAACCATTGCAAACATATAGTTTACATTGGTTTACGTGCATTTTAGAAAAGTATTAAGCTCTGAATTTCATGCATGGGTGGAAATGTCGAGGGTTCAGCCATGATTTCCCATCAGAGGAGAAGTCATATTAACAACTGGTTTGGTGCATTGGCAGAAACAGTGGAACATGGCCAGTTGTTTGTGGTGGTTCCCAGTAGTCTCTTTAGCCTCAAATGGTGACTTGAGGTAAGTGGTGACGTCTATTGAAGAGGGAAGACATTGCTGAGGGCTCTATGGCAAATTGGCACACCTTGGATAACCCAAATGCACCTCCAGCAGTGCAAACAACAACTCTCCATTTAAAGAGAAGCAACTGTGAACTTGTTTTTTCCTGGCACTACACGGGGCTCTACCTGTTATTTCTACCTATAATACCCCCTATCACTCAAGCATCAGCACACGTGTCTGGGGAGTCAAACACTGCCCCATTACCCACTGAGGGCTTTGGCAAATGGCAGAGAATCCTAAATATGGCAGCCAGTTTTGACATTAGATTTGTCATCTGAGAATAAACCAAATGTGTGTATGAACATTTCGTTGTTAAGTGACTTATTTGAATCTCTCAAAAGAGTTCCCGCAAATGCACTGTTTTAATTTCTGGGCATTTTGTCCTACTCTTCTGATTCTAGACCAGCAGGAGCAGCACCAGCTAAAGACTCCAACACTTTAAAAGAGATGGTTGTTTTTCTAAACATGAACATCTGTGAATCTTTTCCAGGTCAGACCTCTGAATGGCATTATCTTTAGTTCACACCAACGTGATTGATTGATTGATTGATTGATTGATAGGTTATTTATAATGCACATATACACAAGTGTTTCAAGGCGCAACCAGGCAGCGCGGGGAAAACAGGGGAGAACAAGACAAACGATCTTACTAGGCCTAGTATAATTTAGATTGTGCAAGTGCATGGGCAAGAATTGCAGGGGAGGGGATGGGGAAGAAGTGCACCCAGTGGAACAGTGGCCTGGGTTGAGTGCAGGAAGGCAGGTCCTCCAAGGGGAACATGCCCAGAAAGTGCAAGGAAGGCCGGTGACAGTGCAGGAGGACGCGAAGGCAAGTGCTGGGGGCAGGTGTCCTATATAACTCAGAGGAGCAACCAGGCAGCCAGTCAACATAACAGCAGGAGGAAGGGAGGGATAGCAACCCTTTCCCACACTTGTCGTCTCTTTCCCGCACCTGATCCTATGAAAGCCATCCCCTTGTTCTAGTATCCACTAGATTGCAATGCAGTTTTCACTGTCTGAACGTTGTATTATCCTCTTTCTTAAGTCACTGTTCTCCACTTCTCTGAAAAGGAGCCCGGTGCTCGGCCCTGACAAGGGAAGCAGCCGGGTGACTTTAGGATTTTGTAACGTAAACCTGAAAATGGGAGCAGGCACTGAATGTAGTAGCCCATGCGGATCCCCAAATGCCCATGTGGGCAGAGTTTTTACAACACAAATATTGAAGAGGCATCCCCAGAAAAGAACACACAATGGCTAGATGAGAGTTTGTGAAATGAACATGTGCTTCACATTCTGGTTTCGGTGTGCCTACGTCTGTTACACAGAGACCATAGTTTGAGTTCAGTTGATGGGGAGGCAGAACCTTTGCTCTCTTTTAGCTGCGCCTGCTGCCGGAAATGGAAGGAAAGCGTGCATGCCCATGCACAACGCAGTGTCCCAGTATGCAACCTTGCAATGATAATTTAAGAGGCCGGCATGGGTTCCCACCCTATTAATCCTTTGGAGCTACGCTTATTTCATTTAGACAATCCCTCCTGCTCTGACTCTGCTCCAGCAGGCGCATGTGGAACAGGACAGAACATCGCGAAAATGGAAAGGAAGAAAGAAAGAAAGAAAGAAAGAGAAGGAAGGAAGGAAGGAAGGAAGGAAGGAAGGAAGGAAGGAAGGAAGGAAGGAAGGAAGGAAGGAAGGAAGGAAGGAAGGAAGGAAGGAAGGAAGGAAGGAAGGAAGGAAGGAAGGAAGGAAGGAAGGAAGGAAGGAAGGAAGGAAGGAAGGAAGGAAGGAAGGAAGGAAGGAAGGAAGGAAGGAAGGAAGGAAGGAAGGAAGGAAGGAAGGAAGGAAGGAAGGAAGGAAGGAAGGAAGGAAAGTCAGTCCGTTCATGGAAGCCACCAATTGTTTCAAAGGATGAGCCATCACTCCCCCACCAAAAAGGACTCACATGTTCGCCCCTCTGGCCAACAGAGATAACATGCCTTAATGGAGGAATGGCACCTCCTAATGAAAGGAAATTGACATTTGACCCAGGGCAATGTGAAGGAAGGGTGTGAGGCGTGGAGTCCCTTGCATTAGATGACCCAGGGCTGTAGTCTGCAAAAGAGCAGCCATTTACATCTTCTAATCAGTTTAGTTTAGTTTAGTTTATTCATTTGTATTGCACACCAGACCTGAGGGTATGAGGGCGCAGGAGCAACAAGGTTATTCACAGCTTGGTTACATATTACAATGCATTACATTAATTACAATAAGATCAAAGAAGGTTGCATTAGTTGTGGTGAAGGCACGAGTTTGCAAATTTACACATATACATATTTACATATTAAGTAGCGGTGGTGGGCTGGATGGTCTTAGCAGTCATTGCTCTTTATCCAGTGTATGTAGTTGCGTCTAAAGTGCAGCAGAAGACTTCAAACCCAGAAACAGTGAGTCTGGAGCAGAGAGTGTGTGTGTGTGTGTTACTGTGTGTCTGCGCTTCTGTGTGTGTGTGATACACTTCCTTTGCAGTGCTGTTTCTCCTGGGTTGCATCATTATCTGTTTGGGATGCCTAGCAATGGCATGTTTTGCTATATGCCTGCACTGAGCTACATCATCTATGCCATGCCCGGTTTTGAAGTGCTACACTCAGTTAGATTTGGTATGTTACACTGTGTTATGTTATGATATGCCATGTCATATTTTAAGCTGTAGAAACATGTTGTGTAATGTTTTGTTCTGCTGGGACCAACGTGTTTTTCCCAAAGCAAAATGCATGTTGACTAGAATGTGCTTGAGTGCTACTGTATGTACATTTTCATGCCTTCGGGAGGGTGGGGATAGAATATGATGCTTGTTTCTTTTTCCACTAGCTGGACAGATCATGTTATATTATGTTGTGGTATCAGTATAATGTTTTTCTTTAAGTGTCTCATTTTCAAGAGCCTTTAAAGCTTCCATAAAACAGCAGGTAGAAACCCCTAAACACTCAAAGAGAATGAGAAAATAAAATCAGACGGACAGACTAGGAAATCTAATCTGTTAGCTAGATCATACGCCAGTGTTTTGACCTAACATTCACATTATGCCCTCTATTAACAGCAGCCCAGGGTGAGCAGGTTGGTTACATGCAAATTATGTAAATTAGCTCCCATAAGCGCTCAGCCTAGAAGGATTCCTGCCACACACAAATATAACCATTACCCTAAAGGCCCTAGCAGGACTCAAGAACCTTCAGGAAGGCCAGACTGGGGTTTCTACTCCCAAGGAAGTTGTGGTCGAAATCCCACCCACAGTTATATGAGCCCATATTTCCTTCAAGCTTTCCCATGTATAGAACATGGCCCTTTGGGGCTAAGTGGAGTGAATATGGGGGCTTTGCACACTGTTTTTTTGGGCATGCTTTCTACATGCCTTGGCTCACCATGACTCTGTGGAAGGCTCAGAAGTCTGACCACGGCTACACCATAGACATGCTTGCTGTTCTTAAACACTGTGCGCACAAGCTTGCCGTTTTGGTGACCATGACATAAATGAATGAGGAAGCAAACAAATGTGAGTTTTTTTAAATTGCTTTTCGGGAGCTGTTGACAAATTTTGTTCAGGTTTAGGGAAGTAAGAGGAAGAGCTTGCCGCCTGTGTTTTTTGGACATGGCTTCAATATGCACCAGCTCACCATGCCATAAGTAAATTCCAGAAATACTACCTGATGCAGCAAATACCTCTTCCCAAGCTCTCTCTCCTTTTGGTGCTGCACCCCATAGAATACAATTGAGTCCCACGATACCTTCGGTCCAATTCTACACATAGCTCCCCCACCTTTTCCTTCTCATGCCTTCCTGAGCACCTTATCTTTTGCTCGCCCTCATCCCAACTATCTACCCGACTTTGCTCCTCCCTACCACTACTGAATGTTCTCTCTTACTCCTCCTTTGCCTCTCTGACCGGCAAACATGCTTCAAATCCATGAACTATTGCAGTAGGCGCTACACAAATGCAAGATAACATAACATACCTTATTGCGAGTTTCATACATACTCAAATGCGCAAATATGGAAGGGTTTCAATCCTGCAGTGCATGGACGCAAACATTGTTCCCTACAATATGCAATATGACAGCATAAGATTTCAAAAATAATGGCTTCTGTGAACAAAATAGAAAGGATTCTTTGGGGGAGATCCAATGTGAAACATCTGCTGCATCTTCTGTAACTCTTGTTGGCAGTAATTTAAACTGAAGCTGTTGAGAAACGCTTTAGGTCATTCACGTGGCCTTGCAGAACCAACCTGAAATCCTTTTTATGGTTCATTAGTATGAATACACATCCAACTTAATGATGTCAATAATCCTGCCAGGAGGATGTTTCTGGAATTATGATTTGTTGAAAGGTGCCTTTCTTGCAATTGTGCTGCTCTGCTGTCAATTTAATGGGAACAGGTCCAGATGTCCAGGCTTGGCTGAAGAGTATCTGTTTTGCTTTTTGTGTTTGTTTTTTGAAGGCATGTGCCTGCCATGTATAGAGGGCTTCAGTACACGCTTAAACCTTTACCCCTTTTAATGGGTTAAACTTAATTGCTGTCTTTGAGTCATGGCATGAGGTTTACTGGGATATTTGATTCTGCACTTGAAAGACGAATGCTAAACCCTATTGGCTTTCCAAATGCTTGTTTCGCCTATGTTTGCTCCCTCAATGGGTTTTGAGTGCACTACGTTTATACAATGAACGGGCCTTTTAGCAGACCCTTGGTTGTAGAATCATGCACTCCTGTATTCGATCTTCCCATTCCTGCTGTTTTCTTATTGTATTTCTTTAACTTGTATAGGTGATTTTGTAAAGTGCCAGGAATGGGAAATGACTCACTTTAGGGGGCTATGAGAGGAAGGTAGAGTGGCTAAATCATGCAAAGAGAGTGGTGGCCGGGGTAACAATGCAGTGTAGCAACACAATAAGAGCATTCACAGGAAGATGAAGGTCTAAAAATTGCCTCTGAATCTAGTGGTGTCATCTTTCTCCTGCTTGGGGTACCTCAGGGCAGGTTGTTAGAAGCTTGATCAGGGGATCCCCAGTTATGATGGTCAAGATTCCTCTTATCCCATGTAGGCTGCTCCTGCGTCTCCGCCACCAGAGCCGCATCTCACACCAACCTTGCTTTTGTGTAAGGAAGCTTTAGAAACACAATTCTTTGTAGTGAGATTCTTGTCTCATGATAGCCAATTGGTTGTTTTCTTTCTGAATATTCTGCTGCTGCTGTGCATGTTTTACACAGCCCTGTTGCTATTTTAAATGTAAATTAGTACACAATGCATGTCCTATACATATGTGGAGGTCCAGCTTATGATTTCTGATGTTGCGCGTGTGCTTTGATATTGTTGATTTTATGGTTAGATAGAGCACTCATTCACCTCTGAAGTGCACAATTGATGGATTGTTACTTAATTCGCCAAACAAAATCGGAAATCTTAGCATATACTTCATATTGACCTTGCTATGCAGTATTTTTACAGCAAACCTACTGTGGAGGTTGCCGCGCGATGCGGCTGCGTGGTATCACCTGCAGTCGTTTCTCCCAGCCCTCCTCTCTCAGGTTTCCTACGCACAGCAGCTTGGTTGCTTTTCCAGAATAGTATGAATTCATCACAGCCTGCGCCTCCTGGGCTACCAGGCCATTCCTATTCATTCCTGTAATGAAATCCTTTCATTCTGTTTGCCACTTTACAATCTTTGGCAGAGCTTAGATTTCGTTTGATTTGAATTTGACCCTTGTAGGGTGCTAAATCGACAAAGCCTCACAGCTCCAGGGAGGTGTCCCAGGACGGACTGCCAATGTTCAATATTTAATCTCGTTTTATTAAGTTTGTTGCTAGGCACCATACATCTCAGCTGTCGTTGTGTTGGGCTCTGCATACTGAAGTGTGCTAAGCATTGGCTGCAGCAATACACATAAAAAGATCCCCAATTGAACACCGAATGCGGTATCTCAGGCCATGTTTATTCCACGTGAGGGCAATTCAGCAGCTGAGATTAGAAGAGCACTGTGAGGGAGCTGCCTCCCATTAAAGCAGATGGATGAAAAGACTGAAAGGATGGCCTGCAACACCGCCCCTGCATTCATTCAAAAAGCCCAATGGGGAGGGGGTGCCCCAGAATATGCATGCGTTTCCTTCCGTTGCTGGAAATACAGTGTTTGGGAATAAAATATAAAAGCTCAAGACACAGCATGGTCTGTAGTATAACGTAGTATAACTTGATTGTATTGCATGATTTAATCATGCTTTGTTGTAATGTCACTTGGGTGGCATACAGGATGCTTAAGGGTTTGTTCCACCATTACTTTAAGGCAACATTGTATCGGTTTTATGCATTTGAAGTCATATATCAACAGTTATCGTGGATCCTGACCACAAGTCGTTACTTCTTCACAAAAATATAGAGTATAACTTCCCTCCCAACCACCGCTTCCTTGACCCCGAGAAGAGTATGCAATTTAACAGAGTCATTACCATGGAAGACATCGTGAGTGGAGGCATTGCACAGTCCATTCAGGGTGGCTGTATTAACTTACATAAAACGGCCAGAAAGGACAGCAGGGAGTTGACAGCAGGGAATTGTAGCCGTAAGCTTTTCCATGGCAAAGATAGTCAAACATTTGTCAAGCCACATATTTATTATCTGAGGTTCTGTTTGCCTCATAGGTCTGAGAATCGAAAGCTTGGCTGCTACCAACATGTATAGTAAGAGTTTAGTTTCTGTCACAGAGCAGCCTAGTGTACCAGACACAGAATACAGACTACAGGATACACTGGTACATCAAGGCCCAGTAAGTCCCTTATACGCCATCTCACTTCCAGCCAAGAAGCCTTGTAAAGTAAGACATACCCACAGAACATGCAAAAGAATGCACTCCTGGTCTGGTCGCACCCCCTCCAACATTCTCCAGGGATAGCAGTGTTGCAGCAATGAAGTTGGGCCAGAGTCATGTACCACCGTGACATCATGTTTGCCTGGGTCTCAGCCAAGTGGGTACAGAAAAACTTTGCAGTGACATTAAAAATCTGTTTCCCAATCCCACGGGGGAAGAACAGACCCCAATTCTCATACCCACCCATTGCAAAAAGATCTGTGCACCAATTTAGCGAGGGCACGAATAGCTTTATATAAAGCGGATATCAGACCTTTAGAACCTGAGGATGATTGGAATACCAACTCCAGTGGTGTTAGTGACCTAGTAGCCATTTGAGAGTAAGTTGGGTAGGGCACCCGATGCCTATCCTGTGCGTATTCGTACCTCTCCAACTCTTCCAGGCCAAAAAGCCCCTTGCACTCCTCAAATGCCTGAATTTTCTTCTTCGAAAATAAATCCCAAATCTTGCTCAGCCTGCCATTCAGCCATCCTGCAAATCACTTATCCATTTTCCCCAGGTGAGAAATTGTTGTTGTGTATGAGCAATGTATAAGGAGAGGGGAAACGTAGTGGACTTCTTTAGTCTAGTCAGGGCCTCGTGATCGGGTTGGAGTAAAGACCTGCTGATTGCATGTGTCGTGGCACCCATGGTTGCATCCATACCCGCAACCACCTGTTCCAAGCCCACCCACAGTTTCTGGTAGTCCCTATGCACTCAGTCCACTAGGGGTCGAAGTTGCGTCACCTTGTAATACTGCCAGAGTTGGGGAACACCAATCCCCTTCAGCTTTAGTAGCATATAGTGTGTGCTTATTGACCCTGGGTGGACCTCCCCTTCCATATAAAGTGAGCCAACATGGCTTACCAGCTGCCAATTGTGGTTTTTGGATGGGGGATTGGAATCATCTGGAACAGATGGAAAAATCTGGGCAGGATGTTCATTTTAATAAGAGAGATGTTGCTGAACCAGGAGAGATTCAACACGCTCCATCGGCTGAAGTCGCTCTTAACCTCCATAATCAAGAATGGATAGTTACGTTCATAGAGATCTCCACGTCTTGGTGGTATGTTTACCCCTAGGTACCTCACTGACTTAGAAGCCCAGTGGTATGGGAATACATGCTCCAGTTCAGCTTTAATTAGGGATGGAATAATGTTACCCACAATTAAAGATTTTGAGTTATTAATATTGAATCCCAATACACACCCAAATCGAGATATCTCCTTGTCAATTTCCGGAATCGATGGGGTGGGGTTGGTAAACGTGAGGATAACATCATCAGCAAATAAATTCAGTTTGTGCTGGATTCCCAAAAATCATATGCCGTGATATTAGCGTTATCTTCTGTGCTTTTAGCAAATGGTCCCATAACCAAGGTGAAGAGTAGTGGTGATAGAGGGCATCCCCGTCGGGTAACCCTGCCTGGGGAGCTCACTGGGGTGAGTAATCTATTAACCAATAGGTGGGCCTTTGGGTGTAGGTAGTTCGGGAAGACCATTTGAAGGAACCTGGGGCCGAATTTACATTTTTTCATTACGTCCTTGAGGAATCCCCACTCCATCCTGTCGAACGCCTTTTAAGCGTCAAGCACAAGCAGGAGGAAGTGGGCAGGGGTTCTTCTGAATTTGCCGACATGATGATCCATGTTACCTCTTGTAAAGCACTGGAGGGGGGTGTCTGTACTCCTGCTCTCTATATGTCAGAGGAGAAGCGCAGAAGACCCCAGCCAAAATTCTCTATGTGGTAAAATGTGGTCGAGCAATCAAGGATTAGCCCTCAGGAGGTGATGCGGGCTGGTTCTTAAGTTCAGTGTAATCCCCAAGCACCCACAAAGGAATGTCCACACACTATGGGCCTCATTACGTCCCTGGAACTGATGGAATGAAGGGGGCTGGTATGGGACCGGCCCCCTTCATTCCGTCAGGGCTGATTATGAGGTTCCCTTTGCGGGACCCGGATCAGATGTCTGGTAAAACCAGACGTCTTTTCCGGGTCCCATGAGGGGAAGAGGGAGGTAACAACGGGACACTTGTAATGTGCCCGTTGTTACCTCCCTCACCATTCCTATTGAGCCCTATGGAGGCTCACATGGGAATGGGGAATGGTTCCTGCAAGGAGGACTTACCGGGTCTTCCTATGTCGGAATGACCCGGTAAGTCCCCATTGCAGAAACCCGGTAATGGAGCCCGGGTTGGAGGCAGCCATGGTGCTAATAGCACCATGGCTTCCTCCAAACTTGTAATGAGGCCCTATGTTAGTGAAAACACAGCTCTTTATATAAATAAGGTTCACGTTATGTACACAATCACAATAATACACTTTGTACGCTGGTAAAACCATAATGGCAAATATATACACGTCTACGTGGTACTACTCGTAACTATTGTTTCCCTTCAAATGCATCAACTGCTATGAGTTCAAATGACATACGAATCAGATTGTGAGATGAATCAATGATTGACACAGAAAGAATGAAAGTTAAATCAAGCAATGGCAGAACGGTCTATCCCACAACCATGAGACCATTCTGTGCGAAGATCCCCCACCTGGGCAACCTGTAAATTAAGTGTATTTGACAAGCCCAGTTCAATTATACTTAATATAGTCTCAGGTTTTTCTAATAGTTCTGCAAGTCCAATGTACCTGGTGTTGTCGAGTTCTTTGTCGGGTTGTCGACGGGCCCTTCTTGAGTGAACTCCCTTTAAGGCAGGAGCCATGGGTCATCGAACTTCCTGGATGAAGAAAAGGTGAAAGATGTCTTTGAGGTAGCAGCTCCGGTCCTTGTGGTGCTTGTTGATGATCGGTCGAAAATGTCCTGCAACAGATGAGGCATGCCGAGCACCTCGATGATGTTAGTTCATTGCTGCAAAGAGTCCATGAAGATCTTTGGCCCAGCAAGGGCGTTGGGTCGTCAGCGTCTGCCGTCAGCGATCAGGACGTGACCACGGCTGGCGTCTGGATCTTCTCTGGCATCCTTGAGGTCTTTGGGTTGTGGGAAACCCACCAGCGGATTCTCCTTTCGTAGGCTGACTTCCAGGGCGCTTTGGCGAAGGTTAGCCGTGCATGATGGTCCCTAGTAGCTCAGGAAGAGGTCTCCTTAACAGGTCCTCTCTCGGATAATTTCTTGGAGACACGACAGCTCTCAGATCGATGAAGGAGAGCAAAAACCAATCCTTCTCTTCCGGCTGGGCTTCAAGGTTAAGCATCAAGTATCAACTTCAGCTTCTGAACGATTTCTAGCAGTGAGAGGTCCCCAGATATGCTATTTGGTCTCTCATTCACTCTGCTAGGTCACACTCAGGCAAGCAATCATTCAGAAGGGCATTCAGGCATGCAGGCAGCCAATCATGTTCATGGTGCATTCAGGCCATTCTTCTCCATTCCAGACACTCACAACACGGAATGTGGATTCGGACAAGCACTCATCCTTTCAGCACTCCACACTGCATTCATACCAGTTTCGGGCAGGGTTGTCTCAGTCTTTGTGTCACATACCAGATACTAGACACCCATAACATGAAATGCGTATTCGTCACACACTCCATTCACCCAGGTCCCACACCATGGGCGTTCCCACAACATACAGTCATTGAGAAGGCTCCAGCCAGTCTGGACTGGACTTCCTCACAATACGATATATGGAACTTCCACCCAACAGCCAGTCAGGGGAAGGGACAGAGACAGGGCTTCCGGGGACTTCAGGAAGAACAAGGTAACAGGCGATGGAGAGCAAGAGGCCACAGGGGCTATCTTGTCTCCACCAGGAATGCACTGATTCCAATGACAGGGTCTGGGCATCTTGGCAAAATGGAGGATACTCAGGGTTCCTGTCAATTCAGCATGGAGCTGCCACCAGCCCGTACCCTGCTCTGTGGGCCACACAGAGGTGCCCAAAACCTTACACTAGGAGTACAGGGCTGTACTCCCACCCATGGGTGCCATAAGGGTATCCCAAGGATCTGTTCGCCACAACCAGAAAGAGAGAGCTGCACCGCCAGCAGTCCCACATGGACTCCTGCATGAAAAACAAGACAGAACACACAATAAAAAGCAATAAACGACAAGGATACAGAGGCCCTGTCCCTCATGCATTTCCAGCATCACTGTTGCCCCCCCCAGAGTGAAGTTAGGGCATCTAATCTCCCACGAGATTGACACCCTCATCCACACGGTCAACATACCTTCTAGAAAGGCCATCTGCATTATTGTGACTCTTCCCTGGTCTATGCTCAATGGTGAAGTCTAGCCCTTGCAGGGTAATGGACCACATGAGCAGTTTCAGGTTTTCACCCTTCATCTGCATAAGCCACTTCAGGGGCTTATGGTCTGTTTGGACCTTGAAGGTAGACCCAGTAAGGTAGGTCCTAAAATGCCTAAGGCACAAACTATGCTAAAACCTTCCTTTTCAACAGTAGCTCACCTAAGTTTGCTACCCTTTAGTTGTCTACTGATGAATATGATTGGATGTTCTCTTCCTTTGTCATCTAACTGGGACAAGACAGCTCCAATTCTGGTGTTGCAGGCGTATGTTTGAACAATAAGGGGTTTGCTGTAGTGAGGCGCACACAACACAGGTGCCGTACACAGACATTCTTTCAAGCCAGTAAAGGCCCTTTGACTGTCTTCAGTCCAGTTAACCTTCCTTGGTTGTTTGGGCGAAGTCAGAGCTGTCAGAGGTGCAGCTATAGTTCCATAGTCTGCCATGAAGTTCTGGTAATGCCCAGTGAGGCCCAAAAAAGCTCTGACCTGTGTTTGAGTAGTGAACATCTCCCAGTCATGTACATCCTGTACCTTACTGGGGAGAGGTTGGAGTTCACCCCCTCCTACCTCATGACCAAGATATGTGACTTTCCCCTGTGCTATCCGACACCTGGTGGCCTTGATAGTGAGGTTAGCCCTTTTTAACGCCTGCAACACCTTATCCAGATGAGTCAAATGCTCTTCCCGGGTGGAACTGTAGACTGCAATGTCATCTAAGTAGGCCACACAAAAGGCCTCCAGCCCATTGAGCGCATGATTGCCCAATCTCTGGAAGGTGGCAGGGGCATTCTTCAACCCAAAAGGCATGACTCTAAACTGGTAGAGTCCCTCAGGTGTTGAGAACGCTGGCTTTTCCTTGGCATGGTCCGTTAGAGCTATTTGCCAATAGCCTGAGGTAAGGTCAGATTTGTGAGCACCTATGGTGTCCACGAGCTCATTAGCCCTGGGAAATGGGCACGCGTCAGTTTTGGTGACGGCATTGACCCCTCTGTAGTCCACTCAGAACCTCCAATCCTTGTTACCTGCCTGGGAACTTGCCTTGGGGACAAGGACCACTGGACTGGACCAGGGACTGGTTGAGGGTTCAATAACACCCAGATCCAACATCTCGGCGACCTCAGCCTGGATATGGTTCTTAACTGTATCTGACAAATGGTAGCACCTGCTTTTGACCGGTACACTGTCACCAGTGTCAATTTTGTGCATGCACCATGGAGTGAGGCCTGGTGTCAGAGAGAACAGAGGGAAATACTGTTGGAGCAAAGCCCTGCAGGCCCTCTGCTGCTCTAGTGTCAGATCTGGAGAGAGATGCACTCCCTCCACTGAGCCATCTTGAAGGTTGCTATGCAGCAAATCAGGAAGGGGCTCACTCTCATCCTCTTCTTGCTCTGAAGCTAGCAAGAGACATGAGACTTCTGCTCGCCGATGGAAAGGCTTCAGCCTGTTGAGTGGAATACCTGAGGGGCTAAACCAGAGACTCCCATGTCAACCAGATAATTGACTTCACCCATCTTGAAGATGACCCTGAAGGGTCCAGTACACTTGTCTGCAAAGCCCTATGCTTGGTAGGCTCCATCACAACGATCTCCTATCCTGGAGTCCAATCCACTTGCAAGGCTTTTAAGGTCATGCCAGTACTTATTCAATTCCTGGATAGCCTTAAGATTTGCTGTCACCTGACCCATCATCTGTGTCATCCTCCATCTGAGGCCTAACACAGAGTCCCCCACTTGCTTGGCAGGACCTGGAGGGGAGGCTTCCAAACCTTCTCTGATCAAGGCAAGGGGCCCCCTCACGGGATGTCCAAAGAGTAACTCAAAGGGGCTGAAACCAAAACCCTCTTGAAGTACCTCTCTGAAAGAAAACAGCAGGCATGGTAAGAGGAGATGCCCTTTCCTCCTTAGGGGCTCTTCCAAAGCACCTAGCATGCCCTTGAGAGTTGTGTTAAATCTCTCAACCAGACCATTGGTCTGGTGATGGTAAGAGGTGGAGAACTTGTAGGTTACCCCGCACTCTTTCCACATCGCTTTTATGTAACTCGAAATGAAGTTGGATCCTCAGTCAGAGACAACCTCTTTAGGGAATCCAACATGGGTAAAAATGCCCAGGAGAGCCCTGGCAACCACATTGACAGTAACCATCCGAAGGGGTATAGGCTCAGGGTACCTGATGGCATGATCTACCAAGACCAGGATGAACCGATGTTCACCTGAAGTGGGAGGGTCAAGGGGACCGACAATGTTGATGCCAACCCTCTCAAATGGTGTTCCAATCACTGGCAACGGCTGCAGTGGGGCAATTATACTGCCTCCAGTCTTGCCAGACAACTGACAAGTTGGGCAGGTCTTGCAGTGGAACTACACTTCTACTCCCATCCGGCCAGTAGAAATGGGCAGAGAGCCTTTGCTTTGTCTTCTTGGAACCAAGATAACCAGCCATGGGCACCTCATGTGCCAACTGCAGTAGGAAAGGCCTGTAAACTTGGGGTACCACTAACTTCTTGAGGGCAGCAGGTTCGGGTTTAGTGGGCTTACTGACAAGGAGCTCAGGCTCCCAATATATCCGGAACATCATAGGCACTTCTCCTTGTGCCTGGGACAGGGCCTGTTTCCTCAGACCCTCAAGAGAGTGGCACTCTCTCTGACCCTTACAGAAGTCTGCCCGGGAGGGTCCCCCTTCAGCCAACAGACATTGAAGATCGGGGTGGTCCTCCGGGTTGAGTACCTCTCCAGCAGGAGGGTCTTCTGGTTCTTCTCCCAGAGGAGTTGAGTTTGGGTTTACCACTGGACTCAGCCCATCTGGAGCATGAACCCCGGCGGATGCTTCGGAAGCAGCAGGAAGAGAAGGAGTCCCCTCCACAGAGGTGGCCTTCTTACCCTTCCTTTAACTTGCCTTGGGTTTCCCCTTCGGCTTGGGTACCAGTCTCTCAGCCGGATCCGGTGTGACCTGTGATTGGGTAACCGCTACAGCAGCCAAGGTTAAACCATCCGTGATCATACACATTTCCACTAAATCATTGCCTAATAAAATGTTAGCAGGCACGTTGTCCTGAACCAGGACAGGAAGCTTTGATGTCTTGTCTCCAACATAATGTTGACTAAGGCTACAGGCGATAATTTGGGAGGCCTACCAGCTAAATTGGTGGTTCTCAGAGAAGCACCTACATAGTCCTCTGGCTTGAGCAGAATCCTGTCCACTACTGTCATGCTTGCCCCTGTGTCATTCAAACCAGTAGAAAGCTGGCCATTCAAGAGAACACTTCTCAAAAACCTACGGGTGTTCTGTGGGATCCAGTACTTTTGCGTATGGGTCCCAGGCCCCAAGGGACACTAGGGAAATCTCTACGGGGGCGCCAAATGTGACCCCGGTAGAGGAGGGAAGGACAGTGACCTCCACCTCAGGTACAAAGTAGGGGTAGGTCAGGCTGACAACCTGGACTCCAAGTGCCTTACCTTTACGCTTGGGGTCACCTCTTTTGTGGTCCAGAGCCCCACAGTCCCAACAAGTGCCAGGAGTGCAGGGTGCAAAACTGGAACCACTGGGACCCTGTTTTGCAGCAGGTGGACCACTACTCTTACTCCCACCCACAAAAGACTTATCCCCAGTAGATTTAGGAGAGGAAGGTTGTGGTTTACTCGACTCTGAATGCTTTTGGGACTCCTCAGCCTTCTGAAAGGTCCCCTTTTCTTTGTCCTTGTCCTTCCCACTGGAGTCCTTAGGGGACACCCTGTGGGAGACCCACTTATCAGTCTGTCTGGCCAGCTTAAAGTTATCTAAAATGTTCTGGTCAGTGACATACTGACACAGCTCTGGTAAACAGGCTTCTGAAAAATGCTCAAAAAACAACAGGTGGGACAATTCAACAAACGTGTTCACTTTGTAACCATCAATCCACCCCATCATGTTCATGTGCACAGCACTCACCCAGTCAATCCAAGACACATTCTCTTGTTTCTTAAATTCCCTGAACCTTTTAAGGTATTGGGTCGGTGTCTTGCCAAACCTGGCAATCAAAGCAGACTTCATGCACTCATACTGACCCCTTTCTTCCACACTCAGCTTCGGAATACAGTCGTATCTAGTCTGAGGCACTCTGCTTAAAAAACACTTAGCCCAATCTCTTTTATCAACATCATGGATTCCACAAGCCATTTCAAATGCTTCAATCGACTGGAGGATATCAGAACCCTCCACATACAGACCAACCCAATCTTTCATAAACGTGGTTGCTGGGGACCTGACACTCTCAACTGGTTCAGCTGAAGTCTCCACTCTAGCTTTCTCTAGCTGGATTTGCTGACATTCAGTGTCCTTGTTTTTTAGTTCAAGATCCCTGTTCTTGAGTTTCACTTGCTGTGCCAACTCCTCTTTTTTAAGTTCAGGTTCTATTTCCAACTTCTTATATTCAAAGGCCAATTTCATCCTTAATAATTCGAGTTCCAAGGAAGTCCCTGAAGAAACATTGCTGGGTTTTGGAAAAGAGGCAGCAGGAATGGCGGCAGTCCCAGAAACAGATTCAATAACAACCCCAGGGTCAGGGTCCTCAATGGTTGCTTCCTCCCTTCAAGAGTTTCACAATCAGTCTGGTAGTCCACCAGGGCAGCTATCAGCTCAGCCCTAGACTTGTCCTCAAAGTCTAACTCCCTGGCTCCACAAGCACTCTGGAGAGCCTCTAAGCTCACCCAGGTCAATATACCATTTGCCATAGATTCCTTTGCTTGTAATGGAGTTATCTAGTACACAACTAAACCTTAATTCAACAAAGTGTGGATATTTTGTAAGAGGCAAGGTTACACACTGATTCTTAAAACCATAAGCATCCCACCGCTGCCACCAGTGGAAAGCACCAGAGGGGAGGTCTGTACTCCTGCTCTCTCTATGGCAGAGGAGAAGCACAGAGGACTCCAGCCAAGATTCTCTATGTGGTAAAACATGGTCGAGAAGTCAAGGCTTAGCCCTCAGGAGGTGATGCAGGCTGTTTCTTAAGTACAGTGTAGTCCTCAAGCACCCACAAAAGAATGTCCACACACTATGTTTGTGAAAACACAGCTCTTTATATAAACAAGGTTCACATTATGTACACAATCACAATAACACACTTTGTATGCTGGTAACACTATAACGGCAAATATATACAAGTCTACGTGGTACCACTCTTAACTATCAATTCGCTTGATATGCATCAACTGCTAACAGTTCAAATGACATACAAATCAGATTGTAAGATGAATCAACTATAGACACAGAAAGAACAAAAGTTAAATCAAGTAATGACAGAACCGTCTATCCCACTACCATGAGACTGTTCTGTGCGAGGATCCCCCCACCTGGGTAACCTGTAAATAAAGCGTATTTGACAAGACCAGTCCAGTTATACTTAATATAGTCTTGGGTCTTTCTAATTGTTCTGCAAGCCCAATGTACCTTGTGTTGTAGAGTTCCTCGTCGGGTCGTGGGAAACCCACTGGTGGATTCTCCTTGGTTGTCGGCAACCTTGACTTTCTCTGGCAGGAGGGAAGCGGTCGACAGTGCTGAGCAAGGGAGTCATTGATTCAAAGTGTTCTTAGGCAATACAGCACGGTGGCTCCGGTCGACGAGATAACAGCGGTACCTTGGTCGATGGTGGACGGATGTCCGGGCGCTTCTCTTCGGATTCCTCGGTGGTCCCTGTCCCGGGTTGATAGTCTTTCATAGGCTGACTTCCAGGGTGCTTCGGCGAAGGTTAGCGGTGCACGAGAGTCCCTCGTAGCTCGGGAAGTGGTCTCCTTACCAGGTACTCTCTTGGATCAGTTCTTGGAGACACGACAACTCTCAGATCGACGAAGGAGCACAACAGCAATTCTTCTCTTCCAGCCGGGCTTCAAGGTTTAGCATCAAGTATCAACGTCAGCTTCTGAACGATATCGAGCTGTGAGAGGTCCCCGGATATAGTAGTTGGTCTCTCATTCACTCTGCTGGATCACACTTAGGCAGCCAATCATTCAGAAGGGCATTCAGGCAGGCAGCTAATCAGTCTCGCAGTGCATTCAGGCCATTCTTCTCCATTCCAGACACTCACAACACGGAATGTGGATTCAGACAAGCACCCATCCTTTCAGCACTCCACACTGCATTCATACCAGTTTCGGGCAGGGTTGTCTCAGTCTTTGTGTCACGTACCAGATACTAGACACCCATAACATGAAATGTGTAATCGTCATACACTCCATTCACCCAGGTCCCACCCCACGGGCGTACCCACAACAGACAGTCATTGGGAAGGCTCCAGCCAGTCTGGCCTGGACTTACCCACAATACCATATATGGAACTTCCACCCAACAGCCAGTCAGGGAAGGGACAGAGTCAGGGCTTCCCGGGACTTCTGGAAAAACAAGGTAACAGGCGATGGAGAGCAAGAGGCCACGGAGGCCATCTTGTCTCCACCAGGAATCCACTGATTCCAAGGACAGGGACCGGGCATCCCAAAATGGAGAATACTCGGGGCACCTGTCAATTCAGTACGGAGCTGCCACCAGCCTGTACCCTGCTCTGTGGGCCACACACAGGTTCCCAAAAACATACACTAGGAGTACAGGGTTGTACTCCCACCCGTGGGTGCCATAAGGGTATCCCAAGGGTATGTTCACCACGACCAAAAAGAGAGAGCTGCACTGCCAGGAGTCCCACATAAACTCCTGTGCCTAAAACAAGACAGAACACACATTAAAAAGCAATAAAGGGCAAAGATACCGAGGCCCTGTCCCTCCAATGCATTTCCAACATCACACCCCTGCCCCAAATAAATCCCGATTGGTACAGGTTTATCTGTGTGGGCATATATTTCTCTCGCCAGGTAGTTAGGATTTTAGTAAATATTTTAGAATCCAAATTGAGTAATGCGATGAGCCTGTAGGAGGAGCATCATTTGGGGACTTTCCTTGCATTCAGGATCAGCACTATCTGGGCCTCTCTCATCGATTCTGTTAGGCATCCACCATCTCTTAATACATGAAAAAGGTCTGCTAATGGTTTCCCAAGTATTGGCCCAAAGGTTTTGTGGAAATTAGCTGTGAGGCCATCGGGCCCTGGAGATTTATTCGGTTTTAGCGTCTCTATGGCCTGTAGAATGTCCGTGGATTCAATGGGAGAATCCAGCTATTCTCTAGTTCCCGTTGAGAGTTTAGGCATACTAACGGTGTTCGAGTACAAGGTGTGTTCCTCTATGTTTGGATCGCTTGTGCTATATACATTTGTGTAGAGTGCTGGGAATAAGTCTCTCTTCTTAATCTCCTACCTCCCCCATTCAGTCTCTTGCGAGTCCCTGACTACATGGATACATGATCCACTAGTTGGTTGCCTCAGAAGGTGGACCAAAAGCCTCCCCAGAACATCACACTGCTCATAGTAGTTACGCATCATCTGCAACATGGCCATTTTGGCCCTGTGGCTCCTAAGAAATCATAATTGGGTCTTAGCCATACAAAGTTCTTTAAGGTGATGTCTATTTCGAACTTTTTTGTGTGTTTTGTCTGCTGTTTTCACTTCTGCTAGCATTTGTTCCTTGACCTGACCCCTTATTCGTTTCAACGCTGTAGTATTTGCACTAATAGTATCCTCAGCAACAGCCTTCGGGGCATACCTGTGAATCCCTGCAGCAGCGTCCTCCGGTCGATTGCGATCCAGATAAAGCCTGATTGTTCATCTCAGAGCATCTAAGCTCACAGCATCCCTGGGAATACCCCCGGCAAGAAGCTACTGATAGGTCTTGCGATGTTGCAATGTTGCGACCAGTTTCTAAGTGTCATTGGCCCTCATCAGGAGGTTGGAGGTAACCATGCCGCTTTTAGTGGCATGGTTGCCTCCTTACCGCAATCCGGGCCTGGGTCCCTCGAATGAGGATTTACCGGGCCATCGAAACCTTGGTGGACCCGGTAATTCCCCGTCCGAGGAACCCAGACCCGGTCCATCCCCATTCCCATTCGAGCCCCCATAGGGCTCAATGGGAATGGGGATTGAGCTAACAACGGGCCCCTTAATGACGGGCCCGTTGTTAGCTCCCTGGTGTCCTCGCGGGACCCAGTATGGACGCCTGGTTTTTCCAAGCGCCGATTGCGGGTCCCGCGAGGAGACCTTGTGGTAGGGTGGAATGGGTTTACCGGCACCGGCACCTTTACCGGTGCCGGTAAACCCATTCCGCCAACCTTATGATGAGGGCCATTGTCACCTTGCTGTGGTTGGTCATGGTCATAATGTCAGCAATCATTACATGCTTTGCAATTCCTGTAGCTGCAAGTATGTAGTCAATTCTAGAGGCGGATGTATGCACGTGAGACGTGTACATGTAGGACATGTCGTTAGGATGCATAGTGCACCAAATATCTATACAGAGAATGAAATGAGACCAGCAAGTGATGTCTCCAATGCGCCTCTCCTGTCACCATCAAGTACCTACCCACCCTATCTTTTTTCATTTTGTGCGTGAAGTCAACCTCCCTATGTATAAGGATTGATACCCTTGCACTTTTGTTGCTTGTTGACACGTGGAATTGGTGCGGGTACATTTTATTATGACAAGCATCTCAGTTCCCTCAAGAGCTGAGATCTCTTACCCTGGGAGTTGAGTCCCCAAACATTTATAGTGCCAAAGTTAACTGCCATCTAAGATGGAGAAGTTACCCACTCAGTGACATAAGGAAGTAGTGTTAAAATGTTGCCACCCCTTTCACAAACCTGTGTGGCTGCCATAGCTGTTGCCTCTGCCCATGAACCCCCTGTCGTGCGCGATACATACATTTGGAAATACCCCAAAGTGCTACTGTTGCCTCTGCACATGCCTAGACTTCGAAAATATTTCCCCTCCATCAACTCAACAAACAAATAATTGTAGTCTCTCAACAACATTCAACAAAGAGCAATATGCTTTATGAAACATGGTCACCCCTCTCTGATGTCAGCATTTCAGGATCAACCGGCCCCCTTCGTCTCATGACAATAAACACACCTTCCTGTGGCTAACACCCTCATTCATCTATCAGGTATCTTTTTACCTGACTGAACCATTCACCAGGATCCCCTTCCTGAAGGCTTTCCATCATGTGGCGTAGATAGTGAGGGCTCTCCCATCCCGGACTCAAATATCTAAATGTGCCGCCCCCTCATCCAATATGAAGACAGTGTGCCTTCTGTCACTTGGTGTAAACTGAAGGCCAAACATAAAGTCCATTTATTTTTAACATCTTGACTCCTTAATTCCTCTGTGAAAGGCCTAAGTAGCCTCTGTTTTGCCAATGTCGACTGGGAAGACGTACTGGTAGATCTGTAATGTAGACTCCCTCCGATCTGCGTTCCTCACCTCTGCGGGCACTAGTTCCTTCTTTTTAAAGTCATGGAATTTGATGATTATTTCCCTTGGGGGGCCATCAATGCTGTCTCCTTTGATTGATTGATTGATTGATTGATATTTTATTTGTAACGCACTCGTACATGAGTGTTTCAGAGCGCGAATGGGGCCAACTCTGTGCTCTATCGATTTTAATATTATCTTGTGGGCAATTTTTGGTTGGAGATGATCCCTCTGTGTCCTGTCTTCTAGGTCATCACATTTAGTTCTCAGTGAGTACGATGACTCTTTCAGAACAGAGACTGTATCCCTCAGGTTCCCAAATCAGTGTTCAGTGCAGACAAAGATCTTTCTTCCCTAATTTCACCTTTGAGTGCGTCCATGGAGCGAGCAAAGAAATCAGTGGTAAGTGTCACCATGGCACCTGCAGTCTGGGTTCCCAATGCCCTTCTGTGAAATCCCCAGGACAGTGGGGTTGTTAAAGAGTGGGCCTCAGGCATGCCTATATGGTGTTATCCTTCTTCTTCCTGCCAGTCTAGGGTATATTCCATCCGAGGGCAGCAAACCAGCAGGGTCTCAGCCCCTTATGTTGAGAGCTGGGTCCACTATCTGTCTCTCCTCCCACAGGGGCGACAGCACCACCAACCCCTCTCAACGTTCTCCCAAATAGAGTCTGTTATTCCCCTGTTACCAGGTGTTGAATAAGTTTTCTCTTTAGGCCACGGCTCCTCTGTCCTGCCCACCACTTTAATGAGCTGGTCCACGCTCCTGCGCACCCCTCGTATGGCATAATGGTAGTCACACTGCTCAGCCCCATGGTCAGGTAAAACAATGAGACACTGCCTAGCTAGTCAGTCCACCCAGTAACAGTGGTAGGGAACCTCAGCCGGTCCACTGGGTGACTCAGCTCTGCAGCAGTTGGCTGGGTCTCCGGTGCCAGGCATCCTGATTTGCTGGGGCAGACCCCCACGGAGCAGGCTGCTGACAGTGCGGTGTCCCATCTGCTGCTGGGGGGACTTCTCTGCTTGCCCTTCCTGCTCTCTGGTCTCCGAGCGGGGCGGGCCCATCAGCCTCCAGCAGCTGTACCTGTTTTTAAGCAGTGCAGCAGTCGTTCATCGATGCAGTGATCTCAGGTATCGGTCGCCTCCTCCGGCTCCAGCCCTAACACTGGGAGAAAGCTTGTCTCCCACCCACACTTCCAGCACTCAGAAAAGCACCATCTTGGTGGGCCACCCGATCTGCTCTGTCAGTGCCCACACCTGGTCCAGGAGAGGGGTTCTTTGGTGTTGGGATGTGGACCAGAAGGTGCACAGTTCTGATGTGTGCAAGCAGCTAAAAGGCTGTTATTTAAGCCAATGGATGGTGCAGGTCGGAATTGTGCATCCTACCACCTCGCCATCTTTGCCACACCTTCAATTTTGACCATTCCTAACAGCTTAACAGAGTTTTAGGAGAAAAATGCAAAACATGACTATGTCTGCATGAATGAAACCATGGAGAAAAGTGGCTAGAGAAATGAGGCCAGAAGTGCACATTCTGAGGCAGAGTAGATGCACATTCAGGACAATCTTTTAGAGGAGCAGGTAGACGCATATACCCTAACTACCACCTCCTCACTGCCATCATATTAGAATAACCGGAGAAGAGCTGAATGTGAGAGCCCCTCTGTTGTCCCTATACCGCATCGAGTGTATGAGAGACACTATGCACTCAGACATGAATACCAAATGTATTCTCACATCGAGGGAGTGGATGAATGTCTGCAAGCACCATTAGACACCATGGAGTGCTGAGTGACATCTGACGAGGGCAGAATGATGTCATAAAAAAGATATACGAGGACGTACTCAAACAATATGAAAATACTTAAGAAAAGACGATATAACTGTAGCTACAAGAGAAACATGTACGAGAGGATAAAGTAATCATGTATGCAAAAAGAAGATAAAGTAACTTGTGGATCAATAAGTGTAAATACGCAGCAACGTAAGGTAGATGACACATATAGAAGCTTGCTATAGAGGAATATATATAACGTGGCTTGGATGGCCATAAATGGAACATGGACACCGGCTCATGCAATTCTAATGTTCATGCTAACTACCTCAGAAACAGACCATTGCTGAAAAGTCAGGAGATATGGGAAAACAGCTTTGTGTGCAAATGAAGAGGAGTCTATGTTGGCCTGGGATCAAGGATGCTATTTCAAGAATTGACTGCAAAGCACAAAGGGAGGCAGGCGGATAAAGCCATGAGTGTGAGACATATTTCTCTTAGATGATTAACAAAGATGAAAACATGTATAAAAGCCAAGCATTTGACATTTAACAGTGAAAAAGGCTCATACAAGATGGAGTGAGCAAGTGTCTAGAGGCCAAATGACCAATAACACCCAGCATAATTGAATCAAATAGCAGTAAATAGAAGGTTGAAATTGACAAATTTGCGATCTCCACACATATGATGCAGAGTTAAAAACAAGGGCTATTCATTACGCTGCGATTGAAGATAAGTGATGTGCACATATTCCCTTAAATGTCCCAGAACAGAGAGTAATGGCAAAGCCAACTACAGATGGGAAACTTTGGCTTATGGTCAAGATGATGAGAGATGATGGAGTAATTGGGAAAGTGGGGAGTAACCTGACATGACTTAAGCACCTGGGTTTCGGTTTCCTTACGTGCTGCTAGCCGAGCCGAAAGTCTAAGGTTGGGTGGGAATACCAACCAATCAGTGGGTCTATGGGGCAACTTGCTATGCAATGTTGCATAGACCAATCCGCTGCCATTTGTTCCACTATAATCAGTATTATACGTATTAAGAGGTAATTCAAAGTATGTTTTATAAATAAGAGACAGCCATTGAAGTATTAACCCATATACTTTCTATAAGTAGATATGTTCCCCTAACCAATCCCTCCCGGCAGTAGGTTTTACAGTTTGCCTCGTAGGATGACATCATAGTTGATGCATATTGGGGTATAAGACCTATGTGTAATCAAATCTGTGTGTGTGTGTGTAAACATCAGCCGTTGTCTGCCAGTGTACCCTGCTTTATTAAATTGAGAATAAACTAGTAGTTTGCTATATTCTTTGAGCCTGTCCGGTGATTTGGTCTGACATCTTTTATTGGTAATTCCATCCAGCACAAGAGACGCTTCAAGGTGCTAGAACACACTTTCAACACAAACTGTGGTTGCAACTCATTATGAAAATAACTGTGGTGGGCACAAGTGCGAGCCGATTGGGGTGCAATGATTGTGGCCCAAGTGAAATCATGAAACCGTAACAAGAAACCAGTTCAAGCTAAAAAGAGTGAACCATTATTGGATTTTAAAACCAGTGGTATGCATATAGATAATATGCCATACATTTAATTACCAATAATGCAAAGTGTAAGAAATCCTATGAAGTAGAGAGAATACTCTAAAGCATAAGTAACAAACTACCTGTCTTACATATGACAATAATCCATTCACACACTGCCCATGACAAGCCTAGCACCTCTCTCACCTCTGACTGCCTTCAACCAATCCAGAATGCCACAGATCACATTAGATAGAACCCATCTTCCCTGTTAACAATGGGGGCAAACAGGAAATATGAGCCAGTACATTTGTTATACTAAATGCTCTTAGGAAGCCTGTGCAGTGGGAACTGAGCATGTGGACAACCATCCTGGCCATGAGATTTGGCTAAAGGAAATGTGATCTCAGAATGCTAATGGATGCTAATGGAGTGACTGATATTGCAGCCATTCTACCCTTTTATCTAAATCGTGAAGCGGTCCAAATCAGTATGTGTGCAGAAACACACCACCTTAGTAGTCGCATATGGTTGGCTGTTCCAGACATTTTAATGTCAGGCTCTATTTTTAAAAAAAAGAAATACATGGGCGCCAAGCCCAGACTGCATTATGTACTTCGTGATTCAAGCATACGCTTCTTTTGTCAGACAAACCTATTCATCAAATGTAAAGGTCTGCGCACTTGAGATAGGGTACAGTCAATATACAGAAAAAAAACATATACAGTAAATGCATGCATGTGGATGCTAAAGATGCTGGCATCTATGTATTTACTGAAAGTGTCGTTTGGGAGAGGAAAGGTGTCTCTTGAACACTCCAGTGGTGTGCAACCTGACCTGTGCATGCTCAACTGGTTAGAAGATGGAGACCAACTCATCCCAAGCTCACACTAACCTGAACCACAATTAGAGACTTCTCAGCTCCTTCCCTGGATCCCAGCGATCAGTCCAAGCTGCACAACCATTGCAGTGGCCCATTTCCTTACTCTGGACAGGTATTTTAGAAACCACATTAAACTCAATCACATCATCCGAGTGTGTAAGTCAGCCTCTGCCATATTACATAGGCGCTTTGATTGCACATCGCTAAGCCTCCACATTCTACAAAATCACAAAGATGCACTTCCTAAAGACCGTACAAGACAGAAATACAGAACACATCACCTCCAGACAAACCCAAGATTGAACATTCAGCTGCAAGGATGCATATCCTAAAGATGGTTTGAAGGCCTTCATCATTCTCGCCCACAATAGAATCCATTGATGACAAAGTTCACTCTTCTCAGCGGCTTACTAACTAATCAGGGATATCAGTGCACTAGTCAACCTGATGCCCCATGCAGTATGCCACACACTCACACAGCTAAGGGCTCCATGATTGGTGCATTGATTATTCTGGTGTGCACGTATGTGAACCACACAGGGGGATGGTCAGTGATATAGAATAAGGTTGAGGGATCCCAATTTCCTGACTTATAGGAAACCCATTCAAGAGAGGGCTTACTGATGGGAAGGTTTGAACCGCAATTTAGCGTGATTAAAGGGAAGCATGATCTGTGCTATTGGGTTCTCTCTAGTGCTGGCCTTTCACTTGTGTGTGTGGTTGTCAGGTTAGTGTAGTCAGATTGGTGACAGGTGTTCCTACAGATATGTGAAGGTAATGTTCAACAGTAGAGAAGAACAAACGTGTAAACAAGATGTATCCGTCTTACTGGAAATCATTGATCTGGCTGATAAAAGTAGTACAGCAAATGAAGATGTTGCTATTAGATTCTGGGACAAAGCACAGAACGGAGATTGAGTAACTCTGGAGAGCAAGGAAAGACCTCTGTTCCATGATGTGACCCCTGCGGGGGGGGGGGGTAAATGGAGGATCTATCAGTGCTCCCCCAAGTGAGAGAGATCAAGAATTTCTATGATTCCTACAGATAGTTGTAGAAGAATCAATGTGCCAGGTCACGAAAACATACATGCAGGATGCTGAGGAAGAAAAACACATGTATAGTGGACTAGGCCTCCAGGCAAAACACACGCAAGAGACATGAATCAGCTGCTTGTTCTTGGTGTGCGATCATAAAAGACAGTTTCCACTTCCCTGTGAACGACCAGAGAGAGAGGACTGGGTCCTTGCGAAATTGCTCTTTGTGATTCTTGCCAAGGGGAGCTAGTTTCCCACGAACTTAGTATGAAGCAGCCATGCCACTCCTGCTTGACCTTAACATCAGTACATGAACTAAACCATCAGAAAACTCCCTTTACCGGGTGTTCAGGGGGGAAGGGATTACAATCAAGGGAAAGGGATGGGACATGGGGTCTTAGCCAGTCGGGGCAAAGGAAACCAAGGAAGAAATGGGGCATCCAAGAAGGAAATATGAATAAGTATTTCCCAATCACCTTTCCATCTACACTATTAAAGGCAGCCAACCTCTAAGAGCTTTATAGGGGAGAGGATGTGGGTGTTGGGGGACAGTGTTAAAGAAAAGTAGTGAATGAGAGGGAGAGAGCGAGAGATAGAGACAGAGTGAAGAGCTCGTGAGAGATGGAACAGGAGGAGTGATAGGTACAAGAGCTGAAGCAGGAAGAGGAGGAGCAACAGTAAGAGCAGAAGGTGGAGGGCAACAGCTGAAATGTCAATCTACTGAGGGTCACCGAGAGGAGAGCAAGGGTCCAGGAGAGGGTCAGCTCCAAGTGACAATAGTAGTCTAGTATAAGAGGTCCAAGAATAAGGAAGGGGGCTGTGAAGGACCAGCGGACAGCAGTTGACAGGGATATGTGATAGAGTACTAGAAAGAGATTGCTTAGCAGGTCTGGTGTGATATATGCTATGTGCTTAATGGTTGATGAGAGAGTCAAGGCTATCCAAAGGGCTAACAATACTAGAAAAGACATGTGAGGATCAGCACTCCAAGAACCAATACATAGTACCCAGGGATAACATTCTACCTCTAAAGCCTAGAAAGATAGGGTAATGCCTACTAGGGTTGTCCCAGTTGAAACAGCCAAGCTCAGGAGATCCCTAGGAAAGGAGGGGAACTATGCACCTGCCCATTCAAGACACTTGACGACACAAGGGGTCCAACATCCACCAGAGGTCATCTAACAATTACAAGAGGTGATGCAGCCAAGACACAGACACTGAGGAGAAACCAAGATCCCGGGAGACCATAGCCTGCACAAGACAACAAAGAAACAGGTACACTGTAACGCCCATGTGACGATAAGTGACTGTTTTGAAATGTTCCTGAGAGTAAAACATCAAAATCCCGCCTGTCTAGAATAGGGTCTGGACTTTGGGACTGAGGACAACATGTTTTTCTACAGGTGGGTACTCACTGCATCTGTTCAACCATCTGGACACTTGTTTTTGTATTGTGGAATGCTCCCACTTTTTGTATTGTGGAATGCTTCAGCTTGTTCTACAGAAATTCCTAGGTCCCCCAGGAAGAGACCAAACCTGTCCTTAAGATGCAAACAAGGGGCGTTCAAGAGGCTATGATGCTGCAAGGAGGACTGGTGCATGGATGGAGACAGTGCCTAAGAGAGGTAGATGGCAGAAAATACTGGAGGGCAACTTACTTGCTGGATATCGGGGCCTGCAGACTGCTCACCGGCCTAACCCGACAGGAAGATGGGAGGGATGCAGGAGCCTCTATAGTTTGTGTTTGCATCACCCCTCTGCTGTGGCGCTTTCCACCTAAGTCATGTCACTTGCAACCTCAAACTTGTGAAGATAAATCTGTGTGAAATCCTGAGTTCTGGTTTGAGGGGGTTTTGTTCCTCCTTTTTCGTGACAATTCCAATCTGATGCCGTATTTTGTCCACAGAGGATGTTTGGCTACATGAGGTAGTGGAAATCCCTTTTACATCCCACACCACCCACCGAGCTTCCCAAAGGCGCACACATCCGGAATGTGTGAACCAATTACCAGAAATAATCGGCACTGCTTTCCGGCCAATCACAATCATCGTGTAACTCATGACATACATGCGTGGCCAGAACGACCATGAAATGAGGATCTTGCCACCCACATTGTCATTGTGTACATGTTGAAGCAACAATGTCTACAGAGGTGAGCTTTCCTGGGCATTAATGCACCAGTGATCAAGTTAAAGTCATGAGCAAAGCACATACCTTCAGCAAGGGCTTTGGTTTCATTAAGGCCTGGAACAACCTGCCTTCATGGGCATTATAGCTAACACCACCTCAGCATCAAATTCGGGATACTAATAGGTTTGTTGTTTTCTTTTGTTGCGAAATTGTGCACACAGAGTGCACTGGCCCTAGCTCATATGTACAAAAAAAACTATGCCCAGTCGAGTGATAGGGCAGTGTCTGCATCAATGTAATCCCTCCCAGATTACAGACATTACATGCAGGCTGGGCAAAGGTCAAGTGTCGTGGAAGCGATGGAGGCGGGGCAATGAATCTTACTGGCAAATGGTGATTAGGGCTTTACTTTACAAGGCTTAATACACATTACTGAATAGAAGATCAGAGGCTCTCTGGATCCACTTACTGGGATCCAAAGGACCACTCAGGAAAGTAGCAAAATGTCAAGAAAGAAATGCAAATGGCTCGTGGAGCTAAGGCGATTATGTGCACCGTGAGCGCGAGGCCTCTCCAGTGTCACCATGAATCCCTTCCAGCTTGCTTCTGAACCCTCCCACCCCCCCTCCCCAATCTCCCTGCCCCGGCAGCTACGGGTAGAGAGAATGCCCCGAGCTGCAGCGGTAATGCAATTATCTCATCATGCAGACATGCAGGCCCCCTCATACCCGCCCCCCCTTGTTTTTAATTATTCCAACTTCATTGGTTCGATTGCTTTTGTGGGATCACAAATAACTAACGCCCGCAGTGCATTGCACAGTTAATTACACGCCAGTGAGCTGTGGTCGCTGTCCGCTTGAGCAGGTATGAACTTAGAGTATTCTTAGAATTTAGAGGAAAACATTCGTCTCGGTGGTTATATTTTACTAAATTAATGCCAACTGCTAGGTCGCTATGACATCATTGGGCCATCAGAAAAGAGCCATTCGCGTTGGTTAATGTAGCCTCGGCTTTCCAGCCCTAATCTGGCCAGGGTGTAATCATTCCTTGCCAAGACCAGCTGGATGGGGAGGGACAATGTGCCTGTAAATAAAAAATACTGTTAAACGATGGGCTACACCGTGAGTTCTTACCTTATTAACTGGGCACAGACACCAGGGTGGCATTTATAGGGATCCCAACAGGGACCCCTCTATATTTGTAACAAACACGTATCACCTTCAAAACATTTACAATCCCCTACCTAACATCCCCCCTGACATGAGTGTCATTTAAATGGGGATCTGCTCTGCCAGCCCACCCTTCCCTGGAGGGGTCTCAGGGTAGGGGGTCTGTGGTGTCAATATCAGCCTATGCTTTCCCAACTCCTGGTCACCCACTGCAGCAGGGGGTCAGAGGGTGGCCTCCATGGGTGGTCCAACCTTCATAGTCAGGCTCCGGCAGGGTGCCACGTCCTCCCGCTAACTCACACCAAGGTACCTCCCGTATATATACTCCAAGAATCCTACTTAAGAGTCCTACTTATGTTAAAACCATTTATATAGTGCAAAATCCGCCCAGACGCATCTTGGCGCACTTAACATGCCCTCTACTAATTTCCCCACTCTACTTTCCCCCTACCTAACATTTAGTACTATATCATACACAACAATACATAACCTTTAATATACAATGAACTATATATATCCAAATATACATAAACAATGACATATAACCTTTACAATATAAAACATATAAAACAATATTACACAATGGACTACAAAATAGCTGAAGCTAGTCAACTCTTTCATTAATTTATAGGGCTGTCTCCAGTGGCTGTGGCAATGTTGATGGATGGGGCCTGTCCGCTGGTGACTTTGGGGCATGGCCACACTGCTGCTCCTTCTCTAGGTGGCCCCATAAGCCACCTGGGGCCACCCACGATCACTGTGCAGCCTGCACTCTGTTAGCTTTCTTGGGCAGTCCACTGCATATGTGGGGTTCCACCCATCACCACTGTAATCCCGTCATACCAATGATCTCTTCAGTGTGTGCCACATAGGGTGGGGGGGGCCCACGGTTCGAAGCTCCCCATAACCTTTTGCAACTCTTTAAAGTGGCCCAGTTGCCATGGGGGCTGCCCACATCACCACCATGCCATGGCAAAATGTTTACTTCAGGTGGTGTTCCCATCATAACGGGGATGCAACCACTTCTCAACGCCACACCTGTGCCTTCCTCTAGCCTTGCAGCCCTGCCCCTCTGTGTTGTATCACGGATACACAGGGTGTGGGCTACGGTTCTTCAGGAGCTCCAGCTGGTGTTATGGAGTTCCATTCTTCATACAGGCAGCTCTGCCATGGCAGCCCAGCACTTTTCTTCACCCAGGCTGCCCGACGGAGCAGCCCTGGACTTCCCAGCCTCGCCTACTTCACCTGAGCTACTCCGGCAGCCCAAGGCTTCCTTCACCGCCCCTCCCACTGAGGGTGCAGAAGACTTGAACCTTCTTTTCAACTCCTGTGCCACTTGGCAGACGTGGGCAGAGAATTCTTTTCGGCATTGTGCACGTCCTAACTTGGGAACGGCCGGGATGGGTCTAGTACAGCCACTCCCCCTATGTGGCCTAGACTGGGCAGTTCTTTATCTTTACCCCGGGCATCCCCACACCTGGGATCCACTAATCTTCTGAGGCCTGTCCGGGAATAACCCCCTGGTGGGCAGCCACACGCTATAGCCCCATGTGAGCCTGGCCTGCTCCTGAAATACTGCCTGGCCCCAAGGTTTACCAACCGGGTTGCCACCCACACGTGGCCCTGAGCACTGTTACCTCTGGGCCCAAGGGGTCAGGGGGGTTTGAGGTGCCATCACCCAGGGGGTTGTTTTTTTCTTTGTCCTCCCCCTCTGGTTTCCGTTTCTTTATCCTTTTATGTATCTCTGCTCTATTCTCTCTCTCCTAACTTTGTTCTTAACTGTCTTCTTTTTTCAAATTCTCTTTGGATTCTTGTCTCCCTTGCCCAACCCATTCTTGGGCTGGGGAGATCTGTTCCTTTCTTCTTTCTTTGGGTATTAGTCTCAGTTGATATTAGAATGAATTAAATCACACATTGGTTTACAAAATAATATTTTTTAAGGTAATTGTGACATCAAAAATGCATCTATTCATCACATTCTAGTCATCGAAGTTTCTACAACATATAAAATACAAAAGATATCTGCTCTACGTGTTTTCGGACTGTTGTCCCTTCCTCAGGAGCAAAAATGCACAATATGTTTAATTCAGGAAACTTCCCAGTATTCTATAATTTCAGATAAAGAGTAAAAAATAAAGTTCTTTTAGTATCGGGAATTCATATTTTCATGCATGCTAATATCATCACAGTTTGCGTCTATCATAACCCATCTCTGCTCATTAACCTGGTGTCAATCAGGATATGCTATTCCAAGTTGATATCCTCAGTTCTTATGCACTAGGTAATGGTAGTTCATCAACCTGTGTGGTGAATAGGACATTACTACAGTTATATGAGCCTTAGATAAACTCCTATTGGTACATAAAGCTCTGCACTAGGGGATGCAAGTCTTCTTTCCTTGAATATAGACTGTCTGCTGATAAATTATGCTAGATTGTCTATTCGTCTCTAATGGCCTTGCCTGTGTTCTAAGTCTTCAGAATAATATCTCACGAATTCGCAAAGTCATTCTGTCCAGGGTATGATGTTGCTCACGATTGCAAGCATTAAATGATGATAATTCTGTAACATACCTTCACTTGCACTTCTGAGAATATTAATGTCCAACTAGAATATATAGAGATTTGGTGGTGACGGCTCCCTTACTGGGTCTGTAAGAATAAAAGTGGAGCCTAGGCTTAGCTAGTACTGATGCATAATATCACAAGTATTATGACATGCAGATATGTAGAGGCTTACCTCTCATTGGTAGCTCTAATGATGTATTGGTATAGCACTGTCTGATTGGAGCGTTAGGATGATCCTGTTTCAAGTGGGCGGGTTCCTGAGACCCTATGTATATCAAAAATAAAGAATGGGTAAAAATGTGATTGATGCTTATAGTCTGCTAGACCCCCAATGTCGGTCAGTGTTTGAAATTAAAAAAAATCAAAACATCTTGCTCCCAGTAGCTTACCATATGGATAACGCAGCGTAGCGCATGCATCTATTCGATCCTGATCTCGCGCACCATTCTAAAATGGCTGCTATTTATATAGCGTTATCACGACAGAACACAAAGGGCCCAGCGATAATGAGGTCACATTGATAAATTAATCTGCAATACTACACACAAACATTGACTCCTTACCGTTACCTCAGGGTGAGACGGTGTCAGTAAGCTGTACAGTATAGCACTACTCTGTGAACTCAAATGATCACGTCTTCCACGGATGCCAGAAGTGGCTTATTGGATTTTTCAAAGGCTCATGAGCAAATTTGCATTATAGGGGAAAACATGGGGTTTGGAATGTGAACGCCTGGTGCTCCCCAAAAATATGATTACTACCTACTGAAGAATCACCTAGATATTGATACTCTTGTTAAAAAATAATTGGGCCAGCGGGAGTTTGAGAGGTCTACTAACAAAGGCACTTTGAGAAGCTCTAAACATGGAGTGATACTAACTTGTAAACATGACTAACAAAAATAGGACGTCGCATTCAACCATGATCAGGCAGATACTATGCCAATTTCCCAGATTTTACAACATCCTTAGGCCCTATTTAGTCTCCAGATTGATCCTGGCTACACCAAGTCTCACAGCCCTAGAGGGGTCATCCTTTTTATGAACTGCTGTTTCTCCTTCATCCATTATCCCGACACACATTTCTGTTGTGAGGCTGATTTGTTTGTTTGTTTGTTTGTTTTTATTATTTATAATGCGCAGATATACCCAGAGGTATCAGGGCGCAACATTTACAAGAATATGCGAAACTTAGTTGCAAGATATAAAATGTACAAATTGACAATGGAAGTATATACAAAGCAAAAGAGGAGAACAGGCAATATATACAGTACAAACAAGAGTACAAAGTGGGCACACGTGGTTACTCAGTGTGCGGATAACATGAAGTGATAGCCTAGGCACTTAACTATCTTGGTGGTCCTTCGTTTTCAGCCATGAAACTACCTTGGATCGGAAATTCAGGTATGGCATTTCTACTCTAAGGTTGGGAGGCAAGGAGTTCCACAGTTTGGCTGCTTTTACCGGGAAACTGTTACCTCCAATAGTGCCAAGTTTGAAATTTGGGACAGAGAGGCAGTTGTTCTTTTGACTGAGTCCTGAAATGTGCTCTCTTCTGGGGATGCCTAGGGCTGCTCTCAGGGCATTATTCTGGAGGGTTTGTAGCTTGCTGGTGGTAGCCTTGGAAGATCCCAGGTAAAGGGTGTTACAGTAGTCAAGGCAGGATAGTATAAAGGCTCTAGCGAGTGTAAGGCAGCTAGTGTCTGACAGAAATGGTTTGGCTGAGCGGATAAGTTTGCACGTGTATGCAGATGAGGATGCCAGGGAACTCACTTGTCTTTTGAAGGAGAAGTTAGAATCCAAGTAGAATCCCAATGTTTTGACCTCCTGTCCAACTTTGATATTGTTCCCATCTATCATGAAGGAGTTGTAGGCAGGGCTGAGTTTCTTTAAACTGGAACTAGTACCCAGGATGATAAGCTCAGTTTTCTCATCATTCAGGCATAGTCCATGAGTGGCCATCCATGCCTGGATGATGAAGTACACCCTATTTAGCAAGGCCAAATCCTTTCCATAATCTCCAGAAAGCGGAAGGAGGATCTGGGTATCATCTGCGTAATTGGTGTAGGTGATACCGAGATGATCCAAATCATCGAAAAGGGGCTTGGTAAATATGTTGTACAGTGTGGGGAGACGCAGGAGCGTTGTGGGACACCACAAGTGATAGGTATGGGGTCTGCTGCAGCAGTGGGAGAGAAGACCCTCATAGTTCTTCCGTTAAGGAATGATGTGATCCATGTAATGGCCTCAGGAGAGAAGTGTGCTGCTGTATGGAGGTGTGAGCATAGGACAGAATGGTCGACCAAATCGAAAGCTAGAGATAGGTCAAGGAGGAGGAGCAAGGCAACTTGCCCTTTGTCCCTGAGTGTGTCAATCTGAGCTTTCAGGTCAATAAGTGCAGTTTAAGGCACATCGAAACACTGCATGGGTTTGCAATAACTGGAACTATACAATCCCCCACAACCAAGTTATTGCATGTATATCAACTAAGTAAGAACCATTTACAATTAGGAAGGCATCCAAACTGGGCCGATTTCACATTTAATGGTCCAGCATAGAGCAAAGGAATCAGGTTAGTGGTTCACAAGGAACTGCAGACCTGTCCCACGATCCATGAGTATCTGTGTCCCTTCTTCTGAGCCACCTATACTAGAATCACCTTGGAAGCAGGCATGTGATCCAAATGGAGGAGAACCATTGTGAACAGTGTTGGGCTTCCTACCCACCTAATGAATACATAGGCAGAGTAGCGGCAGAGTAGTGCAGTTACTCTCTTCAAGCAAGTCTGTTTGCTGTATCTGTCGTTTTAAGGGAGGAGCAGTGCCTAAAAGCCTTCAACAGCTGCAGAGCGGCCACGGACTAGTGGCAGAGTAGCAGTCTGTGCAGTTGCTCTCTTCAAGCAAGTCTGTTTGCTGTGTCGGTCTCTTTAAGGGAAGAGCAATGCTTAAAAGCCTTCTACAGCTGTGGAGCGGCAACAGAGTAGCGGCAGAGTAGCAGTCTGTGCAATCTATGGCTGCTATGGATGCTATGGATGCCGCCACCCCCAGGCAAGGCTTGGAGGAGGAGGGCTGCTGCCTCCGAAGTTCGTGTGCTCGCCGCAAGGAGAAACTGCAGCCGGGAAATCTAGCCAAGCCCCCTTCATCTGTAAGTCCCCAGTCGACTTTCACTCTACATACCCTGACAATTCCAGCAAGCCGGGAGAAAACCGGCAAAACTGAATTTAAAAAACTGGCAGGAATAGGACAAACAAACTACCTTTTACAAATGCCACACATAATATCATTACAGGCGTCTGACATCTGTATGCCACACACAGAGTGCCAGTTCACCAATGAGCCTGCCAGAAGCAGCGACTCTCTTACAAACCTTAAAAGCCCCTCTACGAACATTTGCCTGCCCCCCCTGGCCGCCTCAGGCCCGCCTCCTTACCAGGTTGTGGCATGCTTGACCAGCCTGTTGGAGGAAAGGCGGTGTTGGCTGCCGCCGGTGAGGCGGGGGCTGCGGGCAGCCCAGGGGTCATGCTGGAACATGGCGGCTCAGCTCCTGTGGGAGTGCGATCCCGTAGCGAGCCTCTCAACGGACTCCCGGTTGCTCGCGCAGGGATGCTGGAGCCATGAATGAGGCCCTCTGTCTGGTGGAGAGCGGGGGGTGCTATGGACTCGCGGGCGATGCCCCGTTGTCCGGATGAGGCTCTGTTGAGAGCAAAAGGCTCGCCCGGGGGAGGTGGCATGGTGTGTCTGGAAAAGCAGGCGCAACCAGCCCTCCCATCGGTTCCTGCAGAGAGAGTGTGTTTTGCCCGGAGACCAGCGTCACTGAATCTACGACACTGAAGCCACCTTCCGCTGAGCAGATGGCAAGCGATCTTCAAGAGGTGGTGGAATCCCTCAGCAACAGCGGTGACTGCATCGCCCCAAAAGACAACAGAGTTACTGGGGAAAAGTGCGTGAATAGCGCCTTATCAGCGAGACAAAATTTGAAAAAACGAACATGGAACCAAATGGAAGCGCCTCCTTGTGAGTTAACTTTTAAGAAAAAAATGGAAAACAAAAAAAAACAAAGAGATAGTCTTCCAAATAAACTGACCTACTCAAATAGAGGGAAAAGAGTGCAAAATGAAGCATAAAGAAACAAGGAAGGGGCAATGACTTGTCAACAAAAGCACTGAAAGATTTTCTCAACAAGTTTCCCAAAAGGAATCTTGGAAATAAAGGTAAACTTTCTGATGCTAAAATACTTGAAACAGTTAAAGAAAACCAGAAGGTAACAAAATATCGGAAGTTAGATGGAGATCTACAAATTGAAGCTACACCTTCCCAAGCATCCCTTAGTTCCGCGATACCTTGTGCCTGGAGAAAATGGCACTTTTGCAAAGACACCCCCCACCTTCCTTTTCTTTGACTACAAATTCAGCTCCAAAGCAGGTGCCACAAGCGGCTACGATCAATCAAGAACCTGATTCCCAACTTAACAGGGGTTGCCCGTGACTTTGAGTCCCCTAAGTGCCAGGAATATGCTGCCACTTCAGCAACCCACAAAAGCGATCGTTGCAGAAGACGTTTTTCACGTACGTGATGAGGTGTCTTCAATCGTATCCCAGCTGTCGATGCAAAATCAACTGCCACCAGCGAGAACGGACCAACTGCCCCTCTTGATGGACCAAAGGTCTGAACTATTATCAAAGTGAGACAAAGGACGGTATTTTGTGTCAATCAACACTAAACCAAATTCTCCCTTAGGAGATCGAAGGTCCGACATACCACTAGAGCAAGCCAAATGCCAGCAACATAATGACAAGGTTTATGTTGAAACTCTGATCTCACCATCCTGGGACAACGACTGTGATAACAACTTTATTCAGGCTGTGTGTGATTTGACGACTAACAACATGAGCCCTGCTCCTGAAGCCTGTGCAAGCAAAGACAAAGGCATCTGTCATACGACTCAAGATAAACACTGCAGAAAATCATTGGAGCCTACTATAAGCCTGGCATCTCGCCAAAACACTTCATTAACATCACAGTTTTCGCCACCCAGAAACAAAAGAAAAAGTGAACTGCGGTGAAATACACCAGAAAATACCCCGACAAAAAAAACTGAAATTCTTTCGATCATGTCTGCAGTAACAATAGCTCTAGCACCTTTCAGAAAATTGTATGAATCTCTCAATGACAGCCTGAAAGATCATACGACAATCACAGCGATGTTGCACACAAAACTTATATATTTGGAAGGCTACATAACTGCCATGGAAGATAGATTCAAAAATCAAACCCATGCAGACTTGGCCACAATCATCGCCAAAGTAAACAAAGGTAGAGATGTATACCAAGAGCAAGCCAAAGCTACAAGCAGTACAACTGAGACTGGATTGCAAACTGCCACAGTCCCTAATGTTTGTAACAACATGACTATGCCACTCAATCAAACTAGAGAACAGGACACGATTACTCTGGTTAGCTATCCAGGTTCTTCCAAACTGGCTTTACACCTTGAGAATAGAGAATTGAAAGACGTTCAGAAGAAATCACAAACACCAGGGATAATAAGAGACAAAGATGCTCATCCTAAAAATAAAGCAGACCCTTCACAAAGAAATTTCTCCATCGACGAAGATGTAATTCTACTATCGGAAGATCCTGTCAGTACTTGCACCTTTGAGATGCGCCTCCATAGACAAAACCAATCAAGAATTTGTGATTCTTGATAGAACCTTGAAAATGGACGTCAATCCCTGTGCAGATCACCTCTTTCAGATAATCTACGTTCAAACTCAACCTAATGAGTAAAAATCTGGTGCCCAATTCCTGCATTGAGAAAAGGTCTTCAATCGACCTCACTTATGAGTAATAATGTAGACAAAACTATGCCACAAAACAACTCTGATAAAAACCAGCACTTACCTTAATCTCCAAAAACAGTAAAAGATTTTCTAGCGGATGAGGCTCCGATGAACATAAGCCAGCATTTAAACGACGAACCTGAAAATCATCCTGTTACAACTGTAAGTGGAAAACCAAATGACGAGAATGTCTAGCGAGGGCATAAGCATGGGGGGGAAGCGCCATGGCATCGGAGACCACAGTAACGTTCTTCACTTTAGAAAGCAGATGTAAAAAACTGGCCTCTGATTCAAACTGGGGCTTGCAGCAGGTCACAGCGCTAAAATGCAGTGCAATCAACTGAGGCGATAAACCCACTTCGATGAACCAAAGCACTAACCAATGAGATCAGCCTACATGGAAGCCCTCATTAAAAGAAAAAAGCAAGAACGAGTCAAAGACTCCTACTCTAGGCAAACAAAACACGCTGAGAGAAAAACGTGTCGCTCTTATTCACTACAAAACTAGAACTGAGAGAAGTGATAGAACTGTTAGGCCCAGCATCAGCTCAGGGAGAAGAATGAAAACTAAAAGGATCTTTAAATTGGAACAACTATCAGACAGTTGGGAAGATGTCATACTAAACAGGAGAACTGTGATGAATGTATTACATCATATCCACAAGCTTCGATCAATAAGAACAGAAGATCTCAAAATAGTTGATCCAAGTCGTAAAAATCACAAAGCTATAACCTATCTACACATAACTTCGTCACTGTGAAAAAACTTTTAAGAGATTCAGTGGAACATCTTTTAAGGTTGGGATACGATCTAACAGAGTTTATTAAAAAATTGTCCCCTTCGATGCTTTTACATAAATCCAAAAAACGTAAACAATCAGCAAATAGTCCTCATATTAACACAAACCATTTGCCACAAAAAAGAGGACGCAAGAAGAAGGTCGCCCCAAGGCTAGTGTCAAAGCTCAATATAATGCCAGAAACAAACTTACAGTTATAGTCCCACAGCCGACAAAACAGGAGAAAGCCTGCAAAATAAAAACTCACGTCCACGGGAAAGCATATCAACCAGAGCAAAGTTGGTAGATATGCCTACCTATGACGATCCTCTTGAGACTGGTGGATTTCCAAGCGGCCCAATCCTGAAAATGAAGAGAACAATCATACAAGATCTTCCAACTAGTTCCGCAGCTGGTCAAGACAAGGACAAAGTAGCCCCTTTACATCAGCTTTGGGCCTGGATTCCAAAGGCGCTTACTTCTCACTTAAGAAAGTAGCAATGCGTGATTCCTCAGCACTAAGAACAACCGGCGAAGCACATCGATGACCAGAATAAAGTGTTGAGGTTAGGCTCTTGGAATACGAGAGGTTTTCAACAACTGGTGGCTCCGGGAGACATGGACCTGGGATCTTTTGACATACTGTGCTTCCAGGAAACCTGGTTGGTCGAAAAACCTATTTTGGATAGATACGACATCGCCTTCATCACAGCAAAAAAAAGAGACAAAGTCCGTCCCTCTTCTGGCTTAATGTCTGCCTTTCGCTCTGGGAGTGGTCTCCACTTGAAAGAAACCTTAGTAGTAAATCTATTCTTGCTGGTAACTCTTGTGAGCTGGGAACATCAAATGGAACAAACAGGAATGTTGATATGAACACCAGTGATAATTTTGAACATGTATTGGAATCCGGCAGCACTTGAGAATGAGAATTACCTTGGCATGATCGAAAGAGCAATTGACGAAGCATACGCCGACCATCAAATATCACACATACTTATCTGTGGTGATCTAAATGCAATATGCCAGAATCATGACCAAAAATTAAGCAGGAAAAACAAGATATCACCAGCAGAGGACAGAGGTGTCCTATGGCAAAACCTTATGGATTAGAGAGAATGGTACAACCTAGATATAGGCCCTCATTCCGAGTATGGTGGTAGCCATGGAGCAATTAGCTCCATGGCTGCCTCCCATACCGGTACCGCCTCTGGTGTTGTTCAATGGAGACTTACCGGTCCATGGGGACCAATGGGAATGGGGAGGGCGCAAATAACGGGCTCGCGAATGGCAAGCCCGTTATTTGCGCCCTGGTCCCCTAACAGGACCAGTAAGCTACGTTTGGTCTGACCCAACATACCTTACGGGTCTCGTTAGGGGACCTCAGAATCAGGCGGTAGGGGATTTCCGGCACCGGTCTCCTTACCGGTGCACGGTATCCCGTATCGCCAAAATCGGAATGAGGGCCATAGTGTTTGAATTGCCAGACCGTATTCCGACATGGGAGAAAGAGGAGTCATTTGCAACAATCAATCATATCTTTGTATCCTGTGTGTTCCTCTCTGTTATAGCGTCCGTGAGGTAAAAAAAAACAACGTCAGCAACCACAATCTATTGACTACCTTGCGGATGTCGCTTCATGACCAAAATCAGAAAATGTGCGCACAAATCGAAAACAACATGCAAGGAAACCGATTAAGGCTGAGTGCACAAAGTATTAAAGAACTTATGAGCAATTAAAAAGATCTTGCAGGTACTGCAAAATGAATCAAATTGACTACCAGCCTCTGCTTATGGGCTACAAGAAAAATGCAAACAAGCAGAGTCAGCTACCTAATTCTACGAAGCACAGATTCGATAAAACATTAGTAGAAAAAAGACATGCGTTTAGCAAAATTAAAAGAAAGGCAACAAGATTGAACTCCCAGCCCTCCAGAGCTGAGGCCGCAGAAGCGACAAAAAAATATAGATCTTGAGTTAAAGGGCACCAACTGGCATTATACCAGCAGGATTCGGAGGAAATGCTAAAGTTGGTAAGTGGACATAACCCAAGAGAATTCTGGTCCCTCATAAGAAATGAAACAACTGCCCTGGATGATGCACTCCTGAACAGTATTGGAGAAGCAACCTGGGTGAAACACTTTAAGTCCTTATTCCACTCACCAACTATAAATAATCAGGAAAGACAAAGTGCGACAAACAAAGCCTGAGCAATGATAGACGACAAAGAAAGCATCATAGATGTAATCCGTAAGCTGAAGTCATCGAGAGCCCTGGACCGGACGGGATAATGAACATCGACCTTTAGAAAAACCCAGATGAATGGGCCACCGTTATCAGTGCTGTATTTAAAAGATGCGCAGATTCTACCATCCTGGACATCTGCAACAGTGGTCCCGATCTTCAAAAAAGGCAGTAAAACCGATCCAAGAAATTACCGCCCGATTGCACTACTTGATGTAATCGGGAAGGTATTTGGCTCCGGATTACTAAAGAGATTTCAAGCATGGGCAAGTAAAGCCCCTGTGTGAACCCGTTCCAGACAGGCTTAACGGACAACATCGGGACCACAGCGAACATCATGCTGTTGAGCATACTTAAGAGCAAGAACATGGAAGGGAGTGCCAGGGTCTTCATAGTGTTTGTCAATCTAACACAAGCTTGCGATCAGGTTGATAGAGGTCAACTTTGGAGCAAACTGTCATCTTGGCAATGCCCTGATGAAATCTTAGACCCTATAAAAGCTCTCCATTCAAACACTATGATGAGAGTTTGAATCAGTCATCAGGGCCTGTTATCAGTAGAAATACCTATGCTGAGAGGTGTAACGCAGGGATGCCCGTTTGCTCCAGCACTTTTTCTGGCGTATCTGGGTGACTTCAAGAATACAGAAGATAGTGTAAGATCTTTTCCACCAACACTTGGACAAGTAAAAACAACCTGCCTATTGTACGCTGATGACATGATTCTACTTGATTACACAGCGATTGATCTACAGAGACAACTAGACAATCTCCAAAAGTACATTGTTGTTAACAATATTGAAATTAACAAAGAAAAAAACAAAGTCATCTCATTAGAAAAATTTCACAAAAGAGCAGAAAAAATAAAATTGAACCTGGAAGACAGTAAAATATAAAAAGTTAAGGAATTCAAGTATTTAGGAGGCAACCTTGATAGCTCAAAGTCATAAATATCAATGCAAGGTGCGCTTTTAGAAAAAACAAGGAAATTAACATCACAAGTTAAAGCGATTGACAAAAAATGTGGCTGATTCTCATTGATCCCAGTGATTAACTTCTATAGAACTAAGGTCGTTCCATCTTTGACCTATGGTGCTGAAGCTATGCAATATATACTAAAACAAATATGGCTAAAATTGGAAAGCTACTTCTGGAGAACAGTTTTAAGCCTCCCAAAATCAACCCTCATGGCCTCGAGTGTATGCAGATGGTAATGGAGGAAGAAGATCTAGAGAGAGCTTCCATAATAGAACCTGGAAAGCTCTGATCATATGTGCTTAATGGTGGATTGGCAGGTAATTTGGAAGGAGATTTGCGAGTTTGAGGCAGCAATTGCACTTACTGACCCTAAGCTAAATTGTCTGGGTAGCGAATGTTTCTCAGCAAAAAGGACTTCAAGGTTTCAAGGGCCACAGTGGGGGAGAGTGCTGAGCGAAGGACTGGTAAAGACTGCAAGGGTGCTAAGGGCCTATAATAAGGAGTTCTGACTTGTTGCCCTTCAAGACCCGCTTGTTATCATTCATCCAACTGTAGATGGCCTTGAGACAGATAGGAACCGTATCAGATATAAGTGAGGGAACATGAGTTTGAGCTGAAGTGGGGGAGTAGCGCATGACTAGTTGAATATCGTCCACTTAATTATGGAAACACAGGCCAAATTCCGATGGCGGTGGCGAGAGGATGCATATAGACTTTGAAAGTGATGGATGACACAGTCAAGGGTCCGAGAAGAGGAGAGGAAAGGCCGCAATTTGAACTGTTGGGATTCTTTGCTCCTTAAAGGAGCTGATCCAGTCAAAGGCAAGGCTAGAGATATTGAAACAGGATTTGAGGCGGTCGGTGAGGGTCGAGTGATCAATTGTTGAATGCTGTGGACTGATCAAGGGGAATTAATATGGCGGATTGGGAGGCGTATAGTTATTTCAGGATTTCTTTTCAAATGTTGAAAAGCAACTTACATGGGCTGGCATGAAGTTTGATTGATGGGTGTTGGGAAAATATAGGAACATGTTATAAGGATTACCTTCTTTGTGTATAGCAAACCCTATTAACTTGTGTTCTTATATAGCGTTTCATGCTGAATACCACCTACGTCTGAGCATTGTAAGCGCAGTTGCTATGATTGCCCCACTTATTGGTGCTTAATTCATCAACCTCTTATGGCTGAAGGGCTGAAATGGCCTTGCAACAGGGATTCAACTTGAAAGTGCATGCTGCCCTATGTCAGAGGCAAGTATTTAACTTGTGCTCCATCCACTCGAACAGATGGCAGTCTTTCTTCTATATTGACATAGAAAAAATATCTTTGCCTACATACTCTAGGCGTAGCTGAAAGTAATTCTTATAGCATATCTAAGGAACATGATTTTCATTAGAACAATATCGTCAATCAGAGTGACCCCAAAATCTGAACATAGTAGACATAACATATTGGGTTACATTTCTTTATATCGAAATATTATATAGAGAATGATTATATATCAAAACTTATAATGACAAATTTTCTAATGAAAACCCCATTTCCCATCTCTAAAAACCAACCCCAACCGTTTCCCCAAAATATTTAACCCTGGCCCCTAAATGCATTCACAATAAAAAAATTTGATTCAAAAGATTCGATATATGTTTTCTTCAATATAACATTTTCGATACAAACACTGCATGCCAATATATTCTGCTTTGCTTTAAGTACAGAGGCAGTCAAAGGTAATTTGTTTAATGTTTAATGTTAACAAAGACAGAAGAAAGCCACCTTTCTTTTTTGTTGCCAAAAAACAAACAAAACGTTGCTGGCTACGTGTATAACAAATAACAGAAACTATTATTTCAACTATGTCTACAATGTGGGGAGGTTATAATTGTTTGTTGTGAAAAATGCCTTGCCACACTGCCCTGAAGTGGCACTTCCCTGCCTACATGCCTTTAAATAATCAAATAAACATTGCAAAGGCCTGTAGAGACTGGGACTCACGCAGAGCTTTAAAGGGGTGTGAAATGGAAAGGTTCAGTAAAATGGCAAGCAGGTGATTCTAGAATCTCGCTGCAAGTTTGTGGCAGGATTCTGGTGCGGGATTGATCTGTGAATAGCCCTGGCTGTATTTCAATTCCTTTGACATTCTCCCTGACCTAAGCTGGAGCATGATTTGAGACTGTTAATGGGAATGGTTGTCCAGGAGTTCAGTATTTCTAGCAAATTTGCAAAGTTGACTTGTATCCAATTTATTTTATTGCTTATCATGCAATCCTAGCTCGAGAGCAGCAGAGCGCTTTACAACAGGAGAATGCCAGCATTGGGCTTAGCATTTTATATAGTAACGCTGTACTGTTGGCTGAGAGTGGGAGATAGGTTTATTTGACTAGAAGGTATTGTTGAAACATTAAACAAGTCTATTTTGATTAGTGCCAAAGACTTATAGATCAACAAGATACTTCAGCAATGCTATCACATATGCACATAGGTACCCATACTACACTTCAGAAGGCATTTATTTCCTTGGCCTACCTCAAAGTTACATGTACAAATGGCAGACTTGTCAACATGATATTGTTGTACTATACATATCGTTTTTGGCTTCAACATGTGATTTGGGTGTCCACATTATCTCACTGGTGTTTTAACAGAATGGTACATGCACTGGTGGGGAAGGTGTGGATATTGCAGGCAATGATGGCTGGAAGGTTGGACTTGAGCAGATTGAACACTGCCAGGTATCACTTATATAGGTACTAACTGGTGGAAGGAGTGTCTGTTCTATGTACTGACACCTGGGAGTGGCAGCAGTAGTTGACACTCACCTTTGAAGTATGATAACTTGGAGTTATTATATGAGACAGTTTACAATAACCTCTGTTGATTTACCAACACACTCAAGTACAGCTGCCCCACAAACTACAGATCCAAATCCGCCTTACTCCCACTCACCCCCACCAGGTGGCTGGTCCATGATTTCAATGTCTTCTTTATTTCCAAAATACAGGACATTCAAGATAACCTCACCAGGGAAAGTGACTTGGGCACATTCCTTGTGTCTGTCTGAGTGCATGAGGTATTGTGGAATGCTAATGTGGAATATGGAACCTGGGAGCCATCTGGGTTCCATGAAGGACTGTTAGGAGCTTCAGGGTGGGAATTCAAACCAGAAGGATGTATTTACCTTGTTCTCCTGCCCTACTGTAAGGTTCTTGGTTCCCCACAGATGACTCTGCCTCAGGTGAAGTTCCAGTAACTTCTTTAATTAAGTTCCAGTACATTGTGATAATCATATAAGGTCAAGTACATCTGGGTTCAGGGCAACATACACCTGCATCCTCCCAGGTAGGCTTACATCTCTCAACTGACCAACATAGAACTCTTGAATCATACATCAACATTCTCACAACCATGATTATGTGTCACTCACTCAGCATTCTGCTCCTTCTGCACAAGCAACAAAGAAACCTAATCACTGCATATCTCCCTTCCTAACACACAACAGACACACCAGCCAAACATCACATACATGAAACACCATGCATACACACACTCAAATTCCATGCGCATACATCCCTACCGCAAGAACTAAGACCACATCCAGAACCTGAAAGCATCCCCAATAAAAATGGTACCATGACACTAACTACCATGTCCCTCCCCTTTTCTACCAAGTAAGGGAAAGACACTACCATAGAAAATTACACCATTTACAATCTATACCTCAGGAAAATCAATAATCTCTCCTCCTCTACCACACAATAACACACAACCCATGCTAACTCACACCACATCACTAACATAGCTCCAAGCTAATTCACTAAATTACGCACCAATGAACAAGACTGGGTATTCCAAACACCCGAGTAAATGACAAAACAACAAATGCACAACAAATGCCTATGCCGCCACCCCCAATTCTTCGCCTGTATTCTAATGGTCCACCTGACATACCTCAACCACTGAATGAGTAAGCATGGAAACACAACCCACACAACCAGAAACATCACAGTCACCTGAACAACCACAACTACTAAAATCCCTGCAGCCAATAAAACACCTCACACTAAAAGAACCAGGCTGGACGTTCCGAACTTCCGGGTAAAACAACACCTATGAACACAACCACTGTGATATTGCTACCCGTTATTCGTTACCTGTGTTCCTCAAAACCACCTAACTCACACCACTGCTGCAAGTAATCATTTACACCACACACTCTAATTCATGAAGCACACAACTGTAAAATCGCCAAAATGTTAAATACCTAGCACACCACAAATTACTCACACATGCTTATCTCCACACTACAATCACAAAAGAGTGTTACCAAATATTAACATCACTGCCAAATAATTTCTGCACTCTAAAATTCTTAATATTTCTAAAAATTCTAACCAAGTTTCTTGTTTCTCCTAAAATGGTACATATGCTCTACAGAAATAGGTACAACAAAAACTACCACATAAATCATGCATAAAAGTCCTTTGAACAGTCCCACCTATGGGAACAAATATTAGTGCAAAGAAACTCTTCCACAACCTATTTTAGAATTTTGGAAAATCTGACCAACCACTCACTAGACTTCAAAGTCCATTTGTGGAAACAAATATTAGTCAAAGTATTAAACTACAACTTTTCCTATTCTTAAAGGAATTTCCAACCTAAAAAAAAAATTGTTAATACAGCAAACACATATCCATTAAACAACATTGCTATACTCATGTCCAATCTACCATGTAATTCACATAAAATTGCACTTCAACCTGTATTGTGTTAACAGATGCTACGACATTCCCACTTCATGCATTCACTCTCTCTCAGCTACACACAGGGATGTCTAAATCAAAAACAAGCCTCACATGACATCTTACTCACTAAATTAAAGTAAATAAATATGTTAAACCAAAATTAACTTTTGTTTCTCCTTTAGCTCTCAGAAAACTAAAAGTACCCTTTGGCGGAAACACAGCGCTATCCCTGAGTACATCACTGCTCCTTTCTCTTTTTTGCCACCGGCCTCATCACGAATTGTAATCTCATAATGCCTCTGTTTGGCGCTACCAGCTGCCTTCTTCAAATAGTTGAATTCATATTGCCACCTACCGCCACTGCCAGCATCCCAGAAATGTTTCCAATGCTGCTGCCATTGCCGCTGGACGCTTCTAGACATTGATTTCCACATACTCGGCGCACTGCCCGTTTAGCATAACGTTTCCCAAACGTTTATCTTCATGCATCATAATCAGGAAGTGTTCCTTTATCCTACATCGGACCACGCTACAAGGTCCTTTACTTTAACAACATGGATCTTCCTCTGCAGTAACGACTGTTCTCGTAACATGAACGTGCTACACCAAAAATTCCACACAATCGCCAATTCCCTCGGTCAGCCGCGTGACGTCATTATAATAGTGAAACAGCCGACCATGACAGAGCTCCAAGATTCAACGGTCGCTGCCTTGGTAAAAACTATGGCCTCCTCTGAGCTCTCACAACGGGCCCTCTTTCTCCCTTGCCAAAAACACAGCTGCCTAAAATTGAACACCGCAACATGGGCAGTGCTAAAAGCCGCTCCCACTGCCTGGTCAAACCAAGATAACAGCACCCAGGATATGGACCCTGCAACTTTACAAGGTAAGTCTCCGCACACTGTAACATGCTCCATCAAGCACATGTGCATGTTCGCTGTGACCTGTACACTGGCCCCTAGCCCCATGCTGCAAATGGGCTCCAAGCCCCTTCATAAAGACATATATGGGTTCCAACTCTTCAACAGTGCCACGGGCTCCAAGCCTCCAAGTGTTTTCACTGGCTATGTGTCTTTTAGGTGCAGGTATGGGTTCCAAACACCCTTTAACGCTGGAATGGCCCCCAGGACCCTCCTCTGCTCCATGCATTATTCACCCTATCCAAAAACTCTTCTATCTAACATCTTTGTCACTTCTGGGCGCAGCTTAGGTTCCCAACCTCCTCAATTGCTGCTGCCCTGGCTCCAAGCCTCCAGCTGCACAACATGACTTCCCATTCTTTAAATTCCGGGTGCAGCTTAGACTCCAAGCCTCTCCTGTTGCTACTGCCATGGGCTTACAGCCCTTCATGTCGCAGCTCTGGGTCCCCAGACCCTCTAAGGCAGTCAAATGATCCTCTGTCATGCTTCTACATGGGGTAGCTCCTGACATTTTGCGCCTGCGGCCCTTGCGCTGGGCCCTCCTGCGCCTAAAATCATAAAGCGCTCGCCCTACCTGGGAGGTCTTCTTCTTGGGTTAGGGGGAGGTGTATGTGCCATCTTCAATGCTGTCCCCCCAGCACAGCCAGCATCCTCATCCCCAATGTAAAGTTCTTGGTTCCCCACAGATGACTCTGACCTCAGGTGAAGTTCAAGTAACTTCTTTAATTAAGTTCCAGTGCATTGCGATAATCATGTAAGGTCAAGTACATCTGGGTTCAGGGCAACATACATACACCTGCATCCTCCCAGGTAGGCTTACATCTCTCAAATGACCAACATAGAACCCTTGAATCATACATCAACATTCTCACAACCAAGATTCTGTGTCACTCACTCAGCATTCTGCTCCTTCTGCACAAGCAAACCTAATCACTACACCTACCTTCAGATCTGTACCTGCAACAATAAAGCACACTTCCTTTTTCTACATACCTGGGTCCAGACTGGTTTGTGCTTGGTTATTAGTAATTGCTGGGACCCAGGTACATGGTATGGTATGGTAATGTTTATTTGTAAAGCGCCTATACGCAAGTGTTTCAAAGCGCTCAAAGAGGGAGGGAACAAGGGGAACAAACAACAGTCATTCAGAGCCCTAGTATTTCTGAATGATAAAAGTCTGCAAGGCAGAGTAAGAGCATATAGGACAGTTAACAGTGTATATAACAGCAAATAGGTCTGACGACGATTCTGAAGTTTTTCCAAGTGCATTAGGTGCACCATGCCACCATGCAGGGAGGGGATACAGGGAAGGTAGATAGACCATCATCAAGGTCATGGTCGGTTCAGATAGTGAAAGTGCACAGACGGTAAAGGAGAGGGAGGGGCTGGGGGCTAGAAAAGTACAGGAGGGGGATCCAAGTGCACCCAGTCAATAAGAAACCTGGGTAAGTGCTGAGAGATGCCACTCTCATGGGTAATTGACCCAGTGCAGTAGTGATGAGGCAAGTGAAGGCCCGGAGGCAAGTGCAAGAGGATTGGCGGGGTGCCAGGGACCTGTGAGACTCTGAGGTACACCCAGTAAACAGTCAGCAAGCTGAGTGGAAAAAGGAGGGGAAGAGGGATACAGTAGAGAGAGAGGTTAGCAGGGTAGAGAGAGAGAGAAGGAAGAGGAAGGAAAAAAGGAATGTTTTAAGGAGTTTCCAGAATTTAAGGAGATCAAGCTCAAGACGGAGGGCAGCAGGAAGGCTTTTCCAGAGGGATGCCCCTGCTGAGGATAAAGATCTCCCTCCAAATCTCTGCTTGGAGAACCGGCTCACTCGCAGAAGGTTGAAGGTAGATGAGCGGAAGCCTCGAGAAGGACAGTATTTAGGTAGGCATCATTGCAAATAGATGGGTCCTAGGCCCCAGAAAGCCTTGTGAACAATGCAGAGGGTCTTGAACTTGATTCTTGCAGCCACAGTAAGCCAGTGGAGGGATTTCAGCACCAGATAGATGTCGTCCCTGGGCTTGAGGACAATGAAAAGTCTTGCGGTTCTGGATGAGTTGCAAAGGGCCTAAAGCAAAAGCAGGGAGGTTGAGAAAGAGGCTGTTGCAATAGTACAGCCTGGAGAGAACCAGGGCTCTGGAGACGGTGAGCCGCTGGGGGAAGGTGAGAAAGGGAAGAGTACCCCAGAGGAGGTGCAGGTGGTAGTTGGATTTTTTTTGAAATGTCCGAAATGTGAGTGAAGAAGGAGAGAGTGGAGCTGAAGATGACCCCAAAGTTTTTTGCATCGCAGGTGGGTGTGGGCGCCAGGCATAAATTTGGCAATGAGATGCTTACGAAACCATGGTGAGATGGAGGCCATGAAGACTTGAAGTGTGGGCTGCCCATTCGAGGTAGAAGATACGGCTGCTGAAGTCAGGAGAGAGGCCGTGGTAGAGATCAAGAGCCCAGGCAGATAAAATCTGCAGGCAAAGCAAGAGCACTGCATGGTGACACGTAGAGTTAGAGGAACCTTCATGAGAGTCAAGGAATCAAGGAGAATGAAGGAGCCACGGAGCACATCTTTAGTCGGCAGGCATCGGCACAGGATGTTGGCAGCAGTAGGCTGCAAAGCCACCCTGGAGAGCACTGTGCTCTGTGCACGGATGGAGCACCGTTGCGCTCAAAGACAAAGAGCCTTAAGGGATATGTAGTCCCCTACATGCAGGCCATGCAGCGATCCAGATACTGCACAGACCATGTAACTCTCAAGCTCAGGAGGGTTTGGAGTCGGGAGCCAGGACTTTGAGAGGGCAAAGAAAGGAGATGCCTAGAAAAATAATTGCTTGTTCATTCCCAGTGCTTTGATTCCCCTGGGTGCTCCAGCGAGACCATTGGCTGGGACGTACACCACAGGAGACATTTTTCTTAATTTCAGGCATGAAGTTGAAGCGTGATGACGGAAGAGCACGCTCTATTGACTTCAGAGCATTTGTGATGACGTCGGATGGCCTAGCGTGTAGTACCAAGGCAATTGCAGAGAACTTGGAACACATACACTTGGTGAGGAGAGCATGTTTGTTGGCCATGAAAGCACCATGTGGACAGAGTGTCATGTAAAGATACGGTTAAGTTATGCGGCAACAGCACAGGTGTCGGAGAGATCGAACAGTACTTAGGATTGTGTGTGCTGGCATCGTACAAAGTGATTGAAGTGTTTACAAGGTGTAGGGCACTCGCAGCTTCAAAGATGTCCCAGCGGTTACTCGATTTTGCACAGCTTTGACATTGAGTGACAGTTACTTTTAGTACACATGGTGGCAGGCTAGGATGCCACCATACTGAGAAAGTAAAATGTTTGGGAATGCATAATTCTGTGTATGGCGTAGTGTGGAAAAAATGAGATCGGGGTAATAAGTCATTAGTTGCCGTTTAGAGTCTTTTGAGTAAGGTTGAAAGTAAAGTGTTATTGTGTCGAACGTTGGAGTGTGTGACTATAAGCATTATTGGAAGCAGGCTGTGTGAAAAGGAAAGAAATGAGTGTGCTTTTTAAAGAAGTAGCGTTCCATGTGATGTATTTTATATTGAGAATTGAATGTTGAACATGTCACAGGATTCTGGTGCAAGTGTATGTGAGATGAAATTGTGTGCCATGATGCTCCCTGAAGTTACGTGAGTTGTATTTGATGCAGTGATGACATCATTTGAAGTGTAATGTTTCGACAAAGGTGTTTTATTATAGAGTTTACTGCAGGAAATTCTGCAATGGATTGAACGTTGTCATAGCCATACACTGGGATACTTGCTAGTATTGAAATGTTGATGTGTTATGTAGAAATGCATATTTGTTTTGCGCTTTTTAGCTTCTGCAAGTTGATGCTGATCACTATCACCTTGCAGGGGATTTATTTTGCATTCTATTGAGAGTGTATGGATGGCATGAGATGGGTGAATTGGTTTGAATTAATGAAGCACTAAGCAACTGTGTGAAATGGTTGAGAAAATTGAGAAATTCTTGCATTTTTAAGTTGATGTATAGGGCATAGTGTGAATCATGAGAGATGGTGTGTGTTGAATGGATTAAGATTACATTGTAAACGTGTTAGGTTTGTATATCAGCACAGGGTATACATTCCATTATTGGTAATGTTTGATATAGTACATAGTGTGCAGGAGGTTGAGTATTGCACAAAAGAAGTAGAGACATAGTGACCAGCGTTGTGAGTCCAAACCACCAAAATGCCAGGTGTAGTGGAAGTGACATCACACGACCCTTGACCTCTGATGACATCATAGGAAGTGATGTCATTTGACACCACCCGAAGTGACATCACGGGACACGATGGAACACGACTTTTCAACCCTTGACAAAACAGAAATTTGCATCACATAGCATTGTTCCTAAGTACACTATGAAAAACATGGTTACAATATCACTGTAATGTGATATACATTTCATACAAGAATGGATCACCATATGCATTGTTAATATCAGTGTGTATAAGCCCATATTACCATGAAAGTAAGCATATGTCCAAGGCCAAATTATAATGATGTGCTATTACATAGCACGTCCCCCTTAAGCCCTTCACATAGAACACATATACGTACAAATATCAGCCAACCTGTGTTTGTACTCATTTATCAACTTCAGAAGGATGAAAGGCTGAGTTGGCCTTGCCAGGATTTGAACCTGCAACCTGCAGATCACACACATTGCAGCAGCAAGCGCTCAAACCCCTGAGCTACATCACTGGTTATAGCTAGCTCACCGGCTATAGTAAAATGAGCAATTACATGTCTGAATGTTCTCACAGTCACAAAGCAAATTACACTCTGTAGTGGATATCATTAAACGAGTAACTGAGATTTAACAGCAGGCCAGTTCATCTGCAGGTCTGGTGCAAAGTTGGCCACTTGTCAAGCTTGCATGGATCTACTTTTCAGGCTCCAGAGGTTGGCAAAATAAATACCATTGGGAGGATTCATAACTGTGCATTAAAGAATTTAGAGTAGCGCAGGGAAAGCAGCGCACTCACACGGCATCCCGTACTCTGGGCTCTGGTTACCTCATACATGCAAACAAACATCCTGAACACAATGCCATGCAGATAGGAAAGATGGACACATTACAGCAAAGCATTAACTTCGGCACATTGAAATCAAGGGCCACTTTAGGTGCCATGGTCAAACATTTCTGCACTGTACACAAGCATTTAGGCACAAGGATTTTGTAAAGTGGCCTAGGACACAGAGATGGAATGTCTTGTGATGATCGTAGCAGAGTCAATGGCAGAAAAAAACCATTCTAGAACTTGAGAAAAGCAAAATACATAGGGCCTGCACAGAACCGTTTTAAAATGGCGCAACCCCATAGAAAACGCTCTGTGAATCAGGCCCATAGTAAAAAATTGATGCTTATTTTACTCTAAATGCTTTTTGGAGGTTTTTGTCTGCATTGTGAATTTGAGGTGTTTAGGAACGGACTAAATCAGTGACTTACCCCCTGAAGTCTGCCTGAAATAAACCTTTAATGAGTCTAGCAATTATTGTATAGAATTCCAGAAAGACAAATTATTTGTTATTCCTATTCTTTCTTATTTAGGAGCACAGCTCAAAGTGTTACACTTGTGAAAGCCCCGAATTTTTTAAAGAATCCTGAACAAGAAAGCCAGACACTCTAGAAACTAAGGACCACATGGCACTGGCCAGAGCCCATGAGCTTCCATTTGTAAAAAAAATAGAAAGGTAGGAACAGAGACCTTAGGGATCTCTGTTGCGACCCATGGCGCCCGCCAAATGACATCCCTGAATGCATTCACATGTTACTTCTGGGGGCAAATGTTTCATGTTCTATGTTTTAAGACCTTTGTAGAGTACAGATCCCTACGGATACGGCTACTGGCCCTTCGGTTTCACAGAGTACCTGTCTCCATACCTAGGATCTACTTGTATGTCCGATAGACCAAAACTGAAGTAAGTGCACACTGAGAAGGTGTCATCCTATAAGCAACTGAAGTCTCTAGGAGACACAGAGATGACCGTAGCTGCTGATGCTGGACCTTGGGTCAGCTGAACACCAGTCATCAAATCTACTTAGTACTTGTACATCCGACAGAACAGAACTGGATGTAACTGCACAACGAGAAGGGATTATCCAATAAACAATGGCAGACTTAACGAGACACAGGGACGACCATAGACCTGCAAGTCACTTAACCCATTAAAGATTAGGAATAGGGCAACTCAACACTGATGACACTGCCAAGCAGTGTATGACAACCTTAAGCCTGGTAATCAGAACAAACTCCAGACTAGACAGCAAATTTCTCTCAGAGAACCAATGCTCCAAACCTCTAGAATACATACGGTCAGCTCAGCAGGCACTGGAAGGTAATTGGGAATAGGGGTTTCTGGCCAATTTGCACAGAAACTCACACGTACCAATATGCGCACACTCTCCTCTACAGCAACAAACAATAGAATGCAGCTATTCTCCTCGATCAATTTCATCCTAGCTGCACACATACCTGCATACCGCCCTGAACACCTCAACAGCCTTTAGAACGCTTCTATACCCCATGACAAAATCAGCCCAGCTGCACACATAATCTCATACACAAACTCCACAACCGCTAGAATGCAGAGTCCAAGGTCAACTGCCTTAATGCACCCACTCTACTAATCGCACACATCCACCGCACCATGCATAGCATTAGAAGGCAGAAATATATCACATAAACCACACTGGCTGCACACATACTAAGTGCACCCAAGCACTATTACTACCCTACTCTATTCACTGACCTGGACTACGGTCCCCTAGGGCGTTCAACCCACAGTGCTTTGAGATCATACCAATGGTATATAAGGCGGTATACAAATGCACAATAACATAACAAAAATAAATGTATACTTGTGATTCGCCAAATGCCAGAGAAACAGTGAACATACCTATATTTCCTGCTGAACATGATTGGCCAGCATGAATAGTATGAGTGATGCTTGCATGCATAATCGCACAAGTTGCTAATATCTCAGATGTTGTATAGTATATTCTGTCATCAACATATGCTTGTCAACAGTTCCTCTTCTAACTTGCCTGAGATAATACTCTCAACTGGAACCCAGTTTCACACGTAAATAGGCTGCGAACTTCAACCACATCTGAATGCCAATATTATTTCAAAACAAATCTGTTGTGGGAAATGTGGTAGTGATATGAAAATCCGCAGAACTTCATAACGTCATTTTATTAGTCATCAATTAAAGGGAAATGTTAGGGAATGCAAGCCACACTCTTTGACAACATTGGAGTAATAATGAAATCAGTTATGGGGCAATGTGGTCAACAAAGTCCTTGTAACATCAAAGCATGGTATGTTGGGTAATGCACATTCTATTGGAACATGATGAAGACCACATAACCCCAGGGCCGCTTATATTTTGGATACTTACATTCTAGGAATGTGCTAAGACTAATGAGGCCCCACTGCTTCAAAGCCATATCAATGTAGAAAATGGCACTGCTGCAGAATTCTATTCTTTACGAGGGCACATCCCAAAATCACACCCCACCCCCTGGGCATCAGGTAATGCGCCATATGCAAAATTTGGCATGATATGGAAGAGTCTTGTGATCTCATTCCCTTAGAGTATCTCGTTTTCTCTTTCTCTGATGTGTTTGACAGTTGTGCTGCATGTGTGATGTTCAGTAGTGTTATCTCCTTTGCTTCATGTTCCTACTATGCTACCGCTGCAGGGTCCACAGCTAGAGTATTTCACATATATGATGTTGTTCAAAAGAAGGATTAACAAAAACCTCATGAAGTCATTCTACCAGTATATCTCATGTTTTCCTTCTCCAATGGGGTTGCCACTTGTTGCCCATAGTTTCTGCTCTGTATCTCCTTTCTCCCTGGTTCTCTGACACTTCCCTGGCTTGGTTCACATCCTGATAGTTATGCACTGGATTTTGTTTGATTCTCAGCATTGTGGGTGCTGCAGTCTCTGGCCACGGCTGTGCAGAAGGTGCCCTACAACGTGTGGTTTCTATCACATTACGCCTGTTGCAGACAGTTCAGTGGAACATTCCATGAAGCACAATTGAAATGTGCTTTCTCATCAGTCCGCCGCCCCAGCTGCTGGCATAATACCTTGGGCTATGTGCTGGCATTGGTTTGGATGTGTAGCATGTTGGTTGCATCAGACTGTTTCCTTCATTTGCATGTGTGTCTTACATTTATGTTCTCAGAGTTTGTGGGCAGGAAAAAGAAGTCTAAGCAAGGATAGGCAGGGCAGAGGTGCGCTATTTGCATGCCCAAACTGTACATTTTGTAGGAATGACCAAGGACAAACATTGAACATTCTAAATCAATCTGCTGAAACACAATACAGGAGGGAATCATAAGCTCCAGTGTATGTCCTTGTAAAGTGGCCCCGTTGGCCACCCGTGTAAGTCTAGAATTGATATGTCTATGCTCCATTCTTGCTGCACACTTTGGTAAATTCGTTGCTAGATCTGCTTCTCCTCAAGGCGCTAGGACTTGAGCAGTATCCCTGCTGTTAAAGTAGGGTACCGCAAAGGGACATTGGAGCTAATTACGGTACCGCAATTTGCGGTACCGTAATTAGCACCTTCCCCATTCCAATTATACCCTATGGGGGCAAAAATGGGAATGGGAAAGTGCCTTGTTGAATGGGGAATTACCGCCCCCGCTCACCTTGGAGTAGGGCGGTAATTCCGCCATCCACCAAGTCGGACACGGTAAAATACCGGCGGCAACCACGGCGCTAATAGCCTACCGTGTAATGAGGCCCAATATCATGTAGAGTTTCCACCATCCACAATTTACCAGGTGTGTAGATGGAAATAGTAATGCATGGATATGTTCTATGTGTCACCATTGCTAGGTCAACATGTTTGGTGATTTGCTGTACCACCCAAATCCTGGGTGTTTTTTTTGGTTTTTTGCTTCAGCAAACCTTTAAGACTTTTCTAGACATTCGTCGTAGGAACCTATAACGTTGTTGACTTTTCTTTTGGGGCTGGACAGCCACTCCCCCCTCCCCCCTGCAGGCCAATGGGACATGGGAAATCTTTATCGCAGTGCTTATGCGCTGGAAATGGAAAGATATTATTTTTGCTATGCCGATTGAGGGAGAGACATTGGGTTGCTTTTTGATGGTGCAGGGGGGGGGGCTTGTTTGCAGCCGCAAAAATGACCTTCGAATGGCAGCAGGAAATCAAACGCTCCCCTCTCTGTCCTGTGAATAGACATGGAACACTTTCAGGGACCTGTGTCCATCGTTCGTTTCTGGATGTTATGCTCAGAGTTACCTTGTTCATATGGATTTCATTGTTTTATGAGTGTGATCCCAACATTAGCTAGTAAGCTGTTATTATTTGTATTCCTGCATAGATCACATTGTTCACTTACTGTTTATTTTTTAACCTTTTTTATTTCAATACCTCTAATCCAACATGCTCGTTTTTCTCTTTCAAAAACATCTTGCCATGAAATTTGAAGGGGTTTGTATGTATAATAATTCGCATGACTAGCATCCATTTAATACTGTTTTTCTCTAACTGACTGTTCGCATTCTTGCATTTTTCTTGGGTACCACTGTCCTATGTCTCTGTTGTTTAATCACTTTTCAGGTACCATAGATGAATGCTTGTGGTTCTATTGTGCCACACTGTGTGTGAAAGTGTTTGAAGTAGAGTTATCAGAATACGTTTGTATTTCTTTGTTACTAAGCGGACAGCTGGATCCATTAAGTATCATGTGTAATGAAATGTTCCAGTCTCCGCCGATTATTTCAGAGGCAATTGCAATGTCTGGTGAGGCTTTTGCATGAATCCAACTAGCTGCTTGTGATACTTAAGGCAGAACATTGCATTCTCCACCCGTCCATATTTTGAACAGAATGGCCGCCCCAATATTGTTTAATGTGTGACATGTCTATGTTTAACTTGCTTGCTTCCTTGGAAATGATATCTGACTCTTTGTTTGAAGCCATATCTGGTCTTTGGGATCCCCATTATGTAATTATCCTCTTCCTTTTGATGTTGCGGTTTAAGATGTTAAGATTCATAGAAATTATTAGGCTGCACCAGGGGCCTTGCTAGGGGGGGGCTAAGGGGGCTATAGCCCCTGATCTTTTGGTTGTAGCCCCGGATAGAATCTCAGGAGCTACAGCCAAAAGACTCGCTAGCCCCCAGTCCCAACAGTTCTGACATCAGCGTAGCCCCAGGTCTTTTCCAGACCTAGCAGCTCCCCTGGGCTGCACCCAGGAATTCTCTATGTAGTCTTATCTCTCATAAACTATCTCTTTTGGGTTCTTGCTGTTATGTATCCAAATATGATTTGAGGGTTTCACATGCAATGATCATGTGAGAGATAAACAAATATGAGTAACATACCTGCTAAAACCATTAGTGTTATGTTGTGACCCTTGTCCCTTTTAAGTTCCTATAAGTTCAGTCTCCGAATATTTGGGGTCACGGCAGGCTGGTTGCCAGTCATCCCACCTCGCCAGATGCTTTCATTTATTTTGTCCCTTTCCATCTGGACTGGTAATCCTTAGCTAGCATGACCAATATGGTAGGATTGCTATCTTCAGCAGTCATTTGAATGTATGATTTGATCCAAGGGGTTTTCTCAATGGTTGAAAGGAGCATAGTTTTCAACTGGCACAACTCCTCTTTCTTTATACCCTCCTTGAAATGCATCTAATAGTTTCAAGGCTTTGACTTTGTAGTTTTCATTTTTTGTACATGCAGTTTCCAATTCGCTCAATGTTGTCCTATTCTAATGTAAGTTATGAGTCAATGATCCACTCTTGATCCAGTGGCCCCTAATTATTTGCTTGTTCTTTGTTTTCCCCTGTCTTGCTTTCTTTGGGGACTCTTATTCATCTCTCCTCATGTGGAGAACCTTTTTGCAGGTTGTAGCAGGCCTTATTATTTGGCCAATTTCCTCAAGGCTAGACATAGATCTAAAATGTGTTCCGCTCTTTCATTTTCAAATCAATAGTCAGTGAATATACATATGTTCTTTTCTATATGTCTGCGGGAGAAGAAGGAGAACATTGATCTGGGATTCGAAAGTGTTCCTGGATTTTTGAAAGGAGAAATTGACATTGGCCCGGCTGTTCCTATCCCCATCTGTACATTGGCTGCCCATAGTCTTGGCATTTGCTCGACAACATGAACAACCTGTTCATGTTGTGTTAGGGAGAATTCTCTGTTAAGGCTAATTCCCCAAACCTAGTGAGCCCCCCAGCGGCTTTGCTGGATTTTTGGGGTTTATTTTTTTCTCTTGCTAAGAGTGAGACTCTTTTTCTCCCACTCTTAGGCATGATTTGAGAATGTCCTTTGACTGTGAATGTGTTTTATGGGCTATGGGGTCTTTCAGTCCATAGGGCTTCATGTGTTTTTGTATTTGTGCTGCACAGCACCCTCAGTGCAGTAACACGGGTGTGATTGTGACCCCCAAACATAGACTCCATACCCTGGAACTGACTACTATCTCTCAGGGCATGTAAAGTCACCATATGTTTTACTAGTCTCAAATTGTGAACAGAACCAGTACAAACCATCATATTGTGGAAGTACTGGTAGGGGTAATTTGATTGCCCCAGGGTCTGTTTTCCAAGGGGGCACTGTCCGGTCCCCCCTTGTCGGGTTTATGGCTTTTGGCAGTGGATACCACGCGAAATATTCCACCGGAATATGTCCTATGGGATTTTCCCATTCATTTTAAACGCACCACTTTTTGGTGCAATATTAAAGATACCGCCGGGTTATTTATTTAATATTTATTCCCCGGTTGGGTCTTTTTGCCAGGACTCGGTTTTAAAATGGCATTTGTGTTCGCCTCTGAAACTCTAACCCAAATCGAGCCCTTTGTTCCACCTTTTGGCGGGCTTCTCCACAGAAGCCCTCCAAATGGTGCCACTCTGTCTGGGGTCAACAGGATGTGTGGGAGGGGGATTAGGCACCCTGGACTGAGTTGCCTTGGCAACTCAAGTCGCACTCTTGTGTGATTGGCCCAGTGGTGAGCTGCCCCGGCTCACCACTTAGCATGCTTGAGTGACAGCTAGGCTGTTGATTGGGGGTTTTTCTGCATAAAAGCAGGGCTTTGGGGACTGGAACTTCAGTAGTCGCCACGGGACCCAAAGAGTCTGAAGAGGGGAGAAGCTGAGCCATCTACAACGACGACACTACCGGTGGAGCCCTGCTGTATGAACACACCACTTCCCCGACAACAGAGGAGATCTTCCAGGAGAGTCTTCTTCCCTTTGAGCTGGTGGGACCAACCAGTTTGCTTTTTTTTTGCCTTCCTGGATCGTCTCGTGGTCGAATAGCCCGTGCCAAGCACCCCGGCGGCCGGATAGCCACGCTTCACCACTAACCCTAACAAAAGGGTTGTACCTTTTAACCAGGAAACTCTGCGGCAGGTTTCTCCCCTGGCAGTGCAACGACCTCCAGCTTTCTTCCTCGTCGAGATCATCTCTTCCTCTGTTTGAAGCCACGACTTGCACCTGCTGCCAGGAACAACTGCCACCGCTGGAGCTTTCTCACCATTTCAGGTACTGTCTCCCGCCTGGTCTCCCCTGCAACAGATTGTCCAAGGTGTCTCGTAAATCCTTGAATTTCTATCTGGGTTGACCTGAGACCTGCTAACTGTACCTTTCTGAACTGATCCAACCTCTTTTGACTTTTCTGCAAAGACTTTGAGTGCATTTCTACTGTGTGATCTTGGGCACATTCCGCCTTGCTCTCTCCAAGAGTGGGCCTGGCCTATGAACTTTTTGCTCTACAGTAGACCCTGCCTTTCTTGACTTGCTGTGGTTTCTTAAAAGTGTTGGTACTGTGTTATTTTCCTACTCTGCCTTTTCTCTCCCTTTTTAAACGAATTATTGGAGTGCCATCTACGGTTACACGCTCACCTCTGTTTTTCTAAATAAGTGGTGTCTTAACCTAGACTTGTCGAATAATTAACTAGGGAGGTGTATATACTTATAGTGACTGTGTTTGAACTTGCTTGATATATCAGTGCCAGTGTATTTTAATAAGTGTGTTTTTAAATAAATAATTATATACTTTTATACCAACGATCTGGTCAGTGTTTGCTTGTTCTACTGTGTCTTTAGCCCTATTGTGTATACTCTATATACTGCCTAACTCTTCTTGAGAGAAGTCTGACTGCTCAACCACAGCTACCAGGTAAATCTGGGTAGTGCAGACTGCTACCAATTGGGTTTACTGCTTACTCCTGTGGGCTTAAACTTTTTGCAGTGGTCCCTAAGGGAACTGCACAGGTTTCTGCCTAACAAGTTGCATCCTTCACCATCCCAATCATTTCCTCTGTTACCCACATGCTATCCATCATTTCCTACTGGTCTTTATTCATAGTTTGTATTTGTAGATTTGTGTGAGAACTACATAATCTACCTTGTATCGAACAACACCACACACACAAACCGTCCACTACCAAAGTTGGCGTAACTAGCCACACTTCAAAACACATCAAAAAACAATAATAAGGTATATTATTCCCTTTGAGCATCCCTGTTTTACAAAACTTCAGGAAAATATCCTCAAAGGTTTATAACAATTGCACCATCATACCACGTGCATGCAGTGCATGATAAAAGTATATGTTGCGGCGTGCAGACAGCTGCAGATAATCGGTCCCATATAAAAGGTCAATACAAGGGGTATGTAGAAAAGAGATACCCTTGAGTGTCATGTAGGAGATTTAGCATGGCTTCCTAGCTAAATTCTATTCTTGATACATGTGTCTTTTTCTCGAGGTGGCCAAGATCAGTTCAGTGGCAGTCCATCTAGTCTCAGAACACAAACATGTACAATCTGTATTCCATGCTTCCTCTAATTGTCCATGTCTCCTCCACCGGTCACTGTGCAGGAAGAACACATGTATGGGATAATGGCTACAGTATTTTGGACTGGTAAAACATGTCTGGGAGACATCTTATCAAGTACACGTGGAGAACTATGAGGACTCCTCCACCCAGCCTTGCAGCCAAACACACCAGGGAAACAAAGCAGTCCATTCCTATAATTAATGTCAGTGTTCATTGTCTGCATTCATGGTGGAGTCCATGTAGTGTGTGCTTTGCCTATAGAACAAAATCCCACCATGATCAAGCAAGAAGGTCCCCAATGCACAATCTATGGTGGAGCAGACCCTCATACCTTCCAAAGCAGAAGGCAGTTCTTCACAGCAGAGAAAGTGGAGCACCAATTGGCATAACCAGCAGGGGAGTGATAGAGCACCATGATGGACAGAGGTAGCAGCTTTCTCATCACCCGAAGCATAGCTTGGAATGAACATGGCAATATCTGACCCTCAGCATTTGTAGTTATGTGGTATGAGCATGGAACAACCTGACCCTCAGCATTCAGGACAGTGGGCCTCAGCACAAGGTTGAAGGTCCAGTAATAACGATACTGGTAAGGCATAACCAGCATCATATCTGGGATCGGCCCATTACGACCTGCAATGCCGGCCCTACCGGCATCGACAGGGACCCGCTGTGGCTGTGCACCACTGCACCGGGATGCGCGCGTGCGCGCGGGGCCCGTGCCCATAATAACGGTATGCTGCAAGGAAGAGGACATTACGAGTCGTATGGACATGCACATACTGGCATCCAGATGCCGGTAAGAAGGGCCACCATGATGCCAGCAATACTGGCATCGCGGATCACCCGTTAATGGGAAACTGCTGTGTTCCCAACTGCCACAGGTGCACACAATCAGCACAGGTGGAGGCAATAAAGCCTGGCCCTGCACAAAAGGAGCACACCCTCACACCACACCTCTTGCAAGACCAAAATGATACCACTTGCAGTCGCCATACTGGAGCTGGAGGACATGCCTGCACTGCTACTCCTTGAGCAGGCAGTAAAACAGACAACACAGAGGAGACGCAGGAGGAGAAGGAGGGTGGAGGGTTAGACAGGCCCAGCAAATCCCACCAGTGCAGGCAGTGGTTCCACGCAGTTAGCCACCAATCCCTCATATAAGGGCCATTCCATTCAACGTAACCCCAGCACAGATCCACACCTCGTACCGCATGGACAGGTACACCATCACCACCATAGTGGAACTGATACATGAAGACTTGGTCAGCTGGATCAACATCTGCCCCACCATCCCCCCTCTGCTGAAGGTGGCATCTGTGCTCCTGGCCACTGGCACCTACCAGCACACAGTGGGCCATGTGCATGGCATCGGGCAACCATGTTTCTCTGGTGTAATAAACCAAGTGCTGGATGCACTCCTAAAGCACACATGGGCCTACATATCCCTACCACGTGCCCTCGACTGCAACCACATGGAGTTGGTAGTCCCACATGCCATGGAAGTGGTGTACCGCAATCAGAAGCTATACCACTCCATCAATGTGCAGATGGTGTGTGATGCCAGCAAGATGATATCACATTGCTGTGCCAGATATCCAGGATCCACGCATGATGCAATGGTGCTGCGGAACCCCTCGCTAACCCACTATATGGAACGAGATGCTGTACGACGTGGCTGGCTGCTGAGTGAGTCTGCTCTCTGGGACATGGGAGAGTGTTTTGGGGGGGTGTACATGCATACGCAAGCAGTCTGCTCTCTGGGGCATGGGGGAGTTATTGGGTGGGGGTGTACATGCATACGCAAGCAGTCTGCTCTCTGGGGCATGGGGGAGTGTATTAGGAGGGGTGTACATGCATACCAACCAGTCTGCCCTCTGGGCCCTGGGAGTTTCCTCAATGGGGTGTCTGGACACTGTCCCTGCTGCCAAACACCGTGCCCAACTGCCCGTAATCAACAAAATAAGATGCATGATACAGACAATGGAGGCTGATGCAGTCTGGCCGCACACCAATGTGTAAATGTTAGACTCACAATCAGCGCACACCCTTGAACATGTCAACTGGACATCACCTGATCATACCCTCAGCACCACAATGCACCATCATATAGTCACAAAGCTGAATACACATGACCGCATCAAAGCACCTCGCAGATCAAGCACCCATGAGTGCGCAGTATTAATTCCACCTACCGCAGTTCCACTGTCACTGCCCCTCCCTGACAGTAACACTGCATGACAACATGGCAACATGTGCAGATGAATACAAATGGGAGAACACATGCGACAAGGATGCATCAAATTGAACCCATCAAGTAGTGAGCAACATATGCATGGGTGCGATTGGTGCGGGAATCGCCCACAGCACATGAGTACCAGCATGCAAGTCGACACCCTGCATCATCTAAGGTACTCTTCCCTACACTGGCGGACACTACCAACAATCACATTGTGCCATTGTGACTAGTGTGAAGACGTCGAGGGACACGTGCATGGCGTCAACAATAATCCATATGCATGATTGTCTAAACAAGCAGTATCATGTAGCCCATCAGCCTAATGCATTAAACATTGCCCAACATGCATTTGGTCTCATTCAATGCCACACAACCCTCACATGTGTGTACATCATGGACCTTGTCACTGCATCTGGGTGGCTGGTGATTCCAATGTCAACAACCCTAAGTCGTGTACGTCACCCAAGACCAGGACCATGGATTGCCAAGTTGTGTACTGGGCAGACAGTTGTGCAGATGTGAGGTCAATAGCTGCCATTGGTGAAGTACTGCGTGTGAGCATGAACGATGTACAGGCCGAGCACAAATGGAAACGCTGGCTATCCCCTGAAGATGTGGCTCCTCACCCCTGTTAGGAATCCGCAGAACAGGCATGAAGAGGACTTCAATCGTGCCCATACAGGCACTCGTGTGGTCATACAGCACCTTTGGCCTGTTGAATGCACAGTTTCGTTGCCTCAGCAGGTCGGGTGGCGCCCTCATTCACGGGCCTGAGAAGGTGGGTAAGATCATCATGGTATGTGCCATGCTGCACAACATGGGCATCCGGCCGAACGTACATCTGCCACCTGAGATGGACCAGCCACCACCAGGTGAAGTTGAAGATAAGGAAGGAGTAGATGTTGCACATCGGCCAGGTCACGATACACATGAGGGACGTGCTGTGCGCCAATCAGTCATAGATTATTCTTTCTGCTGCACTGGGGTGCAGAGGGTGCTATGAATGTGGGGCACTGGGTGTGGGGGCATATGGACACTGTGCAATAAATTGACACACATGGAAGAAGCAATGTCCAGTCATGTGTTTTTTTACACAATGGGTGTATTGCACAGATGGCATTTACAACGTGTATCAGGCGTGGTAGATGATGATGATGTCAATGGTTGTGGCTCGGATGCCGCTGTATGCTGCTGATCCATTGTGTTGGCTATTCTCGTGAGGATATGGGCCACATCTGCAAATCCATCATGGACCTGCTTTGAATTCCTGATGATGGCCTTGATGATGGCTGTAGTGTTCTCACGCATTGCACGGTGTGTTGCCTCACCATCTGCAACATATTGTTTAACTAATCCGTGCATCTCTTCTTGCCGGCCCTCCATCCTTGACAGACGTCCTTCGCCATCCCGTATTGCGGTGGTAGAGGTGGATGGTTGGTTTGCTGGTGTGCATGTGGCCAATACGGGGCTGCCCTGTATTGGAGACCACTCTCCATGTCTGCCCTGTCCTTCAGAATCATGATGAGGGGTGCCCTGTGGGGTGACCTGTGGGGTGTCCTGGGGGCTTAGGGTTTGTTCAACATCCTCAGACAAGATGCCTCCTACATGGTTGTAGTCATCATGGCCCTCTTCCTCAGCGTCACTATGACGCGCGGATTCAGCTGCCTCGCCAACCGAGCTTGTGGCGCAGACTGTGAGCCGTCCTGCTCAGTTTCCACAGATGTGGCCACACCCAGTGTGGATTGTGTCTCCAGGGGTGCAGAGGCAGGTGTCTGCTGGTCCTGTGTTGGTGGCTGCAGAGCTGGTTGGGCACTGGTGAGTGCTTTGTGTGGCACTTGGACCATCCTTGTTCCCCTCGACGTGGATGACCTGGTGCCATCATCCCGGCCCATGTGCCTTTTGGCAGGTGTCTTGCCCTGTGCACTTGTATCGTGTTCATCGCTCTCTGTATCCATGCCTGTGGGGGACAGAGAGAGGCAGGGCATCAGAGATGGTAGTACTTGCATCATGCATGCATTGGTCTTTGTGCAGTTAGTGCCATGTGGATCGTTGCATGCTTGGTGTTGCGGTGGGATATGTGAATGTGTGTATGATAGGCCATGTATTGGCTCGCATCACATTCACATTTGTTGGACAACTATGCTCATTGGATGTCAGGTGTTTGTGGGGACACCAGCTTCATCTGCCAGTGTTGGGACTCCGACCTCCGCTCCACCAACTCCTTCGATGGACTCCACATCAATTATAGTGCTGCAGGTCTCTTCCCACCTTGCCAATTTCATGGGTGAGTGGGCACCGCTGCCTGTTGCCAGCCCCTGGCTGTGATTGGCTGACAGGATGTTGCGCATTCGCAGGCGCATGTCGTCCAAGCGCTTTTTACAGTCCTTCACGGTGCGTGTGGTGGTGGCAACCGCACTCACCTTCCTTGCCACATCCTCCCATATCTCCTTCTTCCTCAGCTATGCTGGATGCCTCAGATCAGCACAGAAGACCACGTCCGCATGCTCCACTAGCGTGTCAGCTAACATGTTGAGCTCCTCATCCTTGAATCTGGGTTTGCGCAAGCGGGCAGTGCCTTTCTGGGTTGCTTTAGACATGTTCTCCAAGGCATGTTAGGGTTTCTGCCTGCATAGGTCCAGTCTGTTGAGGATGGCAATCGATTGTGTTTTGAAGATGGCCGCCGGAGCCATGACGTTGCTTCCGGTGCCGGTAATAACGGACCCATTATTAGCACTATGTTAATACCGGTACCACTATTTGGGGGATGCCGATGGCAGAGGAGGTATCTGCGCATTTCATGATGCCACTATCTGGGGGTTTGAGGGACCTTACCGGCATGGCAGTACACCCGTTACTGGCATGCAGATATCCGCGTACTCGCACACTCGTAATCACACGCTGTTTGCAGGATCAAGGATACACGGACATGTTCTCACCAATATGTCGGTAATGACGGATTTCTAGCACAAATCTTGTAATGAGGCCCAGTGTCACAATAGCATGGATGAAGCATCAACAGTAGCGGGTTGTTTTACTATATTAATTGATTGAAAATATAGCCTTCTATTAAATGATAGGAGGTCAGAATTATAACTTATATTGAACTAGCAAGTGAATAGTATTAAACAGATAAAACAAAGTAAAAACACAATCCACCAGTCATGTTTCTCTAAGGAAAGCATGATGTGTAAAGTAAGCACAGTTGAAGGGAAGGGAGGCCTTCTGTAAGATAATTATTCCAATATTCAACTTCAGTGTATGCAAGCAAAGTAAACATTGTCTTTGTCATTTATATATATATAGAGTACATAGGTGTAAGTATGCTGACAGTACGTATAAGAACTTCAACCAAGGACTCATTGTGCATTTCAATTAAAAAGCAGTGTTTTGTAAATTACTCTTTTTCTTAATGAAATAACCCATGAATTCAGAAAACTGTAAGAAGAAAGGTTTATTTCAATGCAAACAGATATATTAAATGTTAATATTAAAGGTTTTTATACCAGGCACAGGTACCACTTGCATGTTCTCTCGCTGCTCTGGAAGCTCTGTGAAAATAAGACAGGTGGGGTAAAAGTTAGTGGGAGGAGCTGGAAAAGAGCACGGGAGCTTTGATGTGCTGTTGGCAGCTTCAGCTCAGATGAACCGTTCACTGAGCCTGGGTGCGAGATTCGGGAGGCAGCCGTCATGTGGTGTTGTGCAAAGTTGTGTGTGCTATGTCTTCTGGTTGTGCTTTAGTGAAGTATGTTCGGTTTGCTGTGCTGCAGAGTGCTGGTTGTCTGTAGTGCGGTATGTGAGAGGTGTGTGCAGAGGGTTGAGTGTTAGTATTCATTTTATTTTTATTTTTGGTTGGTAGTGGCAGATCTTAAGCTTTTTCCAGTTGAGTAGTAGTACCTACCCATCTACCATTTGCCCTTTCAAGTTGTGTATTAATGAGGTTGTCTCTGTGGCAATGGGTTCCAATGCTGCACTGCTAGTCCACTGGCTGTTTGAGCTCTGATCACTGGCTTTATTTCTGTCCGGGTGCCGGTTCACTGCCCCAAGGGTGATCAGCAGGCTGTAAGGGTTCTTTGACTGGATTCCCTTGAGGAGTTTCAGTGTCTGGTAGGGGCAGAGTTGGTGCTAAATCTATGTCCCTCTTGTTTGACCTTTTTCGCAGGCGGGTGGTTCTTTGACTGCGTTCCTTGTGGGGCTTGGGTTTCTGGTAGGGGCGGGGTTGGTGCTTGGTCTAGTTTCCTCTTGTTGCCCTTATTTGCGGCATGCCTTGTGGTGAGCCTCCCTTCCCCAATGTCCCTCCCTGGATTTCCCTGGGCCTTCTTCCCTGGCAATTCCATCTTATCACCTTCCCTTTGCCTGGAAGTTCTCTGTTGGGTCGGGAGGGCCTGGGTGCATCGAGTGCTTCTCTTTGGTATTAACCCTAATTTGTTTTTCCTGGTTGCTTCTCCTTTTTTTCCTCTGCTTGCTTGTTTGTGCGGTGTGCAAGCCTCAATCAGTCAGTTTGGTTGTGCTCAGAGTTGGACAGCCAGGTTTTCAGCAATTTCCTGAATTTTGTATGGTCCTCGATGGTTCATATTTCCCTGGGGAGGGAGTTCCATAGATTCACAGCTAAGCATGAGAATGTTGAACCAGCCAGAATTTTCTTAGTTTATCATTTGGGTTCAAGGCGGACGCTTTTGCAGAATATCAAGGTTCTGGTGGTTTGTAGACAGAGATTTCTTTTGGATAAAGTCTGCACCCTGGCAGTGTTCTGCTCTGTGTGTTATGCACAATGTTTTGAAAGAGATTCTCTTTTTGACCAGGAGCCAGTGTAGAATCCTGAGAGCAGGTGTGATGCGGTCTCTTCTGCTGAGTTTAAGGAGGTGTCTGGCTGCCGCGTTTTATATTAATTGTAGTTTCCTCAGCAGGAGTTCTGGTACATGCTGTTAGCATAATCAATCCTGGACATGATGAAGGATACAATGGCTACGTGTTTTGTTTGTGAAAGAGAGGAATGCTAAGATATCTTTTATTGTTTGTAAAAAGATAGGAATTTTCAGATTATTGTATTACCTTGGGGTTCAAGTGTTAACTCATTGTCCAGGATGATTCCAAGGTTTTTTACAGCTTGGCATGGTTCCGGTGAATTTCCCCGTTCTGTCGGCCATGGCATGTTTTGGTTGTTTCCTATGTCTTCCAGTGTAATCATGATTTCAATTTTGTCCGTGTTGATTTTGAGTTTGTTAATGTTCATCCCTTGATAGGGATCCTTGAGCCACTCTCCTGGGGGTGTGTTTTCTTCTTGTATATCACTAAATTTGTAGAGGATATGCATATCGTCTGTGCAGTTGAAGCATGTTAGTCCGTGTTGTTTGGTGAGGTTGATTAGCAGTGTCATGTAGATGTTGAAGAGAAGCAGGGATAGTGAGGAGCTCTGGGGTACTCCACAGGAGGAGTCTTGTGGTGGTGATTTAAAAGATTTAGCCAGATTGTTTCTGTCCTTTCTGCAAGGATTTGATCCCGAGCAGTGCTGTGTCAGTGAGCCCTATTTCTTCCAGTCTTTTTATCAGGATGTTGTGGTTGACAGTGTTGAAGGCAGCTGAGAGTTTGAGTAATCTCCGTGCTGATTTGGTGTTGGAGTCGGTGTTCCTTTTGAGGTTTTCCCAGATTGAGACGAGTGCTGTTTTGGTTCCTCTCAAGGGTCTGAATCCTACTTGTGCCTGTTCCAGTAGTTAGTTATTTTCAACGTGCTCCAATAATTGTTGGTAGACGTAGGTCTCTACTATTTTTGTCAGGCAGGGGATGTTCGAGATTGGTCTATAGTTTGAGAGGTCTTCCACATCGCCCGTCGTGTACTTAAGTAGAGATTTGATGGAGGCAGTTTTGAAAGCTCTTGTTACTTTTCTTGTTGAGAGGAATTGATTGAAGAGGTTTTGGTAGTAGTCTGATGGTTTGTTCTGTGCGGGGATTGGTTTCTATATGTATGGAGGGTAGGGATCCATCGGGAACCTGCTTTATTGCTCTTTTTCACCAAATTTAGTAGTTTTTCTCTTGACATCTGTTGGAAGCAGTGCATTTTGTTCATTGGTCCCGGGGGTTGGTGGTAGCTGGTGGATTGTTTGGTATATTGGTCTGCTTTGGATGACTCAGTGTATGCTGTTGATTTTGTTCTTAAAACGGTCTGTGAGATCATTGCATAATTTTTGGGAGGGTATTAGTAAGTTGTTGCATCCTGGCAGGTTTCTCATTACATTTATGACGTTAAATAGTCCATTTTCAGTGTTGGTTGTTTTTGCGATCCGGTCATTGTAGTATTTCTTTTTTGCTTTGAGAATATCGGATTTGTATTCTCAGATTTGTAGTAGGTATTTTACTCTTTTGTATTGGTCATGGTTTTTTCCTCCATTCTTTTCTAGTTTTCTGTTGATTATTTTAGTTGCTTTCAGGTGGGAAGTGTACCATCTTATCACCGCTTTCTTTTTATGAGGGTTGAGGCATTTTTTGGGGCTGATGTCATTTATTGCATCTGAAATCCATTTCTGGATTAGGTTTGCTTTTCAGTCTAACATCTGCTGCATCCAATGATGTGATTACCGGCTTTGAGATTTCTAGTCGCTCTTTTAAGTTGCTCTGCTTGATGGTTCTCCAGGTTCTTTTCCAAATAGATAGGTATTTTTTCATTTTTAGGTGGGTTTGATGGTGATCAATTTGTAGTTTTCAACTAGCTAGGTTTCTGTGATGAAAAGGATGTTGATTTCTCTCGTCGCAGAGTAGGATGTAGATCTCGGTTGCGTGTTTGGTCAATGATCTGGTGTTGATTAGGTTGCAGTGGAGTTTCCTCTTTAAGGCTGTTCTTTTTGTTCCTGCTTGTGCTTTTGTGCAATTTTATTGCTGATGCTCCCTGCCGTCTGTGGGTTGTTGATTGTGCTTAGTTATTCTAGTTTCTTGGTTGAAATGGTCAGATAGTTTTCTTAGACGGTTAATGGCCTGTTCTGGTTCTTCCTCAGATTCATTCTGGTTATGGTGGAGGTTACCTTGATGTTTGATGATATACAGGGTGTGGGTGTAGTTCCTCAGTCTTCTAGTTGTTTGATTCTTTTTCCTTTGAGGTATTGGTATTCTGCTGGCATGTATGGTCATCTGTTCTGGTGGTCTCTCTGTTGCGAGGTAGGGTGTCAGCTAGAGGGATTTTCGTATTCTTTTTGGGTGCTGTTCCTATTTCTGTTTATGGGTTTGTGTTCTTTTGGTGTTCTGTAGTTCAGTGGAGTGGGGGTCTCTCGTGGTTCCCTTGTGATTATCCATTCATCTTGCTTTCTCTTGTGCTGACTGGTTCTTTGGAAAGGCATAAACTGTTCTTCAGGTTTATTTCAGATTGTCTCACGGTTGCAAGTGGATTCCTCTGATTGGTGGTTTTTGCCTCATGGTTGTGAATGGCTTCATATGATTGGAGGTTGGTGGAGTTAGAGGCACAGGAGTGTTTGCCTTCTTGCATTATTGTTTGTGTTTCTGTGTCCCCTGTGGTTGATCTCCTCTCTGGCTTGGTGTGAGGTTGCTTTAAGTGGTTGTTTCTTTGTGTAAGTTTGTTTATTGGTGGGATTTTGCAGTTTTGAGCTTGTCTTTGCCCGGTTATCAGTTAGTGGAAGCCACAGGGAGCAGGCAGAGTCTCAGGTAAGCACTGGGCTATTGGGTGAAGGACATTGATAGAGTGCAAGCAGAGTCTCAGGTAAGCACTAAGTGATTGAGTGAAGGATATTTATACAGAGCAGGCAGAGTCTCAGATAAGCACTGGGCTAGTGAGTGAAGGAAATGTATAGAGCGCAATGAACGTCTCAGATATTAACTAGGTGAATGAATGAAGGAAAACTGTAGGAGCAGAAGCCGGGTCTTACATTGCTGCCCATGCTAAAATGGGGTAAGAACTACAGGTCCTTGTTGGACTTTTCTCTCCTAAAATTTCCATGTTCCAGAATGTAGGTCTCAGAACCTAAACATCTTTTGCCCAAAGTCACTCCAAAGAAACTGGGCTCCCCCAGCAGTTGATCTCAGATCCCCAATGGGTGATAAGGGGGTGATTAAAGCCTGGAGCCAGCCAGGTACTCTTGTATTTAGTCCTTCAAAAGTTATAAGACTGATCTTAAAATTAATTAGAAGAGCCAACAAACAGCAAGCTTTCCAATCTGCGTAAATGGGGGCTACCACCTACCACCACTTTAAGTGCTGCTCTAGGAATGAGCAATATGAGTTTCTTTAGTGTCATGAGATGAAAGAACACACCACCTGCTCCTACATCAACTTGACTTATCATCTGCAAAGGTTTATCAAGCAAGATCTGGAGATTTTGTATCTAGCAACTGGATACAGTGGAGTTCCCCGGGACGATTTGATGGACTCAAGCAGTGAGAACTGAGCAAGCTTGGGTTAAGACTCAAAGCGAACCACCTTTCCTTTGCTGATGTTTAGGTGAAGCCAGTTGCTCAATGTCAAGTAGTAAACCTTGCTGTGGTACCTCGACCAACAAATCTGATCCCATCTCCCATTGGGTGTTATACATCGCTGAGCCTGATCCTCATAGGATTGTCACCCAAGACTTTCTCTACATTGAATGCCCCTAGCGGGGTCCTATAGATGTTGAAAATGGCCCTTGTGGGATGCCATAACTGAAGGGAGTTGGTCTGGATATGTGTGTGTCTGCGTTCAACCCCTGTGGCCTTTCAGTGACACTCTGGAGCCCCACAAAGCAGTTAAATTAATAATACAGCGGGTGGCTCCACAGCAGCCTGTTGCTAGAGATAGTCGCGGGAGGATATGACTACCTGTCTATTTGTCAGTAGCATTCCAGCATCCCATTGGGTTGTATCAAGTTCTGTCGAGGTGATTCGAAGGCCGCACATATCTACGACAATCCATGTACTGCACAGGCGCATCCATAATGTATGGATCGTGAACTGAGTGACCAAAGTGTTTATGGAATTGTGAGTCAGAGTGTGGCAGGGCATACGTGGGGAACAGAGACTAATTAGAGCCCCCATAATGTACTGTGACGCTGCTTTGAATGGTTACATTGCAAAGTGACTACACATGCTGTATTGGGTTTGATGGTCAACTAATAGAGGAAATAAATTAGTGCTGATATTGGTCTTAATTAGTGCTGTATGTGAGTCTGATTCTGATTTTAATCTATTGGGTGACATATGGGACACATACCATCTTGAGTGCTGTAATACCAAGGTAGAGTTCATCCCAAAATGTGGAAGAGGTGCAGGCCGCAGCAGTACCTGAGGGAGAAGTAGAGTGTGCAGGTGTGTTTGAGGCATCACAGATCCTGGAGGTGAAGTAGTCACTGTTGATTATTCTGTGTTTCTTTTTTATTGGTTCCCAGGGGGGAGAGGAAGGAACATTGTGTGGAGATGTTGTAGAAGTGGCACGAGATTTGTTCAAGAAAGTGACTTAGATGTTCGCATTGGAGGATTTTGGGGGTACCTTTTTCTTGATGGATAGATTGATCTGTTTGGCAGGTTCAAAATCATCCTGAGCTTGTTGACAGTGAACCAGGAGGAGATGGGGCAGGGAACTAGTGACAAGCAGATGAGCTAGGAAGGCAGGGGGCTCCTAATTTCTGGACCTGGAGCAGAGTCGGTTGTAGTTGGCTGTAGTCGTCTGCAGGTGGACAGAAGGTGGAGGGGATGTCGGAGTGGATTGACCAGGGACTTGCCTTGGGTGTTGACAGCGGGTTGGCGTGTCAGCAAACAACAGATCATGCATGTTTTATTGTAAGTGAGTTGAGGGAGAGATATTCCATTTGAGGCCAACGACATTCGTGTTTTGGGTGAAGGTGTTGAATATGTGAATTTTGGGGTTGTCGACCTGATGTTGAAGTCGCCAAGGATGACTGAATTAGAGTAGGTGACACGGAGTTGAACGAAATTGTCACTGAAAGCAGAATGAGGACAAACTGATAGATATAAACTGAGGACATAGTAGGTGAAGGTGTTGAAGGGATGACATTAAATTAGCATCAGTTCAGAGAGGGCATGGCGTGAGCAGACAATGGAAGTGGCAAGGAGTGATGCTTTGTGGATTAAGGTGAGGTCACCACTTCCGGTATAAATTCTCCTGGAGGATGAGGAAGTCGGCGGTAACATCTACACAGTAGTGGGATCGATGGCAAGATAATTACTGGTCATGAAGTGATGCATTTTGGTGGCATGCGTAGCTAATGAGAGGGGATTGGGCAGCTTGATGTTGAGTATGAAGGTGGTAGGCTCCTTCCAAAGGCAGATCAAGAATTGCGGGTGGGTGTGCAAGGTGAGCTCAGAGTGTGTTAGAATACTGCGGTCCAATAACACACCATCAGATTTGTGGTGAAATTGTGTAGAGGAGTGGGTAACTCCTTTGCAGGTTGCTGAGTGATCGAGTCCTGGAGATGACCAGTATATGCTGAGCATTGGGAAGTGTGAAATAGGATCACTAGAGCACATAGAATCACACTCAACTAATTCTAAAAATCCTGAACTCGAAACCCGACTCCCGACCCGACCTGGCATCCTGCCTCCTTAACATAGAACTCTGGATGACCCAAAGCCACCTCCTGTTAAACCCCACCAAAACAGAAATCATGATTTGCGGCAACCTCGATCTTCTTCCGCACCCACTAGCCTGGCCACCCGCCATGGGCAACTCACCGACACCCTCCAACACAGTGAAAAATCTTGGATGCACCCTAGACTCCGACCTAACACTCTTGCGCTAAGTCAACAATGTCTCAAAATCCTGCCACTACCACCTCAAAAATCTTAGGCGCATCCTTCCATATCTCTCATTTCCCAACAGAGTCTCCGCGGTCCAATCAATTGTCATATCAAGACTGGACTACGGAAACTCCCTATACCTCGGAATTCATGCCTACCAACTAAACAAACTCCAAAGAGCACAAAACGCGGCAGCCAAAATGCTACTCGCGCTCGGTCCAAGAGACCACGTATCCCCAGCCCTTAAGACACTGCACTGGCTTCCAGTAGCCCGTAGGGTAGCTTTCAAAACCTTATGCCTCTCCCATCGAGCACTACATAAAACCGGACCGCAATATCTTCAAGACAAGCTAATACCTTATCAACCCCACTCGCACCCTAAGATCAAGCTCAGCCGGCCTCCTAGTAATCCCTAAAACAAACTCAACCAGGTTAGGCGGATCATCATTCTCAGCACTAGCCCCAACCCTATGGAACTCGCTCCCACCCCACATCCGCCTAACTGAAGACTTAACGGCCTTCCGCAAACTACTGAAAACCTGGCTCTTCCCCTAAAACTAACCAGCAATTTGACCGGAAGCAAGAAATGTACAACTAAATAAAATCGAATGTAAACCATAAGACAAACAGTACCAAACGAATAATGTAGATCAAAACAGTGAAGTGGGTAATATGAATAAATCATCAGGAAACTAGGAGATCTGGATGGACGCTTGACCAGACGAATGTGTAAGAGTGAATGAGCATGTAGAGGGGACGAGCGAAGAGGGTGGATGAACGTCGAGAACGGACGAGCATGGAGAGCGGATGAGCGTGGAAATCGGATGAGTATGGAGAGCAGATGGGTGTGGAGCGTGGAGAGCGGATGAGCGTGGAGAGCGGATGAGTGTGGAGAGCGGATGAGTGTGGAGAGCGGATGAGTCTGGAGAGCGGATGAGTGTGGAGAGCGGATGAATATGAAGAGCGGAGGAGCATGAAGAGTAGAGGAGCATGGAGAGCGACTGAATGTGGAAAAGCACAGAGCGAGTGTGGAGAACGACTGAGTGGAGAGCGCAGAAGCGTAAGATACAGTTGAGCCGGGAGAGCGGATGAGTGTGAGAGCGGATGAGTATGAGAGCGGATGAGTGTAGAAAGCGGATGAGTGTGGAGAGCGGATGAGTGTGGAGCGCGGATGAGTGTGGAGAACGGATGCGTGTGGAGAGCAGATGAGTGTGGAGAGCGGATGAGTGTGGAGAGCGGATGAGTGTGAAGAGCGCAGTAGCGTGGAGAGCGACTGAATGTGGAAAGCACAGAGCGAGTGTGGAGAACGACTGAGTGAAGAGCGCAGAAGCGTAGGATGCAGTTGAGCCTGGAGAGCAGATGACGGTGGAGAGCGGATGAGTGTGGCGAGCGGATGAGTGTGGAGAGCGGATGAGTGTGGAGAGCGGATGAGTGTTCTGAAACAAATGAAAACGTGGAGCGGACGTAGGAGTGGCGCAGATGAGCTGATGGAGCGGACGATTGTGCGAAAAAGTGAATGGGTGGTGTTGGGTGAGTGTGTGGAGTGGATGCTGTGTGGGGAGCGGATGAGCGTTTGGTGCGGACGAATAGTGTGGAGCGGACGAGTGTGCAGAACGGACGAGTGTGTGGAGCGGACGAATGTGTGAAGCGGATGAATGTGTGCTGCGGATGAATGTTGTGAAACAGATGAATGTGTAGAGCGAACAAATACACAGTGCGGATGAGTGTCTGGAACGGATAGTCACGCAGAACAGACAAGTAATATTATCAGGCCAACGAGTACTATGTTTTGCCGATGTATGGGTGGACCGGGTGATCGAGTATCAAGACTGTACGAGTGTCTAGACGGGACGAGTGTGTACACGGGAGGAGTGTATAGACGGGACGAGTGTGTAGACGGGAGGAGTGTGTAGACGGGACGAATGTGCGGAGCGGACGAATGTGCGGAGCGGACGACGTATAAGCAGACGAATGTGTAAGAGTGAACGAGCATGTAGAAAGGCCGAGCGAGGAGGGCGGATGAACATCGAGAACGGATGAGCATGGAGAGCGGATGAGCGTGGAAATCAGATGAGTATGGAGAACGGATGGGTGGGAAGCGTGGAAAGCGGATAAGCGTGGAGAGCGGATGAGAGTGGAGAGCGGATGAGTGTGGAGAGCGGATGAGTGTGGAGAGCGACTGAATGTGGAAAGCACAGAGCAAGTGTGGAGAGCGGATGAGTGTGGAGAGCAGATGAGTGTGGGGAGCGGATGAGTGTGGGGAGCAGATGAGTGTAGGGAGCGGATGAGTGTAGGGAGCGGATGAGTGTGGGGAGCGGATGAGTGTGGGGAGGGGATGAGTATGGGGAGCGGATGAATGTGGAGGGCGGATGAGTGTGGGGAGCGGATGAGTGTGGGGAGCGGATGAATGTGGAGGGTTGATGAGTGTATAGAAAGCGTTTGAGTATACAGAGCGGATGAGTGCGTAGGCAGACAGGAGTTCATGCGCTGGGTAGACTGGAATGCATGCACAAGAAAGACAGGAGTGCACACTTATGGAACACATGAGAGCATGCGTGAGGCACACTGGAGAAAGAATAGGTCAAGCAAGCATGAATGTGTAGGACAATCCCGAACGCCTGAAACAAACAAAATGAATAGAACGGACCTGCCCGCTCGGAACTGCGTGACATACATAATATGCTTTGGAATGCAGGGAACATTTGAAAGAGTACTTATCATAACACACCTCACGCTTACTCTCTCCCTTACACCACCACTCAACTAGAACACAGAGATACTATGACACCATTCGGTATAACTGTTCTCATATCTACATCTCCCGCTCACTCCACAACACTCTAAGTAAACATTGCTGGTTTCACACCCCCCAGCCAGGTGTTCTCCTCAGGCCTAACGCAGCCACACTCGTCCTGGATAAAGCCAGCCAGAGCGAACACATACTCCTGATCTCTCAACCACCACACCTACCGCTAAGAAGCAGCTACCACCTGAATTCCGCACCAGCTGCACACATACCTGGTGCACACACGCACTTTTTGACTCTCTCTTCTCTCTCTACTGACCCGAACTTCGGTTCCCGAGGGCGTTCAACCTACCAGCGCCTTCAGACCATACCAATGGTATATAAGGCGCTATATAAATGCAAAATAACATAACATAACATAACATTATTTGTTGCTGTCTTGGTGATCAGGCTGTGGTGGTTTTGCCGGGGGGGTGATGGCTGGTGGGCTAAACTGGATGGTGAGGTGGTCCTGGTTCTTTCAAGGGAGTCGTTGTCTGCTTACCTATGTGTGGGTTCTGTCTTAAGGCATTTCGGGTGGATTGAAGTGGGGATGCCTGCCTGCTCTTAGTTGTCGGAGTTAGAACCCTTGCTTGCACTAATTACAGACTTGGGAAGATACTTGAGCCAGCAGGATTGGCGTGCTTTAGTAGTGGTGCTGGCAGGTGAGTGGTGGGTAATTGGATCCTGTCCGTTCTGGTTCACCTTTGTTCACGGTGGGGCAGCTCATTTGCTGTAGATGGTGCTGCATGACACACGGATAAACAGGGAATCCAGATGTTATTTATATAAGACAATACAGATGCCCTCATAAATAGCTTGAGCTTTGGGTCCATGCTAACAAATACACAAATTAGCTTAAAAACATTGAGTCTTCTCAGATTATGATCTACTTGCTTGGCAGGTTTGTTTGTTTGTTTGTTTGTTTATTAATTTGTATGGCGCGCCAAACCCAGAGGTATCTGGGCGCAAGTACGTATACTTACAAGTATACTTTAGGCATGAGTTCACATAGTTGCAGTAGAATTAAACATAACAAGAGCAGCATATATCCTGGCTAATACATAGGATAATACAGTGCAAGCAAGTGCAGAAGGAAATACAGTACATTTACAGAAAGACATTTACAGTCATAGGCAGTGGTTACAGTGCCTCAGAGTCCTATAACTGCATATGAGCAAGGCTCAAACTATCTAGTTGGGTCAATAGTCCTTGGCTACAAGCCAGTTTATGGTGTTTCACCTAAAGTTGGTAAACAGTTGGTCTCTTCTCAAGAAGGGAGGTAGAGAATTCCAGGCTTGCGCCACCATAACTGGGAAACTGCTCTGCCCTGTTTTTTTTTGTTTAAATCTAGGAACGACCAGACAGCCTGAATTGACTGTCCTTGTAGGTCATGAGGTAGATTTTTTGATGATTCTATCGGAGAGGTAGAGTGGGGCTGCTTGATTCAGACATTTATGGGTTAGTGAGACAGTTTAAAGCATGATGTTGTCCTTGTGGAGAGCCATTTGTTCTGTCTCCTCAGCTCTGAGATATGCTCTCTCCTTGGTATGCCACGTGCTGTTCTGAGGACATTGTTTTGAAGAATTTGGATTTTATTAATGATGTACTTACTCGCGCCCAGGTACAATGCAATTCAATAATCAAATTTAGTGAGGATTAGGGCACTAGCTAGGATCATACAACTTTATTTGGACAGAATAGGTTTGCAGGCCCTAATCAATTTACAAGTATAAACTGTAGAAGAGGACATGGCATTGACTTGCTTACTTAGAGAAAGGGCTGAGTCGAGGTAGAAACCTAAGGTTTTTAACTCTTTTACCACTTTGATGTTGTTCCCATCGATATTGAAGGAGGTGTATTTTGTACTGAGTTTATTGAGGTTGGCTATATAGCCGAGTAGCAGGAGCTCAGTTTTATCATCATTCAGGTAACTCGACATAGTCAGTTAACTTTAAAATGAATGCCTGACTATTTCTGGAAAGCCTATTGTTTTCAGTAGGGCCCATGTCACTAAGTATAAAATGCCCCAATTTTGTGCAAATTACTTTTTAAATCAATCCCTAATGGAGCAGATATCCATTTATCTTGGGTCACATGAAAGGTAGGAAATTGTAGCATCGTACATAAGTGGCGATGCTTGTGGAATGAAGGACACAGCTAGGGAGCTCACGAGTGGAACGTGGAGGTGGAGCATGGCACAAGGCAGGACGGTTGGCAGAGCGAGAGAGAGACTGGAGAGACTACACAGCGGATCCTCATGTCCCCTCCATCCACATTACGTAGTTTAAGTTTCCATGAAGAATTCCATATATATCTAATGATACAAAGTTATTGCTTGTTAACAATATGTTTGCCCATTAAATATTACTACTCAATCCACTTACCTGCGTCTGCACCTACTTCAGTGGCGACAAGGACGTCTACCCACGGCCACTGAGAGGGATCTCCGGCCGACTGCAGATAGGGACGCGGCAGTAGTGATCGGCTTGGATCGCAGAGAAGCAATTTTCTAAAAAAAGAAAGGGGGAGGAGAAGAGTATTGCGCACATGCGTTTCAACAAGCAGCCTTGATAAACAGATAAACAGTTTTGAAAACAAGTGAAAGTAAGAGAGTACTGTATGACGATCATGTCACTGGCCATGATAAGGTCAGGTGGAATGAAATAATTGCATTCGATCACCCTCCCCTTCGTAGCAGTACTTCTGGGACACTATTAAAGTCAGGCAGTAATCCTCATCCGATTGCCTTTGTACTTATCGCAGTACTCATTTTAAAAATGTTCTGAACAATCAGGCACACATTTTTCAGCAAAGAAGAAGGACTCTTAACTCCAGTCAACCACACTGAACACATTGGGAAAAGTGGAACTGAAAGTAGAACACTGAAAGCACAGTGGAAAGCTGAAAGCACAGCCTGCATGTGCTTTAAATATTAAGCCTTTTCATAAACAACACGGCTCACAGATGTGGTGACGATATGTCTATGCATGGTGTGCCTGCCCCCCAAATGTTCATGCTGGATACAGGCGAACCTAAACTTCCCTGGAAGAGGTGGCTCAAAGTATTTGAGAATTATTCTAGTGTGGTGTGTGGGACCAATTACTGTGTGGAAAGAAAGAAATCCTTGCTGTTGCATTGTCTAGGACCAGCTGGTCAAGAGAAATATGAAGCCTTACCAGATCTTACAGTGGGTGAAAGTGGGGACATGAATGAATACAAGAAAATATTCAAAAGCTTAACAAACACTATGAAAGAAGATCACTACAATTTTGGAAAGGTACACATTTAGGAAAAGAGTCCAAGAAGAGGGGGAAACAGTGAAGCAGTATTTTACAGCATTGAGGAAGCTAACAAGAACATGCAAATTTGATCAACAATTGGTAGAGAGAATTAGGGATCAGTTCATGCTCGAATGTTGCAGTAGTAAAGTCAGAGAGAAACTCTGAGCTGAGGATGATCCTTCATTGGATGAGGTGCTGAGATGGTCAAAGAAGTGGAGCATACTGAAAAGTGTGTGAAGACATTGGAGAGCAGAATGAAAGAAGTGTAGATCAAGACATCTGTCACTGCTGTGCAACCAGAATTGGAAAATATGGTTGCAGTGATTGGGAATGTGGCCAGAGGAAATGAAGCCAGAGGAACAAGCACTTTTTGTCAAAAGGATGTGAAAACAAACTTTGGAAGCAGGTCCAGTACTGAGAAGCGAGATGTTCAAGACGGAAAGTATAGCATCAAAAGAAGAGAATTGGAACACCAGAACCAAGGATGGAGTGCCCAGAGAGGTAGAGGGAGAACATTGATGAGGACGTGTTATATATGTGAGAGTCCATCGCATTAGGCAAGTAGTGCGGTGTGTCCCGTATTGAAGATTATCTGCAGGAACTATATTGGTAGCGGTCATTTTGCCAGGTGTTGTAGAGGCAGATGAGAGTCATCAAACTTGAACTGGATTAGTGGTGATTATGATGATGAAGAGGAGAATGTGTCTTCATGGTGTCAGATGAAGGAGAGGAGATTGATAGAACTAGAACGACCATCACGGTGAATGAACACCCCATTGTTATGATGGTGGACAGATATACACTGATTCCAGAGAGGGTGTGAAAAAACTGTGCACCAGAATTTCCGAATGTGGTGGATGTTAGACCAAGGGCATATGGAAGAGCCAAAACTGAGTTGATTGGTTGGTTTAGTGCCACACTCTTGTTTAAGGGTAGACAGGCAGAAGGTTGCATTTATGTTTCCAAGAATGGAGTGTCCTCGTTATTGAGTTGGACACACCAAAAGCTTTTAAAAGTTTGTTTGGACCCCAATGCAATTGACTCAGTGTTGTTAGTGGAAGGAACTGGAGCAAGAGTAAACATGGAGAAAATTTGAGAGGAAAAATTCAAAGAAAAAACAATTGGATATGTAAAAGGCATCTTGCTCAAATCAGGCACTAAACCAGTTGCTCAAAAACTATGAAATGTGCAATTGTCACTCAGAGAGGACGTTAAACTGAAGCTAAAAAAGGTTAGAAGCTCAAGGGATAATTGAAAGGATTGATGCGTCTGGGTGGGTATCGCCAATGGTAGTGGTCAAGAAAAGCTCTGGAAAGATAAGACTATGCATAGATATGAGTGAATTACACAAGTGTATCATCCCTGAAAGGCACCCATTACCAAACATTCAGGAATTAATTTCTACGATTGGGCCGACAAAAGTATTTTCCACTTTGGATCTAACTGCTGCATATCATCAGGTGAAATTACACAAAGATTTGAAGCATTTAATAGCATTCATTGTCCTGGAGGGGCTAAACCAGTTTCAGAGATTGCCAGTTGGGCTTATATCAGCCTCCCCGGTCTTTCAGGAGGTCACATACAAGATTTTAGATGGAGAAAGTGGAGTAATTTTCTTCCAAGATGATGTATTAGTGTATGCCAACAGTGAGGAAAAGCATGATAAAAGGTTGGAGAGAGTTTTCAGGAAACTGCATGAAGCGGGAATGGTGCTAAGCAAGGAGAAATTAAAAATCAATAGAAAGGAAATTGAGCATCTAGGGCATGTGATGTCAGGAGATGGAATCTCACCTAAGAAGGATTTGGCAGACTTCATAAAATCCATGTTAACTCCTGAGAGTAAGGAACAACTTAGAACCTTTTTGGGCATGGCGGAGTACTATGCAAAATGTATCAAAGGATTTTCAGATCATACGGTCAATCTGAGGAGTTTGTTGAAAGCCAACAAGAGGTGTGTGTGGGATAAGGAGTGTGAGAGTGAATTCCACTTCATAAAAGAAGCGTTGGCAGAAGCCCCAACGCTCCAGAACTATGTGAGAGGCAGAAGAACGGTAATCACTATGGATGCCAGCAACTTGGGGCAACATTTGCAATACCATGGAGGAAACAAATTAGTAATAGCCTTTGCTTCACTCCTGCTCAAAGGAGCAGAAAAGGCATATGCCACCATTGAAAAAGAGGCTCTCACCCATCAGGTGGGCTACTGAGAGTTCAGGCATTTCATATGGGGAGTTAAGTTCGAGATTCACACTGACCACAAACCTCTTGTTGAAGTGTTTGCCATGAAAGGTTTGGACAATGTTTTGAGCAGAATTTGCAGATGGGTGTCCAGATTGCAAGAATTCAATTTTAGTATAGTATACATCCCTGGGGTGAAGAACTGTACGGCGGATTGTTTATCAAGACTAACTAGTAGTTATGATGACATGAATGAGGAATTCGATGAACACGAAATTATTTGTGAGGTATCGGATGTAGCTATATTCAGACAAGAGTGGGATGAAGCAACATCAAAAGATAATATATTGCTAGAAGTAATAAAGAATGTTGAGGAAACTAACTGGAACACAAACAAGATGGTGGAAGCCGGTGCTCTCATGTTTTGGAATGTTAGATATAAACTATATATCAAAAGTAGATGCCTGATGAGAAGTGACAAGCTGGTGCCACCAGAGGGTCTCAGAGAAAAGATTGTTCAATTGGGTCATGACGGCCGCCAGGGTTTGATGAAAACAAAGCAGAGGATAAGGAATACATATTGGTGGCCTGGATGTGACCTACAGGTGGAAAGAAGAATAAGAAACTGTATCCTTTGTGGGAAGAGTGATAAGAGGTCTGAGGGGCCGAATTATCCCATTGTGTTAAGAGATATTCCAGAGGGGCCTTGGAAGATGATTGCAATTGATGTGTTGGGTCCAATTTGGAGTAATGGGAGTTCAGCTTACTGTATTGTGTTGATTGATATGCTAACGAGATGGGCAGAGGGGACCATGGTGCCTCATGTCACAACCCAGAAAGTGATTGAGTTTATGGAAGAAGTGTGTGAATGTGAGGGGTATCGTGAGGAGGTGCTGTCGGATAATGGATCTCACTTCAAATCCCAAGAGATGAAGAGATACTTTGATGAAAGATCAATTGTACACAAGGTCTGCACCATATATCATCCACAGTCAAATGGTGTAGTTGAAAGGTATCAAAGAGGGATCCAGGGTGCCATTAAGTTAGCCTGGTCCAATGGTAGGGATTGGAGAACGGAAGTGAAAGAGACAGTATTAGCTAATAGATTTACACTGCACTGCACCACTGGTGTTTCCCCATTTGGGCTAAGCAGGGAAAGAAAGGCAAATACCAAATTATTTCTGGGTTGGATGTATGTGGTGGCTTGTATGGGCGTTGATCTGAGTGGTGTTACAAAAAACATTTGGAGAAGGCAGTTGGCCAACAAGGAACATTATGTTAATAAGAGGTATAGCAAAAGAATGTTACCAAGATAGGGAGTTTGGTTAGAATCAAACTTCCAGTGGTGTTGAGAGAGAATGGTTGTAAATGGTCGAAACTAGTGGAGGTGGTGGAAGTGTTTAAGCATGTGACAAGAACCAATGATGGTAGAGTATTGGACAATGAGAGGGTGATGGTTTTGGATGAAGGTGCAAGAGGGGCCTCCCAAGGGGTCTGGATGGTGGAGGTCTCCTGGGTGGTTTGGATGGTGAATGGAGGCCTGTTGGTGGTGCTGGGAGGGGTGAGGTCTCAAAGAAGTTTTCCTTGTCTGCGAATAGAGATATGCAGCAGGATACTTCAAGAGAGGTGTCACAGAGGTCATCAAGAGTTGGTAGTCGTTCCAACAAGCCTAGACATTTATTGGACTATGTGGAGTTTTAACTTTGGGGTTGTTCTTTATTAAAGAGAGGGGATGTGTAGCATCGTACCTAGGTGACGATGCTTGTGGAATGAAGGACACGGCTGGGGTGCTTGCGAGTGGGACATGGAGTTGGAGCACGGCATGAGGCAGGACGGTTGGCAGAGTGACAGAGAGACTGGAGAGACTACACGACGGATGCTCATGTCCCCTCCATCCACAGTACATCGTTTAGGTTTCCATGAAGAATTCCATATATATTTAATGATACCAAGTTATCGCATGTTAATAATATGTTTCCCCATTAAATATTACTACTCAATCCACTTACCCGCGTCTGCCCCTACTTCAGAAATCCAGAACGGTTTCAGAAGAAATGAAACTGAATTTTAGCTTGTTGTGATGACATTAAGGTTTAAAGTGAATGTAAAGCTGCTTAATGTGCAGATTCAAATAACTTGCTCAGTAGTTTCTGCAATGAGACAAACGTCTGGATGACCAACAACAACCTGAAACTAAATCCAAATAAAACAGAAAACATGGCCCCTGCCGCACACACACAACAACAATGAAACTCAGGCACCTCTTTTCTGTCCCACAGAAAAACGAATAAGAACGGAAACCTGCATTTTTAAGTGCACAGCAGTGGAGCAGTCAGGACCCTGTGTTGCTGTGTTTTCAGTGTTGGATTGGAGTCTGCCTGTCTTTAGCTTTGTCTGGAAAATTGGCGCTAAACCCACCTGCCTTGGAGGAGTGTTCAAAACCTCCAACGCCGCACATATCACGCACATTTACAAGTGCTTTTATAAGAGCATTGCAGTTCAGCAGTCTGCAGCTCGGGGGGCGATGAGACATCCTGAACAATCATGACTTGAGGTATGATGAGCAACTTTGTCTTTCTGAGCTGCAGCGTGATTTATTTGATACGTTCGCCTTTCCTTTGGAAACACCTCGTTTTGAATGTGCCAGGAAAGGCCAAAGACATAAAATGCAACTACAACTTACGATCTAAAATACCAGTAGGTGGGATGGATTGCGCATGAACGGCCACCCTGTATGTTGGGGGTCTATCATTGGCCCCCATGCGTGCCCGTGAGCCCCCAACCCGACAGAGCACACACACACACGTCTGTCGGCTTTGGGCTCCCCGGTCGCTCTGTCGGCTTCCGGGAACGACCCGTTTATTAAAGCTGCACGCGGCGACGTGCAACGTCACGCCGCCGCGTGCGTAGCCCTTGCGGGCCAACACCACACTCCTCCTTTTTCAGGAGGAAACACAATTGCAACATTAGTTAAACACGACACATCACACAACAAAAACAAACTGCCTGTCCTGAGCCCATGCCCCTTTAATGTCAGCCACCCGCGTCCCATTACTCCGGATGACCCTCCAACTGTCCCAACACATACTCGCTGAGGTAAGCGGGTTTCCCTCGCCCAGCCCTCTGGGGGTACCTCCCGCTCACCTCTGGCACCGGCAGTCCATCAGCAGCAGCCCCTCGACTCGGAGAGGCCAGGGCACCGAGAGGGGGCCCATCATCCTCCATTATCTCAGCGACACCAGGGTCCAGAGGGGGCTCTGTTCTTGAGTCCCCCAACTTCTTGAAGAAGCTGACGTTTCGGGTGACAGCCGATCGCCCATCTGAGGCCGTCACCATCGACCCCTTCACGGCGACCACATCCAGGGGCTCTGGTTCGTAAGGGAGGGACAGCTTACCGTGTGGATGTCGGTTCCGGATGAGCACCTCATCCCCGGGTTCCAGCCGCTGGGGATGAAGACCCAGGCGCACGTTCTCTTGGCTGATCCTGGTCAGTCGGTCGGCCTCAACCTGCTGGTCGTTGATCACACAGGGTTCTTTCTCCTGTACCTCGGGCAGTAGCCCCCGGGGGCATCGCCGGAATAAAGCCTCCGCCGGGGCAACACCAGTGGATATGTGGAGTGGTGCAATACACTCTCAGGAATTGATACAAGGCCCGTTGGAGAGGCTGACCTTGTCCCTGCGCAATCCGAAATGTCTTGTTCAGCGTTCACATCAGCCGTTCTGCATCCCCGTTGGCTCGGGGCCACAATGGGGATATCTTCCGATGTTTGACTCCACAGCTGGCTAGAAATTCTGAGAACCGCTCGCTTTGGAACGGCGACCCGTTATCCGAGCATAGCGTCAGGGGAAAACCATGGGTTGCAAATATCTTTTCCACGGCGACTACCACATGCTCGAATGCCACCGACTCCACAATCTCCACCTCGGGGTACCGGGAGTACTCATCAGCTATGGCCAGAAAGTGGGTGCCCATGGACGTGGACCCAAAGTCCGCATGAACGACCTCCCAGGGCCTGGTCCCCCCAGGCATGGCTTCGATGGCCGGTTCTCTCTGCACCGGGGAGGCTACCTGACACCACACGCACGCTGCCACAAAGTCATCGACCCTTTTCTCCAGCTCCGGGAACCAGACCTTCATCCGCAGCCTTGCCTTAGTCTTGGCGGCACCCTGATGCCCGTGATGGGCCAGAGTGATCACATCACCTACTTTGGAGTGGGGGACCACTATGCGATCCCATCGGAGTAGGAGTCCCGACTCCGAGAATGACAGTTCATCTTTCACTTTCCACAGTTGTTCAAGGGCGGTCTTCGCCTCCAGGGTCCGCCCCGCGAGAGCTTCCAAAACGAACTTCCAGGATCCGCTCTGCATCGACTGCTTCAGTATTTGGAAGCACCCATCCTCGGCCGCTGCAGCCTCCAGCTCCGACAGGGGCATCGCATTTGGTGTTGCTCCTTCCACTACCATACGGATATGGTCGTCCGCCTCTTCCACGCAAGTGTCTCCCACCACTCCCCCACGCACTCCGGGATGCCGGGAGAGGTAGTCCGCTTCATTGTTAGCTCCTGGCCGGTACACCAGCGTGACCCCGTACTCAAGCAATGCGAGCATCCATCTCTCAATTCTGGCCGGGGGCTTTGAGGACGAGCCCGCCAGGATCGGGAGCAGGGGCTTGTGGTCAGTCACCACAGTCACCGGGCGCCCCAGCACATAAAGGCGAAAATGTCTGCATCCCCACAGGACCGCCAGGGCCTCCCGCTCAATTTGGGAGTACCGCTGCTCCGTTTCCGAGAGTGCTTTGCTGGCATACGCTACGGGACGGAGGCTTCCATCCCGGTCCACCTGAGTCAAGACTGCCCCCAGGCCAAACGGACTGGCATCGACCACAATCTCCGAGGGAAGCGCTGGGTCGAAAAACGCCATGGTGTCCTCCGTTGTTAAAGCGCTCTTGATGTCCTCGAACGCCGACTGCTCCAGTGGACCCCAGTGCCAGGCCGTCTCTTTCTTAGTGAGAGCTCTGAGCGGCTCAGACCTTGAGGCCAGGTTTTGGATAAACCGACCGCAGTAGGTCACCATGCCCAGAAAACTTCTCACCTCCGACACCGATTCCGGGGGCTGTGCCTCCTTTATGTCCCTGACTTTCCGCGGGTCGGGTGACACCCCTCCCTCCTTAAACACGAACCCAAAGAATTCTATGGAGGGGTGCAGGAATTCACACTTGTCCCTATGGAGGGTAAGGCCCAATGACTGCAGTCTCTCGAAAGTCTTGGCCAGGCGTTTCAGGTGGATCACCTCCGTGGTGGCAAACACCAAAATATCGTCACTGATGTTGAGTACCCCTTCAAGATCAGCAAGGGCACCTCGGATGATGTTCTGAAACACTTCCGCAGCCGCGGACACCCCGAAGCTTAACCTCTTGTATCTGTAGAGTCCCCGGTGGGTGGTGAATGTTGTTATATACCGGGACTCCGGATGGAGGATAACTTGATGATACCCTGCTCTGAGGTCGAGCTTGGAGAAGAATCTGGCCCCTTGTACCTCAGCGATTATGTCATCAATGGTCGGAGTCAGGTGTCGCTCCCTTTTGATGGCCTTATTGGGCAGCCTCATGTCCACACATATACGAACTGAGTCTGGCTGTTTTGGTTTTCTGGCCACGACAATGGGGGACACCCATGGTGTTGGGCCTTCCACCTTCTCGATGATGTCCAAGGCCACCAGGTTATCCAGCTCCTTGTCGACCTGCTCCCTCAGATGAAAGGGAACTCTCCGGTGTTTCAGGGCAGTGGGTTGTACTGAATTGTCAATGTGCAGCCTGACTGGATCACCGGTCATTCTCCCAATGCCGTTGAACAGGGCCGCGCACTTGTCAAGTAGATCGTTAATGTCCTCCAGGTACACTGAGTACGCAAAACTGACTATCCCGAGTGCCTCCGCAGCCGCACAGCTCAGCAGGGTGTTGTTGCTTATAGGGGTCACGTAGAACCGAGCCCTGATCATCGAGCCTTCATGTTCCACCTTTGCTACGAACGCCGCATCCAGCGGTATAGGCTCAAGTCCACCAAAGGCGAATATGCGAGCTCTTGGCGCAGCCAGATTCGGTGGCGGGTCAAGAGCGTCATAATGTCCCCTCGCCATTACATTGACAGATGCCACTGTGTCCACCAACACGGGAACAGGCGAGCGGTTCACCTTCACCACGCACCTTGGCTGCCTCCTGCTTTTGCCTTTCAGGACCCCCATGCTTGAGACGAAAAAGATGTTTTCCTCCTCTTCTTCCTCAGCCACCTCCATCTGGGTCTCCTCTTCCGCTTGATCTACCTGGGCCACGTTGGACGGCCGGTTTTGGCGCGGAGTCCAGATCCGCGCAGGGCCTCTCGGTACCATGACAGGTAGAGCTGACTTGCACACTCTTGAGAAGTGATCAAGCAGTCCACATCGGCCACATGTTCTTCCTGCGGCTGGGCACTCTGTTGGGTGGGGGAGGTCATAGCCACACTTTTGACATGACTCCCCTGATCTTCCAGCTCTGTCTCGGGGACCTCCACCAGGCCTTCTTATTCCTCGGCCACCCCGCCAAACAGCGCACACCTCTTCGGCCTTAATCGAGCGTGACCCCGCCTCCATTTTGTTTGCCCGTGCCTCAGCCACTTCGTGACATCGGCCCAGTTCCAGTATGCGGGGGAGAGTGATTCCCGGCTCTATGAGGACCTGTCTCCTCAGTTTGCCGGAGGAGCATGCTTGGATCAGCATTGTTCGTATCATATCATCCGCATCCCCCCACGCACACCCTTGGGAAAGGCGGCGCAGGCGGCCGTAAAAAGTGTCCAGGGTCTCATCATCCTTTTGTTTGGCCGACAGCATGACAAACCTCTCGAAGTCCACGTTGGCAAGGGGAAGGAAATGTGCAAGGAGAGCCGCTTTGGCCTCACCATAGGTCTGGTCAACTGGTGTCAGCGACTCGAAGATCTCCTGAACCGCTGCTCCCGCCGAGTACAGCATGGTGGCTACCATGCTGTCGTCGTCCGTCACCCGAGCAGCCCTAAAGTACATGTCTAGGCGGGCCACCCACCTCTTCCATCGGGGCCCCAGGCTGGACGGGGCCCGTTGGATCAAATTCTGGTATCGGTTGTAGGGCCGCCTGGGCTCTCGCTTGAGCCATGATGGGTGCCCCTTGTGGAGCGGCTGGCTGCGCCCCTAGTAGTGCCTGGGGTGCAGGCGCCTGACCTTCATCCTGAGAGTCTTCCACAGGGTCCGCAGCGTCGACGTCCTGATCGCTGTCGTGCATGGGATTGAGCGCACAGGCACCCCCACTTCAAGTCCGGGGGCCGCAACTCAGATTCCCACCATCACCATACAGGTGGATTCACCCCCACACCAGGCACAGCAATGGTCCAACTTGGAGAACGAAGACGACGGTGAGGTGTGTCCCCTTCACTGAGCACCACTAAAGAGTCTTGCACACAAAGAAGCACCAACTGCCACCACCTTGTGATGATGAAGAGGATCAAGAGAATGTGAAGCACCAACTGGCACTACCTTGTGATGATGAAGAGGATCAAGAGAATGTGTCCTGATGATGAAGGGGCGAGGAAGTGCCTTGTCGCCACCCTGCAGCAATGCACCGCAAAGTAGAGGTCCCAAAAATTAAGCTATGTGGGTGGACTGGACTAAGCAGGCCCTGCCATAGTAGTCCTTGTCCTAGCTTGCACTCGACGTAACAGTCCCAAAATATGAGTAAAACACACAAATTAGGTATGGGCGTGCAGGTTATGCAGTCTGCTACCATGAAATCCAAAAATTAGACCCGGATCACCTTCTCGTTCTGAACCGGAGCCCCGAGAAGTTCCGCGGCCTTGTGTCCAAAATGGCCGCCAGCCGCGTGTGCGGTCCGCAGCCACGGCGTGAAACGAAACGTCCGTGAACGTTCCGTTATGAAGAAAAATTCCGGACGCCTTTCACCGCCGGGCCCGGGCTTCGTCACCACTCGTCGCCACTGTTGGGGGTCTATCATTGGCCCCCATGCGTGCCCGTGAGCCCCCAACCCGACAGAGCACACACACACAAGTCTGTCGGCTTCGGGCTCCCTGGTCGCTCTGTCGGCTTCCGGGAACGCCCCGTTTATTAAAGCTGCACGCGGCGACATGCAACGTCACGCCGCCGCGTGCGTAGCCCTTGCGGGCCAACACCACACTGTACTGAAAGCCGTGGCGTATGTCCAGGTCCGGTTATGGTGCAGAGCACACAGTTGAGGGAAATAATCCTAAGCACCCACGGGACAATTACTGCTTATTTCCCTCTGGGCGATAACACAAGCGAGGGTGGAACTAAAGACACTGCTGGGAATGAAAAAATGTAATTTCAATAATACAAAATCCAGAGTCATAGACAATTCGCTGCTCAGCCTATGGTATTAGCTGCAAACGGAAACAGCAGCTATCGCAGAGGCTGGAAGTGCCAATGGTGAGCAGTATTACTGAAAGGGTGGAAAAGGCGCAGCCACTCGTGAGAGAGGAATCTGACCACAATGTATCAGCTACTCCGGAACTATTTGCAGAAAGCGCGCCAACAAACAGCTCAGTGGATACCCAACCGTTATGTCAACATTAAAATGTGCCACTAAAATATGACTTTAACTATGTGGAAAGATGTATGAAGACATGCAAGCACATGGGGAAATTCTTCGACACATTGAAAATCAAAATGCTAATATAATTGCTGTTAGTAGACACAGGAGAAAAACAGTTGTTATCGATAGCGAGCCTGTAGCTACTAGCGCTGAAGCCGACAAACAAACTTGGATTTCTAGGATTGAAGAAGACGCAAATGGAACTCCGGATGGTGTAAATGAGCAATCAGAGAGCTATTTAGCCTTTAAACAGAGCCAAAGGATAAAGCAACTAAACGTTCCAAAAGCAAAACCCGGCCTGTCAACAATAGGGTGCAGATCTACTTTTCCTGATCAAATGAATGCTGAAATACTGGTAACCTCGAACACAAAAAAGACCAGGAAAAAATCCAATAGAAGGAAGAAAAGGGCGTTAAAAAATGCTTGAACGCGAATCAGTTGGGTACTGAAAGCCAATGTATCAGCGAATAAGGAAAGTACATTAGGAAAAGCCGGAATGGAACATACTGAAATGGAGTCATTGGACAGCAGGGTTATAGCTGTTGACAGATGTTCAACTCCAGAGTGGCATGAAAATAGCTTTGTTCCAGAGAATATTGCTACTGCTAAGGCAGTGGAGAGGGAAAATTGTACCCGCTTGGAGGAGATCCAATGTCTTTTACAATAAAAGAGTGTCTTCCTAGAAAGACAGGATGATCTAATTAATAGGTCAGCCATTTTGTACCTGTTTCAGTTGATACCATCTTTGAGGGTTCTCGATACAAGGGACATAGCTTACGTTGAGCTTATTGAACATTCCAACTTCAACACATCTAGCATCTACTGTTAACGCATTTAACAAGTTTGTTAAAATTGGGTTACAATCTCGATGTTTGGTGTGAGACTAGTGATATGCCTGCCAAAGTGAAGCCAAGTAGGCATTCGGATGGCTGAAAAATGACTACTACTAATTTGGGCAGACGTGTTACCAAAATGCCCACAAACGATCACAGTGCACACGAGTAGGATAGGCTATCAGGGTTCCTGCCGGTGAAATGGTTGGCACGCCCATGAACCGGTAGCATATTATGCTGGAATACACAAGGAAATGGGCTCTTTACTAGTAAGAACGGCTCCCTTGAATTCTTGCTGCACAACAAAGTATTTTTAATCCACTAGAGCTGGCTTACTTATAATTTGTATATCGATGGGTATCAGTCAGTCCAAACTCTGGCCAGAAAAGGTTCATTAGGGTGACCTTCCGGGGGGCTGTTGTCTGGTGTTGAAAACTTTATGAAAGCTGTTACGGTGATAGCACCAGTGAATGAATTAAACCTGCTAGCAGTGGAAATTACTTTGGAGCCAGTAAATAGACCTGGGAGGTAATCAGTATTAAACGTCTATGGCCCTGCGAGCAGTGACTTTACTGAGGGGATCTTTGAAGGTATAATGGAAGTACCAGTTTCCTCGTATACATGTGAGGATGAAGACATGGTATTGTTGTGGGGTTATATACATGCATATTGTGTCGAGGAGTAAATCATTACAGAAACGGAACACGTTACTGTGAGAAGTGTTATGTGCCACCATGCCGTCAAAAGACAGCATGGTGGCACATAACCATTCATGTGGTTAAATGTCCTAAATGAATGTGAATTAATTATGCCTAATAGCCGTATAACTGGTGACTGCCCAGGGAACTTCACCTGGACTAAGAAAAAGGCCACTTTAGACAACTTTTTGGTGAGGTCTTATTGTTAACTTTGTATAAAAAAATCACAGTTTTGCAAAACCAGTATAGCGATCATGCGGCAATTGTGTTGCAAACCTGTTTAGAAGACAGTATTGGTAAAGAATTAGTGGCAGGGAATGTTGGTGTCAATCATGGTGGAAATAGGATGAGATGGACTGAGAAAAACCTGGCCACAGTTATCAGGTATTTAGTAGACTTGAAAAACAAATGGGTGCCGCTAGGGGAAAAAATTATTGTTGGTGAAATTGAGGGATGGATCAAGCAGCTTACAGAGTGGTTTGCAGTACAGGGTGGTGTATATTTTGTAAAGGAAGGACAGCATGAGGGTAAAACATTTAATAAGGAAATACGAGAGGCCAAACGAGTGGTCAGAAAAGAGATACGGAAGGTAAAAGAGTGGGGTTTGGTTAAGAAAGATTTGCCATGTGTTATTTAAAGAATCAAAAATAGGTACACAAATTGAGTAAAGTTGTGGAGACATTCCCATAAAAATGTGTAGTGGCCAAAAATGATAGTCGTACTAAGAAATGGTGATACTAAATGAATGTGGCAAGTGTTGGGGGCGGTTAGAGGAAACAAGGCAAAAGTAGTGACAAATTCTGTTGGTGAGGCTGAATCAAGTAAGTACATACTGGATAACGTTAGTACTGAGAAGAATCAAAATCACTGTGTAAGCTATAAACAAAAAGCTGCGATTGAGCTTGTCATCATAAAGGAAAGTATCAATCTGAATATTTTTGGCAAGTTTGGTGAGGTTTAGTCAAGGGCGGGGCAAAGAATTAGGAGGTTCCATAAATGTTTTTTTCCATAGACGCAATGGAAAGTTTTTTGCTCACGCCTACAGCCCAAACCGCTGGACGGATTGACACCAAATTTGTGTGGCAGAAGCGGCGGCTTGCTCCCAAAAGTGTGCGTTTGTAAATTTGGTGGAAATCCGTCCAGTATTTTTTTTTTTTTTTAAACAGGCAAAACCTTGGTCCCAAAAAATGTGTAATATCTGGGTTCGCTTTGTGGACACACTTCCCTGTTCGGTCTGCGGACAGGCATTTGATTGCCCTAGTGGGTGACGTAATGTCCGCTGACATCGGACACACCCACTGATTGGATGGTGAAAAGCATGAAGAACGTCAGATTTTTGTAAACGACCACCAGGTTGGATTTGCAAACAGCAGCCGGTGTACACGGACATCGCAGTAAAACATATAAAAAAGCACAACATTGCATTTGTCAAACTCATCAAACAATCTCTGGGGAGTTGAGATCTGATGAGGAGTGGATGGCCGTAAGAGGCCAAAGAAGAGGTGTTTTTCATCCCCAAAGTCCGCAAACAGTCTGTCAGGTTAATTCATGGAATAAATGTGCGCCGAAAAGGGGAGCGCAAGCATGAAAAATGCAACGCACGCATGCTAAAGCCACGCACGCAGCCATTCGTCGATTCATGGAATGCGCTGCGCGTGTAAACCCTGGGATGTTCGCCAAATCCGTGGATGGTGCATGCGGACGCACAAGTCACCAACCGCCGTGCGCAGCGCACACAGGGAAAGCGCACAACGTGTAGCGCACACAAGAAAAGTGGCAGAACACGGGGCGTAACACACGGAATGGGGAACAACGTGTGAAAATGTGGGCATTACGGGGGAAGTACGGGAGGTAAATGCATGCAATGCCCACACGCGCGCTAACAACACGTATTCATGGAATCGAACAGGGGAAACCCGTGCACCAAAAAAGATGCGCTAATCCGGAAACACGTATGCCAGCAGGAAGCAGGCGTAAGCGGTCCCGCGCAGCATAAAAGTGCGCGCAAACATCAAACAAGCTCATACGCTATGATGAATATACCGTTCCTCGCAGCCATGGTCATGGGACACCGCAGGAGGAGGAGGATAGCCAGGCCCCGCATTTTACCCAGGACCAGACTTTTTGGGATGCCTGATGACCAGGTGTATGGGAGGTACAGGTTTCCACCACTAATAATCCTAGAACTGGTCAGGGAGTGGGAGGATGACCTCACATCACCCACCCTGTGCTCCCAAGCACTGAGCCCCTTGGAAAAGGAGCTCAATGTTCTGCACTTCTTGGCTACTGGGTCATTTCAGCGGACAAGTGCCATAGTTGGGGGTGTCTCACAGGCCACGCAGTCACGCTACCTACACCAGGTGTTGGCGATCATGACTGCACGCCCCTCAGTCCGCAGGCACATATACATGCCCAGAACACCTGCAGAAAGGCAGGCCGTCGTCCGGACTTTTACGGGGTGGCACACTTCATCAAAGTGCTTGGTGCCATTGATTGCACCCATGTGGCTCTCTGTCCTCCCAGGGCCACTGAGCACATCTATTGAAACTTCAAGCACTGGCATTCCATCAACGTTCTGGTTGTATGTGATGCCAAGGGAATCATCACCTCAGTATATGCCAACTATCCGGGATCCAGCCATGATAGTTTCATATTCCGAATGTCACCCCTAAACCGGGACCTGGAAGCTGGGAGGCATGGTGACACATGGCTAATTGGTGAGTATAAATGCCTCTGCACATGCATGCATGTCAGACACTGAGAAATGGGAAAACCCAACTAATGACAACCATAATAACATCCCCAGGGGACAGTGCCTACCCTCTGAGCACCTACATGATGACGCCAAAACGGAACCCCACCACACCACCCGAGGTAAGAGACAACACAGCCCATATTGCAACCCGGGGCATAGTGGAGCGTACATTCAGAGTGCTGAAGTCACGCTTTCGCTCCCTTGACCCCTCGGTGGGCAGCTGCTATATGCGCCCCCAGTAGTGTGCAGGATCATAGTGGCAGCATGTGTCCTGCACAATGTTGCAACCCGGCGGGGCGTGCCAGTGGACATGGTGGTGCCCCCACATCCCCAACCACATGCACGGCCACTGCGCATGGGAGGTGAAAGGGCACATGGTGAGGCAGCCCGTACCCAGCTTGTGGCAAATTTCTTCACTTAAAATCCCGCCCCTGCAGAGTGCACACAGGCCTGGCACATACCAGGTGACAATTTATGATGATGACAAAAGGGACAGTCAACTGTCACAACCATACCACCATGACATTGTTTACCTGGAAGTGCTACATTGCATGCATCCCTAGCTACTTAAACACACCTAATGATGTGTCAGTAAAAAGCACACATTCATGCAGAATGAAGGACTACCCCCTTGCAAAATACTAGATCCAAATAGTGGCATGTCACACAACCCCTCCCTAATCCCATCTCAGCTAACCAACACACCATGGCATGGCATGCAATTTGAAAGCAACCAAATGAATGCACAACACATGACACAAGTGTCACAAAGTGCACCGTCCCAAATGGAAACAGGCCAGAGAAAATTTCCTCTCACTAATGAACAAAAAAACAGCACACATGAACAAATACTTACCAGCAAGACAAAACTTCAGTACAGGATCCAACAGTGGCAACATATGACAGTAAAAAATTAACGTAGTGCAAGTGTCACAAACCTGTCACAACCTGACAAAGGCAGCACATCGACCCCTTCCAACTGCAGTGTGTTGCTGGTAGCCAAAAGCAGGATCCTCAATCTGAAGGCTGAAAAATCTTAATAACAGCGGTAATACACCACAGATTGACTTCTGTTGGTGTACTCAAGGTCAGTAGTTGTGGTTGTCCAAAAAATTAAATGGACTTTCCAACACGGGATGCCACTCTTCGCATGTAGTTATTGTTGTATCACATTTGGCGGGTTTCGAGCCCTGATCTAGTCCTGCCTTGCTTGCGGACACTGATTTCGTTTGGTAGCACTCCTTACATGACGCCCTCTGTTTACCCCGGATATATATACATATTCGGGGCCATAAGCAGGACAGTAGTTGATTCTTCTACTTTAAACTTGAGCACGGTGTATTCACACATTTGCGCTTCTTTACATTTCTTTTGTCACTGTCTATATATTTCTTTAGGGAAATTTATGTTTTTCATATTTGTTCTATTTTTAGAAAATATATTACTATCTCCTGATGAAGACGTAACACAAAAAACGTTAAAACGTCGAAACCGGTAGAGAAAGTGTGGATAAGGCTATTTGTGAAGATCTTCCATTCTTTGCCTATCTGCTGCCCACCCACAAGAATCATTGTGGTCATGCTGTTTGTTGTTGTTTTTTACAAAATATAATAATTTTTTGTACAATAATTGGATTGTGAATGAATTGTGATATTTCTCATGTGTTTATACTTTGTACTTATCGATGTTGTGTATGAATGGGCTGATGTATGTTGTATGGCTGAGGACAAATGTGTGAATGATTCAAGAGTATGAATTTTATGGAATTATGATGTGTTTTTAAACAATTTTGCTGCTATGTTAAATAAATAATTGTTTGAGTGCAAAATAAAACTGTGATTAAACTCACATAATAATAAATGTATTAGGTTTAATAAAATCCTCAATACGAGAATTTCAAACTGTATCCTCTGGATGTTCTTTTCGAGACTAGTTTCTGTTGCTAATACCCTCTTCCAGAGAGTGGGGTTTCCTGTGCCTTTCAGAGAAATATTAATCCAGCCCTTGGCTGTGCAGGTTATTTTTATGACTATGCCCATACCCTATTCAGGGTACTGTTATTATTATTTGTAATTTATTTTGTTTCTTTTGTTTTCATTTATTGCACTTTGGGTGCGTTTTGGTGGATCTCAGGCTGGTGGCTCTGGATCATGGCAGAAATAGATACCATTTCCTTCACGGAAGCCCAAATTTCAGAACTTATAGAAGGTCCTTCCTTTTTTGATAATCTACAACTACCTACACAGAGTCAAGGGTCTACGTGCGAGGCACTTTTGAGGCTAAAAAAGAAACAGTTTTGCACTGAAATGCATGGACATATATTAAAAGAATATTTAAGATCTAGCATTATTCCCCAGGGACTGCAAGTGAAAATTATTCCATGTCTCTTCCTAGATGACAAAGACTACAAAATAGCATTCAGTCAGGTGGCCACAAAGTGTAGCCGCGACTTACTAGTCCTAACTATCACGACTGCTCAAAGAGTTAGCTCCACGATTTTGGAAACATTATCTGAACAAGAAAAAACCTTTCTGACAAACACTTTAATTACAGAGGCCAAACAAAAATTGGAACAGATAGAAAAATCCTTCCAAGAGTTTAAAACTTTAACTATTGAAAAAAAGACTGCAAAATGAAAGAAAGATGTTTCCCTCTTTAAGAAGGAACAAGTCTATCCATACTTGGCAGATGATTTTAATCCCCAAACTGTATGTAAGAGCAATGCTAATTGGAATGTGGGTGGACCTAATGGGAATAATAATAAAAAAAGATGGGTGACTTTTGCAGATACATCATCCAGCAATTCAGGTAATGATGACTCCAACAACCAATCCCTGGGTGAGAACCCTTTTTGAGGAAGGGGCGGCCGAAGAGGCCGCAGAAATGCCCCCCGAGGTCGAATGAATCACAATATGCCCTTGCAGAATACCCCAGGACAGGGAATGATGCACCGCGACTTTCAGTCTCGCAACCGTGCGCACAGGTGGTAAATCAAAACCAACCACAGAGTACCTGTAGCCATATTTTGCCCATTTTCAATCTTTCTTCACGGGTTTTAACATCGGCAGAAATCTCTATTTTGGAACGCGGGCTTTCCTTCGTCCCAACCCAGAACCCTAGTGCAATGTCTATAATAAATGAAATAAAAGGTTTCTTAAGAAAACTGAGATTGCGTTTCTACTTTTTGAATAATGAGATTCCCAGAGAACCGAATATTTCTGGGCTGTCTAGACCGTCTACCTTTACCCCCAATTCTAATGACCTTCCCCCAGAGGTGATTATTTTTGAAAAAATGGTCCTTAAAGACATTGAACAAGTAATTCATTGCTCAAGGACACAATCGGGCCCCAACCTGAAATTGCAGGAATTTCAAGCAATTCAGACATTAGCTGAGGATCGCTCGATAGTGATAAAAGCTGCAGACAAGGGAGGAGGGATAGTGGTCTGGGATGCCTCCAAATATGATCAAGAAGTGTTGAGACTCTTGTCCATCCCAGGCCACTATACCAAAATCACTAATGACCCTTCCAAATTAGTTAAGGCAAGGATTTTGGCTCTTACTGAAGAAGGTAATCATGCAGGGTTCCTTTCAACAAAAGAAACTGAATATATCAACTCTTCAGAAGAACGAATGCCCCTTTTCTACATTATGCCAAAAATACATAAAAATATGGAAAACCCTCCTGGTCGGCCAATAGTTTCTGGTTGTGGTTCGTTATTGGAGCCCATATCCAAATATATTGATTTTTTTATAAAACCTTTGGCCATGGCAACCCCCACATTTCTATTGGACTCACGGGATGTAATCAACCTTGTTCAACTAAAACCCTTCGATCCATCTACACAAATACTGGTCTCCTTGGATATAGAGGCTCTATATACTAATATACCACAAGACAGGGCCATTCTAAGTCTTAGGACTATTCTGGATAAGCGACCACTTCCACACTCTGTTCCAACAGAATTTCTATGTAAAGCAGCCCAATTGGTTCTCAACAACAGCTTCTTTAAATTCAAGGAAGACTTCTTCCTGCAAAGCAAGGGTACGGCCATGGGTTGCACCTTTGCTCCCAACCTGGCTATAATTTTATGGCCTTACTCGAGGAAGGTAAAATCCTACATATTTCCAATCCATACAAAGAAAAAATCATGATATATCGTCGATACATCAACGATATATTTATGATTTGGGAAGGATCGTTGTAGTCACTGCTGTCTTTTGTAGAATGGCTAAATCAAGTAGATGTGGACATTCACTTTACTTTTGAATATTCCACCTCGAGAATTGCCTTTCTGGATTTGTCCATCTTTTCCGAAGGGGGGCTCCTCCATACGGAATTACACAGAAAGGCAACAGAAAGAAATACTACTCTAAAATATGAGAGCCAACACCCGGCTAGTCTCTTGCGGAACTTACCGTATGGTATGTTTTTGCGGCTTCGTCGTAACTGTACAGACATCAATAACTTTACTAAACATGCTTTGATCTTAGAGAAAAGACTTTTGGAGCGGGGATATCCAAGAAGGCTTATAAAGCAATCCAGAAAAAGAGCTCGTTTTACAAACCGAGAGGCATTATTGCAACCCAAAACCCAAGTCAAGAAAAAAGAGGAACTAGTTTGTGTATCAACTTTTTGCCAACACAGTGAAACCATTAAAGGCAT